>NC_051228.1:26360496-26680496 GCF_015220715.1 Pygocentrus nattereri | reverse complement strand
TGTAACTTCATGAAGCTTAAAGACAGATGTGGGGGCAAGTCTTTGCCGAACGGTCCGCTATTGTTTACATAATAGTGTAATAAATATAAATTTGATGTATCATAATGACAGAAATCCTACACATAATCTTATAAAGCCAAAATGGGTTTTTTGAAACCAAAACGTTTATGCAAATGAACTCTTTTTGACTTTAGCCAGAAAATGCAATGTCTGTCTATATTGGAGTTCTATCTGTGTTCGCTAGCAGCTCAACAAAGTGACATTTCACATGCAGAGAGCCAACAGTGAGTGTGTTTACATATACTTAATCCAACAATCATCTGATAACTGCAAAAAATCTGATTTCGTTAATAATCTGATAAATGTGTTTAAATGTGCTTGAGTAATTAGATAATAGGGAAACTCTGGGTCTAAATGAATCAGACAATAATCAGATTTCTGCTTTGCAGCCAGCCAATAAACTCACAGAAGAAGATATGATGTAAATGTAATGAAAAACTCATTCAAAACTTCATTGCAGCAGCTTGTTTTTTTAAAACATCGCGCCACTTTTCCCGAGAATATGAATAAATATCATTTAGAAGATGAAGATTATTTAAATCCTTCATTTTATCAAGCATGTAGTTGGTTTCAGCCTCACTCCAATGCTACCTGCTTATTTCTGGTACCACGGTCTGTTTTCGCACATGCACCAACTGAAAAAACTGAAAGAAATCAGAGTAAGAGCTTACATGCACTGAGAAATCCGAATAGTGTGCTAAAATGGAGCTCTCTTTATCGGATTTCTTAATCAGATTTCTAGGCCTTCCTCTGAACTGAGAAATCTGAGTATGTTGTTTACATGACCATTTAAATAGTCAGATAACTGCAGAAAACTGATTATGATCGGATTATTGAGTGCATGTAAATGCATATAACTCAGTGTCTAAATGAATCTGATAACAGAATTACAGGGAATAAATGTGTAATTTGTTTATGTTTCTTAAACAGCAGTTCATTCCACAGACAAGTCGCACAGATTTAAGTGATTGTTGTAGATATCATCCAGTGCGCTGATGCTGATGGACCTCACTAATGACTCTGGTTAACTGCAGTCTCAGAGCTTTCTCTCTGGTGGACATGGTGCAGTCCCCGGCTGCTCCACTCTGCTAGCCAGAGGTGCTTTCTTCCGCTGCCTGACCACACTCGTTTGTGCTGATGTATTCAGGTTAAGCCCCAAGGGCGGTAGCTTCATTGTTTAGAGCCTTTGTACAGCCAAATATGGCCCCATTATGAGGCCAGATGAAGTCTTGTTTGCCTTTGATTTCTACTAGACCGTGACGGGAATGCCGCAGATGTCAGAGATGCACAGTAACGCACATCATCTGAGTATCTTGCAACTTTCATAGCCACATAAAGCAATACTTAAACTACATTACATGAGCATTAGGCAGCTGCTTGCTGACTCCACTCTCCTTGGCTGACCCTGAGACTGCTGGATATTATACAGAAGTATAAATCTTCTGTTGAAAGCTTGTTTTTCAGTGCAAGTGCTTGGTGGCTGCAAGTACCCGTGGCTTAAAGTGTATGTCAGCATTTTCCAACACAGTCTCTGCTGCATCTTTAGCAGAGTTAGAGTTGATAACCACAAATGATAGTTTTGACATGTTGTACATCACAACGAACAGAAAAATATTAACTCAAAGCACATTTATAATGGATGCCAGTGGGCAGTTGCTGAATGCTGATAGTAAATGTTCCCACCAATATGTAATATGGAGAGAAGTGTATGCAAAAGGTTAAACATCCCAGGTTAAATTATATGTTTTATTGATTTTCTAAGTGAAAATAAGTTAACACATTCTACACAGGGAACAAACTTATGGCAATTTCTATGCAAATTTTAATGTAAAATATCTATTTATTTTCTGAGTTTAACATATTGGAAAGGAATAAAACATAAAATGTGCCAAAACTTTTGCACAGGCCACACACGTTTTTCCCCCTCAGTATATCACTTTCTGCAAATAAAATGTAGCTGTGTATTAAAATGTGAAGAAGTGTTCTCTGTTAGCTTCTTTTCACTTCTGTTTCAATGTACACTTATTTTCAAATCAGCAAAGTGTCATTTGACTGGGATGCTCAGACTTTTGCACGACTTTAATTCATGTTCTCAGAGACAGGACCAGTTTTCCAGAGGAAAGAGGTGGTGGTACTTTTGTAAACTCTGCCTGTTTGCACATGAATACCATTAACCTTTAGTGTAAACGGAAGAAACCAGAACTACTTTTTTTAAGTTGGATTGAAGTTCAAATGCTCAGTTCTCTCACATTTGCCTCATCCTGAAACCTATGTTGTTATATTGGAATGGCTGTAGTTTTGAAATTATGTTATAATGTGTCAAATATTTAACCAGCAACTGTACAGTGGCTTATAAGTCCATTTCACATCAGTGTTTTAGCCAGCAAAGCAACAGGACCTTTGGTGGTAGAGTCGCCTTCCAGAGGAAGGCAAATAGTTTGAAATTACATTATTCATTTGCTTTGGAGGCAAACATTCCATTATTTATAACCTCTGTACGTGCCCTCAACCTGCAATACTTTCCTTTTTTTTTTCCTTTTTTGAAAATAATCGGCCCAACAGCTCTGCAGGGCAGAGTGTGCTGCCAGATGCTACAAAAAGCAGATTCAAATGGAGATAATTTGCATTTTTAATTATCAAAAAAACTGATTACTCTTATTATTCATTCATAAATTGAAGCTTTAAAAAGACGCTCTGACCAAAATGAAAAATTGAACCATAACAACATCTGTTGTAAACGTGCTTACTTGCATCCTAAAGTGGTGCTGCAGTAGTCTCTCGAGTGAGATTTTCAAAGTTAAAGACTAGAAAAACACCCTTCTGATGTATCTTAGGTGAGAAGAACTTTTGGAAAACTGAAACTAGAAGGCTATTGTTACAGTTAGGAAGCTGAATCGTATTATGGCTGCACCACTACAAAGGACAGAATGAATTAATAATGAAAATGATGTGTCCGATAAGGAAAATGAGCTGAAAGTTAAAGTTAGTAAGGTAGCTGGTTATCTATGTATATACTTCATCTCATTAAGAAGTCCAAGCAGGGGGGCGGAGTGTTGGAGAGTTGTTTAGCTGATAGCTGATATACGCATTCCTTTAATGAGATTGTTTAACTGAACATGCTACATTAAATTTGGGTGTTGCATCTACGATGGAAACTTTCTGGGGCGCTGGCCATCCTGGCTATGCCTTTAGAACCGTGCACCCCTGTAAGCAATATATAACTATGAATTAAGTCAAACCAATGAGGCTGAGGAATATAGTGCTGCGCTTCACAATAGAGAATAATGACCAATTACACATGAAAGCCTTTTAGAACACAATGTTCCTTAGATGTATGCAAAGGTTTGGGCACCCCTGGTCAAATTATATATATTTTGTTGATTTTTATAAGTGACAAAAAGTGAATAGCTTCTTCGCATTCAATGCACAATTACATAAAGTATATTCCACACAATTACAAAAAAAGTAATAATAATAGCAAAGTTAATAGTTTAATGTAACGTATTGGGCAAAAAATGAAAATAACATAAATTGTGACCTGTGTACAAGACATGGCACACACACACACACACACATATATATATATATATATATATATATATATATATATATATATATATATATATATATATATATTGTTAAATTTGGTAAATATTGGAAATTGTGCCCTAAAATTTGGAGACAAATTTCCTAGTAAGGTTCGTTCCCTGTAGATCAGGGGTGTGAAACTGAACTACTAAAAGGGCCACATTAAAGAGTCTCAAGAAATCTGTGGGCCTGATATTTTGAAATATCATTGCTGTAACCTCAGCTGGCTATTGTTTATTCTAAATATGGCGAAACATCAACAGCAAATCATGGGCACTTATAGTAGACTTTGTACTGTTACGCATTGAGCCGAGTGTTTATACTGTTGTAGGTTGAATTGCAGCTGAAACACAGTTAGTGTGTTTAGAATTGTGTAGAATTGTCTAAAACTGAGGTGTGACTGATGTGCCAGGTATTATTATGGGGGAGAGGTGTGGGAGCACATATTATGTTGCAGTGCGTGCTGGGAATTGTAGTGCAAGTCATTAAGAAACACGCTAATATTAGTAGAAACTTAAAATTTTTAATATTGTTTATTGTACAGTAGTACAGTAGTATTATAGAGCCCTGATCTGGACCTTGTGCTGACATGTAAGCTATAGATGATTTGTTAACTTTTCACTTAGAAAATCAACAAAGTATAACTTGACCACGACATCGACTTTTGCATATGACTGTATCTCATACTTTGTCCATTCATGCTTTCACACAATGAAAGAACAGAGTTAATGGTAAGGGATGGGTTCATAATTATGGGTTTAAATTATGTCTTACATCTTATATATATATATATATATATATATATATATATATATATATATATATATATATATATATATATATATATAAAATATATATAACAGAATTTTTATGAGTGATATGGCTTAATACTCCCATAATTACAGTTCTGCCATCAGCATATGTCTTGATTCTAGAGCTGAAATGACAAAACTTTGTCAACTTAATGGCCCATTTCAGATTATTCGTGTTCAGCTCTTCAGATCTGATAAAGATCGTGTTCAGAAAGTGTCATTAAAGCCGTTTATGCAGAGTTTCTTCCTACGAACTATAATGGCAATATTCAGTATCACTGCACATTTACAAAAGGCATTTGAGCTGAGTAATAGCTGTAACTACAGTACACCGTTGAAGATGCCGTCACTGGCAGAAGGAGTGACTGATTGCACTGTGAAACATCCATAATGGCAAATTCCATTTGCTCAATGGTGATGGGGTATTCTAAATGAACCTGCTGTCTCTTTTGAGCTGCTGCGCTCGCAGATTTGTCTTCACGCAAAGCTCACCCTTTCACAGGGCTTTTGAGCGCAGTTCATTTGCACTGGTGACTCATATGGAGCTGTTTGTTCAGTCCTCTGTCAAAGCCTTGTCTCTCGTCCACTGAGTTCCTGCCATAATGAAGATTAATAGTGCTGCTCCTTCCCATTTAAATTGTGATTTTAATCAGATAAATTGGCAGGGGCTCAGGCTGCCGGTGTGTGAGAGTCCTCTCTGCACACTCATTGTCTCTGCCTGGGAGTGCTGTCATCAGGTTCTGAGAAAGTGCCCCCGGAGGCCACTTCCTTCCCACTCTCGTTCGCCCTCTGTCTTTCTTTCGGTGTATCTTTTGGTCAGTTCCTCACTCTCTCTCTCTCGCTCTCTCCTTCTTTTTCAGGAAGTCCTTCATCCACTTTGGCAGATGTACGGAAATAAATGAGGCTTGATTCATGAGTCTCTTAGGATTTTTCCCTTTCAACATCACAACAATCAAAACAGGCACAGGGCCACATGTACAACAGAGAGTTCCAGCAAACCAAGGTTTAATTATTTTTGTGCAATGGGAAGATATATTTCTTCTAAAGTAATGATCTTCAAAGCAAACTGTAAAAAGACAACAACACAATGATCTTTAGGGGATTTATTCAATTGAATGATGCTATTTTTTAAAATTGCTATTTTCAGTTCATCACTAAGACCCACAAATTGAGTATTTTAAAGTAACACTAAATTAGATTCGGGATTTGGAGACCTCTCTGGTTGAAATATGTAAATGCACACAATGCACAGAAGAGCATTTTGTAACATTTTGTTCTTCAGACCCCACAATCACACATTTTGTGAGTGCATTGAAAGGATATTCAAAGAGAACTATCAATTAGAACATTAATTAATGGATTAGTAGAGTTAATTAAGAGAGTTAATTAGCAGATACTAAAAAAACTGCAAAGAATTTCGGAAGCTTTTTGGGCAAAAGATTTTTTTGGGCAAACTTTCCAACCATAATCAATGATAGCCATTGTCCATAGCCAATACTGGGTCCCAATTATTACTAATGAGAATATAATATCTGAGTTACAGCCAATGAAGACATAGTCAGTGAGGACACAGGTCCCAATCATAGCCAATATACACATACTAGATATAAACTGTGAAATCAATGCACTGCCTTTGCAGAATACATCAGTGCTATAGGGGTAGTTCACTCTGATCAGGACAAAGAACGCAGAACCTCAGCTAAGCTGAGCTTTCACCTCTGCAACAGCCAACAGAACGTTTCACCCTCAGGGCATGATGGAATAAATTATAATGATACATTTATCATGTGAACTGCAAGAATGACTCATGAACCAGCAGCACTGAAATCAAAAGACTGTGCTATCGCTTCATTCAGAAGAGTGTTCATCAGTGTGTTTCAGCAGCCAGTGTTTAATGAAGGTTTGATGGAAATTTTATGCAGCTACATATAAGAAAACAGAAGGATGAGCAAGTCACCTGAAAAAAAACAACAAGGGGTCACGATTGGTGTTTAGCTAAAACACTGTACATAATGCAAACATGATGCAAATGTATCCCAGCTGTGATATGGTGTGAGAGTCCCGGGGGAATGCAGTTGGCCTCAACCCTCCTTGCACAGTGATATAATAATTCATCCGGGAGCTCATAAAATCACGTGGTAGAGTTGAGTGGTTCAGAAATGGCTTGGAAATACATGGCAGCAGTTTCACAGTCGTGACAGTCTCTCTGCAGATAAATGCTACAGCAGCTGCTCTCGTAGAGTTATCGTATGTGTCATATTGTGCTTTTAAATACAGATTTGTTCAAGCTAGTATTTGCCTAGTTTAGTGGCCTACTCTACTTTCTGTAATTTGTAATTTTGCAGTTTTTTCATTGCATTGCATTTAATAACATTTACTTTATTTTCTTTGATTTTTATATATACATATATAAAGTATAATGTTGTAAACTTAAAATCCCTTGAAACATGACACAACTACACTGTAATTCTGTAAGGGGGAGCGAGGAGGCGGACGCACACGCTGAGATAAGCGAGATTTTTTATGGGCAAATCCAGGGTCGTGGTCAGAACAGTCCAGGGTCAATGAGCCGACACGTACAGATTTAGGGTAGGACATGACAAGAACCAACACAAACAAAGACCAGGTACAAGGATACAATGATACAATACAAAGACTGGCAAACGCAAGGGGCAAACACAGGGCTTAAATACACGTAACAATGAGGGACAGGTGAAAACAATCAGGGGCGGAGTTACAAAACCAAAACACGAACACATGGACAAGACTGGGAGGGGCTAATCG
The DNA here is from genome assembly GCF_015220715.1 of Pygocentrus nattereri. Lineage (NCBI taxonomy): Eukaryota > Metazoa > Chordata > Actinopteri > Characiformes > Serrasalmidae > Pygocentrus > Pygocentrus nattereri. The sequence continues at coordinate 26,673,252 of NC_051228.1, read as the reverse complement.
TGACAAATTCCTTCTCAATTTTGTATCAAAATGTAATGAATATGTCAGATTTTGTTCATTGTAAAGCATCACTCGTTTAAATCTTGTTTTAGATTATTTAAAGATTGAAAAGGGAGAAAATATGCGCTTACAGCACTAGCAGCACACCTCAAAACAGCGCATAGTCTGTTGGCCACTGCAGCTTTGGCAACTTTAGCAAAGAAGGAAGACAGATTCAGAATTCAGTGAAATGGTTGCTGTTCATTAGTTAATAAATATATGGATTGATACCTATTGCTATACAACAGTTACTGGCCTATTTTCAGGCTTGACATCAGGGGGTCATTTAATGGGGCGATGCACCACCTACCAATTGTCATGCCCCACTATACCCACTATGTTGTACATGCTTCTTTAGTGGCACATGGCAAAAAAAAAGTAAAACTAAAGTTTACCATATATGCCCAGTATAAAATGCCTTTCAAAAAGGGTTTTTGTGCATCACTTTGTATGACTACATTATTAGGAATGAGCTGTACGCTGTGGGAAGATAAGTCAGTAGACAGATTGGACCCTTGGTGATTTACTGTAAACGTGGTTGATTGCTATCTTGACAGATCTACTGTACATTTCTTACCCTGTCCTTTCCTTAGGTGACCCCCACCCAACCTGTTTTTTGGACATTCAGTGGTCTTCACATGCCCCACTCATGACCTAGCTCTGGTTCTGGGCCTGCCTACTGTACAGGTATCTATGAACACAAGAATAGTGCAAATTAAGTGTTTATAATTACCATTACAATTACTTAGTTTCATCGAGTCATTCATCGAGTCACACGTTTGTGTCATTACTTGGCAGTTTGCATGAATTCATCTACAAAGGATTGGATCTTGGTATGAAACTTATCTTTCTGATAAATCCAAGACCACCTGAAAGCAGCATGTGCTGCCCCATAATAACATGGGTGATATTTGAATTTGGTGCAGCTGTAGCAGAAGCACAACAGTAAACAACAGATTGAACACAGTCTAAATAAGTCATGCAAAAGAGAAAGACAACAAAAACAATAACTTACATTGTAAACTGTAAAATAAAAATGATGTAGAAGTATAATATGCTGTAACACTAATGTCTGTGTTGGGGTTGAGGAGTAGCACAATGATGCAGTCAAGCAGCGAAGTGAAAACATTCCAGTAATGCAAACAGAAGGAACCAGCAGTAAGCAGCAGGCACTGAAGTGCTGTTTGGAGTTAATTTCTCTGGTGGCTATAGAGAAGAAACTGTTCAGCAACATATTAGCCATAAAACCAGAAGTACTTCAGCACATGATTTGCAGTTAAATGAGAAAAACTCCAATTTTCCCAACAAAATGAGTGACAAAAAAAAATACATTGACTTGAGGTATTATTTTCTTCCCTGAATGTGCATAACGTTCGGAGTGAAATCTGAAATGTTTGACCTGCTGAGTAATCTCACAAGAAGAGATAATGCAGCTTCTTCATGCTGGGAAGACTGTGGTGCAGACTAAATCTTTGGAGATGGAACAAGATCTTTTCATATTTACCAGCAATTAGAGTCCTGTATCAGATATCCCTCAAAGCCTGATGTTCAATCAGGTAGCAAATTGTAATCACAGAGAGAGTGAGACCAAAACAGTGTACTTAAAAGCTTAGTTGGCCAATAAAGGCAGTTTAGTCAACAGTGGCATTGAAAGTAACACTGGTTTTTAAGTGAGATTGTATTGTTTTGCTTGGCCAGGAAGCTTATTCATTTATTTATTTGTTTATTTATTTGTTTATGAAGACTATTGCTACAACAGAAAGACTAAGCCAAATTGGTCATAAATCCTAAAGTTATTGAAAAAAAAGTGCTTGCTGCTGCATCTGTAGGAGTTGAACTATCTTTATGCTGCTTACAAATGCATACTTTCATAGTAGTTGTTGCAAAGTGGGGCAGGTTTTACAAAATGTTAGCAAAAACCACATTTAGCCTAAAAACATAGAAACTGTAGTGTATCTTGTTTCAACCCTGAGTCTGGGTGATGTAATGAAATATCAATGATGATTGACAAGTAATCCAGTGACAATGCTTTAAAGAATAATAATTAATAACTGCTCTGTTAAGAAAGAGAACTGATAGAGAACTAGAGATACATAAATCCAATACATAAATCAAGTATTACATTAAATTGCATTATCAATACAGTTCAATACACATACAGTTCTTCAGGTGGTGGAGAGAAACTCGGAAGACCATGGTATGAAAGTCATTTAACTGGCCAGGAAAGAGTCCATAGCCGTGGAGGTCTGGAGGGCCTTGCATCTATAGTGTAGTGTCACACAGGTGGTCAGTCTGGGAAGCATCATCGCCTGGAAAAAGTTCTTAGCCATGAGAGGAGTAATGTTGCTCAAGCAACTGGTCCAAGCAGCTTCATATCTGTGGTGTAGCATCGCTCATGCAGCCAGTTGAAGCAGTGACACAACTATGATGTAGTCTTGCTCACATAGCCAGCCCAGGCAGCAATATTGTTGTGATGTAGTGGTGAACAAGGGGATGGCCCCATGCAATGGCAAACTCATCACCCAGCTGGGAAACACCAAAACAGGATCACAAACAATACAAAACAAATGAAAAACTGATGTAAAGTGGCAGCCATTTAACACTCATACCCCACATGTCATTATGTTGAATGGGATGTTTGCCAATCTTCTATAAAACTGGTCCATCCTCACAACGGTTGTGAGTGACCTCCATCTTCAGGAAGACCAAGTCGGATTACAATATACGTCCATACAACCATAAATCATCACTAAAAAAACCAACACAGCTAGACACACTAATATTCCACAGTAACATTTAAGCTGCTGATACATTTCACAAAATCTGCTCACACTCGCTGAGGTCCGTTTAGAGGTGAAATGATGTTGCTATCTGTTTATCTACAAGCTCGTATGGTCTCTGTGCTCACTGATATGACACAGAGGATGTAATGGCGGGCTGCGCAGTGATGAGGGGGGATCCGTGTGTGTGTGTGCTCGTGAGACTGATCTTTACAATTTCCATTCTCCAATTCAGCCATGCTTTCCGAAGAGCCCCCTAGCCGTTGTATCCGTTGTGATGTTACCATGGCTACCTTCTCTCAGCCCAGGTTATTTATAGCATCTGCGAGTATTCACCACAGGCAGATATGTTCCCCTGCTCGAAGAGGAATACTCGTGCCAAACTGGCAGCCAAAAAATGGAGGAAATGAAGAATCAGGCATGAGGAGGACTGTATTGTTTTGCACTAATGAGGTTTATGCTGGTGCTCGTGGAAAGTCTGGTGTGCATATGGGTCCAATCACCATTCTATCATGCGCTGTATAGAACAAACCAAAATCTTCTCAAATTTAATGCAGAAAAATGAAACAGAAAAGGCCACATGTTTTATTTTTCTCTCCAGGATATTAAATTCAACAAATGCACAGCAATGGTGAAGTAAAATCTGTGCAAGTGTGTTCTTTGTAAAGGATGTGTTCATTTATTTTTACTTAGAAAATCGACAAAACATGTCATTTGACCAGGACTGTCAAACTTTTGCACATGACAGTAGATTTAGAGTGAAAAGGAATTGTATGATCGGTATTCAAAAAAAAGAAGCCTTCAAGCAACAAAGCTTTGAGCGAGGGTGAAGTGATCTCCTTCCCAGCGGTCATGAGATGATGTCTTAATCTGGACAGACTCATTGTGGAGCTGAATGAAGTGAATCGGACTGGCTGCAGTCATCATTCATGATGGATTAAAGTAATAAATCCTGCTTCCCACATTGGGAAAACCACTGTTTTTTTTTTTTTTGAAAAACAGTTTTCCATGAAATAGGAAGACTGATTCCAGTTCACTGCTAAACTTTTAAAAAAGATGCTTCTTTAAGGGTTCTTTAGTAAACTGAATGGTTCATTTTAGAACCATGAGTTTTATATTGAATATCTCATATCATCTGCTTAAATGGTGATTGGTTAGTGTAGTGGTTAACACCTCTGCCTTCCACCCTGTAGACTGGGGTTCAATCCCCACCTGGCCAAACACCCTACACTATACCAATAAGAGTCCTTGGGCAAGACTCCTAACACCACCTTGGCCTACCTATGTAAAAATGATCAAATTGTAAGTTGCTCTGGATAAGAGCGTCAGCCAAATGCCTAAAATGTAAATGGTTATTTGCATAGTGAAAAAGGTTTTTTTCTATCCTTACAAGCTTGACATTGTAACAGTGGAGGAACTCTTTTTGGTGCTATTTAGAACCATTTTCAAAAAGGTTCTAAATGGAACCATACACAACACATTCTCCATCAATCTGAAGAACCTTTTCACTATGCAAAGAACCATTTAAGCATGCAAAATAACTAAATGAAGCAGTGAAAAGTTCAGCCTTCACTCAACCTCGCTTGGTATTTGTTTTTCTCCTCTTTTCACACGATCAGCCCATTTCAGATTCAGGAAACTCTATTTTAGACACACAGGACTTTGTTTGTTGACTCATCATGGGAAAGGTCATTTATTTCCATAACATGTTTGCTTTCCCATGTGGGAAACCATGTCTTGGTGATCTTTCTTGGTGTGACCCCACTTATACTGTTAGACTGTTTACCGGATTGTTAGATTTACACTTACTTTAAGAATGATACTATTCTTATGTTAAAAGGACGAATGCCAGGATTAAAAACATCTACATTAGTAGAAGCTTCTTTCTACATTAGTATAAAACCTAAATATGTACTGTGTAAAAGTCAAGTTCAATATTTAATATTCAGTAAAAAATAAGAATAACAATAATAAATTAAAGAGAAATTTCTGTGTTGAGTAGATACTATAATGCATGTGTATAATGAAGGAGAACGTGAAAGGAAACGAGTGAAACAGCAAGAGTTTCCAAAAGAGTTTTAGTATTAATAATTATAAAGAAAATAGGACTCCTAACAACCATGAAAGATCTGGTAGACCACCAAAACTGTCCCCATCAGATAAACAGTACTGAACGCTTTCATCTTTGTTACAGAGGACAAAATCAACACTATGAGTCTGAAACTATGAGTCACTATAAACTATCAAGTATCCCTTACTGAGTTTTCTTCTCACGGTTTGGTCCTATATAGAACCAAAAAAGAGTAAAACTTACAAATCAAACAATGAAATTACTGATGTTCTCAGAAGAATGGACTGACCACCCCAGAATCCAGATCTCAACAACAGTAGAGTTAGGTTTACCCAGGTGGTAAGAAGCAAAAAACGAAACCATCTTCTAAGAATTTTGAAGGGGTGAAAAAATATCCCTGCAGGTTTTTTTGAAAAACTGAAAGCAAGTCTCCTGAAAAGAATGGAGGCTGCAAAGAGTCGGCAAAAAAGTTTAGTTTTTATATTCAGGTCCAGGTCATCCAATGGGTTTTAAGGGCCTAAGCCTTAGGGGGCCATGTGAGCAATCATGAGAAAATCTCTACAGCTGTTTTGACTCACAGCGGGAACCTTACTAGCTGAACAGTGGGAAAAGAAATCATTCATTTGTTATTGTGTTATGGCCAATCACAAACCCGATGCTCTATATGTCTTTCCTAAACGCATTCTGTTCTCCTCCAATCACTGCTTAGCAACTGTTACACTGACTGAAACTGTGGTTAGTATGCTATCATCATGATGCTGTACAGGCCTTGTGTAACAGGCCTGCTGTAATAACATAAAAAATTCACTGACCACCCTAAAAAGATGGGGGATGATAGGGGATAGGGGCCCACCATATGCCCATCAAATATGTATGTCCTTAATATCTGTACCTCAATAACTTGATTATCCAGGCTTGATTACTGTACATTTAGTAGCTTTTGTGTGATTTTCTGTTAAATGTATATTTTCAGATTTTATCCTGATTTTGAAAAATGAATAACTTGTACTCAATAGCAACTTTGATTTGAAGTCAATTGTATGTATAAGATTGTGAATGTATTAGATATTGCAACAATTACATGTATGAAATATGTTGTTAACAGTGGTGGACAGTAACTAAGTAAATGTAATTTGTTACTGTACTTAAGTAGTTTTTTTGTGTATCTGTAATTTACTAAAGTTTTTCCATTTTTTTTACTTTTTACTTTCACTCCACAACATTTCAAAGTCAAATATCTTACTTTTTACTCCACTACATTTTGAGAAATCTGTCATTCCTTTTGGTTTCTGTGTGTATAAAAATGTAACATGTCAAAAAGAAGTGTAAAGCCAGAGCACCAATCAGGGCACAGCGGTCACTTTGTTCTGATTTTGTTTTGACCTGTTGGTCATACCAACCCAGTGCAAGCACACGGATCAACGCCAGCGTAGCAGTGTAAATTTGGGAGCACATACATCTGCCTAAATGATGGAACTAACCTAACTTTGTGTAAATAGAGCACAATATAGAAATATGTACACATACGCAGTTGTGACTGGCATGTCTCACTTTCATTTTATAGTAAATTAGTTTGGGTTAGTTTATGTTTATGAACAGAGACCTACAGATCAACACAGTAAAGGAAAACTTATTTGTGATCCTGAGTTTAAAGCAAGTTTTTATTAAATTTGTAACTAATTTACAAAGTAATAAACTGAAACTTTGCTTGTTTGTAAAAGTGATTTCAGAGCCACTCGGTTCTCCCTGATGAAAACTGTTTGCCTTCAGTGTTTTGTGCTTATGGTCATTTTAATAGACGTCAGTGTCACTAATTAATGACGTTCTATTAAAAGACTGGTTTACCAAGAGAGACGCCTGAGGATTTTCACCTAAAATGAGTTCATGAAGTGAGTCTTGTTATAAAAATGATAACAGGACATCAGAGGCATAATGAATCTTTTAGTACTTTTACTTTTGATACTTAAGTACATTTGAAGCCAAATACTTTTGTACTTTTACTCAAGTTGAGGTCTAGAGTAAGGACTTCTACTTTTACTGGAGTAATATTTTACCTTGGGTATTTCTACTTTAAATCAAGTACATGATTTGTGTAGTTCGTCCACCTCTGGTTGTTAATTTAAATATAATATATGTTTTGTTGCTATTGCTTTAGGGAGGAGAGAATTTGAGCAGACTGATGTAGAAGAACTCTCAGAAAACAAAGCAATATAAAAAAGAAGGATCTGAAAAACCAAAGCACCAGGACAAAATCCTAAATATAGATGTAGAAAGGAGGAGAAACTGTATGCGAAACAATCTCTATTGTCCCGGCTGGCCTGTCTCTCCAGAGCCTCGTTTGCAAAATATTGGCTCAGCCAAAACTGTCGACACATTGATTTAGAACTGGGGCCTGTGATACCTCTGTCCATGCCAGCTTGCATTGCCATGGCAACCCCCTCAGTGCTAGAACTACTGAGTTCCATACTGTAGAAACTGAAGATCTAAATCAATAGTAGTTGGATTGAACAAAGAATGATCATCACTCAGCAGTCTTACATCGATGTCTACTATTTAAATCTTAAATTACTTAAGAGCCAACTGTGAAAAAGGTGGTTCTTCAATGGTTCTTTAGTAAAGAAAATGTTTTTATATAGAACCATGAACACTCAAAGAACCCTTTGCATGATGAAAGTGTTCTTCAGGTTGATGGAAAATGTGTTGTACATGGTTCTGCATAGAACGCTTTTTGAAAATGTATCACCAAAAAGGGTTCAACTATTGTTACAAGCCAAAGAATCTCTTTTTGGTACTATATAGAGCCCTTTTTGCCAATAGTTTAGTCTTAATGAGACTTCATTAACAGCATTAATGAGACTGTATTAATACTGTGCACAATGCCAACATGCATCTTAACAAGTGAAGGAAGGATATTTGGATGAAATTGATTGTTCTGGCAAAGCCCCAACCCCTGATTGACCTAAGCAATATTTTGTTGTAACTGGCCAGTTTCTCAGGGCGGTGTTTTTTTTTCTCTTTTTATGAAAGAAAAGACAGTCACAGTTTAAGAGAGTCCACAGTAAATATGTGTAAATAACCAGCTTTGCACAGCTTTGCAATCTCTTTTGTTGCACTTGGTATTTTTGGATTTGATTGAAACTCTGTTTTTCTGCCAAGCTTCTTGTTCTTTCAGGGGTAGAGCAGCTGGTGAAAAGCTGAATGATCAACTGAGATATTTTGTATAATACTTGAGAATAATTATAAGTTTTTGTTGAATATGATTAGGCATGTCCTGATTTTGTGATCACTTCTTGAGGGTACAAACTCCATCTGACCATTTTACCCCAAATCAGAGAAAAAACTTGGAACAACATTCTCTGGGCCAGACTCTGAGTTTACGGTCCTGTAACTCACAACATTTCCATGCTTTTTGTTTGATAAAGTGTGTAAACACAAAAATACCCCCCCAAAATATTTCATTTAAACAGTACAATACTTTACAACAGTACATTAATCATAAACGGCATAATCATTTATTGGCAAATGGTTTTTAATAAATATACATATATCATCAATCAGCAAAGATACACTACATGGACAAAAGTACTGGGGCACACCTCTTAGTCATTCAATTCAGGTGTTTCATGCAGCCCCATTGCCAGGTGTATAAAATCAAGCAAACAAGCAACTTGTGAAAGAATGGGTCGTTCTAAAGATCTCTCTGAATTTAAGCGTGGTACTGTAATAGGATACCACTGTTACAAGTCATTTTGTGATATTTCTACAATCTTAGATATTCCATGATCAACTGTGAGTGGTGTTATTACAAATTGGAATTGTCTAGGAACCAAAGCAACTCAGTCATGAAGTTTCAGACCATGTAAAGTTACAGAGTGGGTCAACATGCTTCAACAGACATAAAGGCATGGTTGGGTGAGTTTGGTGTGGAAGAACTCCAGTGGCTCACACAATGTCTGATACTGTATATTATAGGCCCTGCGATGGACTGGCGACCTGTCCAGGGTGTTTCCTGCCTTCTGCCCGATGACAGCTGAGAAAGGCTCCAGCACCCCCACGACCTTTAAGGAGGAGCGGCTTAGAAGATGTGTGTGTGTGTGTGTGCATAAGTGTTAATTTAGCAATTGTGCAAACTGCATTTCCAAATTTTCACAAACATATGTAACTGCAGAAATTGCATGATATAGCCTGCTGTTATCTATAAAAATAGACAAAAGTACCTTTTTGAATTTTTATAGTTAACAGAATTCCATACAGTGCCTGAAATTTTATATTACTTGACACAGATTTAAAGCATGTTTTAATTGTGTGAAATTTCTATAAAGTAGATTTTTGGCTGAATTGTCAATTTAAGTTTCAAGTCTGCATTATTTATTAGCACCAAACTGAGTGCTGATTACCTATTTGACTTAAATAAAGGGTCAGATCAAAGAGATGAAAGCAGTGATTACATAAAAAGATAAAAGCATTGATCACTTCCAAACATCGAGCTCCACTGTAGCATGAATGACTGCACTAAGACAATGCAGTTCTAAATATAAACATGAATGTTGCCTCTCAGATGTCTCACAGTCAGAGCTGCTTCTGTGGCTCTTTCAATGTTTTCTTTTGCCAAAGGTCATCACAAAAAGCATTTCAGCTGAAATGTCTTTGCACAAAGTAGCTTACTATCTGAGCAGGAGGCTAATCTTTTCAAACATTCGTGCAGTGCTATAAAGAGAATCAGCAGATTCAGCCTACTGCAGTACCAGCGTAGGAAACTGAAAAATTGGAAAAATCAATATTACCAACAGGGTGCACAGAAGGTCTTTCTCCTAGCATGCTTATTTTGTTGTCCATGTGCTTTATCCAGAGCATGAGTCAAGTCTGAAGTTAACTGAGGGCATGGCAAAGTACTATGCGTTTCCACTCTGTTTCTTTGTGACTCAAGTTTCTGACTTCAGTCATCATCTCTGAGCTTCAGTGAGTGCACAGCTGCACTTCATATCATTACATACAAATGGACTTTACATACTGGCTAATAGAAGCAGTTATATTAGTCAATTCTCCACTTAAGAATTTGCATACAAGGGGTTGTTTCTCTGGCATAGATGATCTAAGTAAGAGATACCAGTGTTCATATCATTAAATGTTAGCAGAGTTTTAAATGTTTTTGAAGTATTTACTGTTTTCGTATTAGGGAAAAATGTGTACAATAACAGTTACATTGACTTGAAACTTGACTTGGACTTGAGTCAAAGGGAGCATTTGTTTTTGGGGAATATGGGCTATTTTCTAATATATACACTGCTCACAAAAAGTCAGGGGTATTTGGCTTTCGGGTGAAATTTCAGGATGAACCTAAAATGCACTCTAACCTTTACAGGTGAACTTAATGTGACCTTCTCTAAACTTTTGTGTCTAGTCAATACAGAACTGCCCTACACTTTGTGAATGGTACAGTGACGAGCCCATACTACTGAATAACACCATTAATCCAGTCATTGTGTCTCTGCATGAATAACACAGGCCTAATTTCATCTTTATGGACCACAATGCTCCAGCCCATCGAGGTTGCATCATTAGGGAACGGCTGCTGGAGACTGGGGTACCGCAAATGGAGTCACCTGCACTTTCTCCAGACCTGAATCCCATAGAAAACCTATGGGATCAGCTGAGTCGCCGTGTAGAGCCTCGTAACTCTGTACCCCAGAACCTCAATGACCTGAGGGCCGCCCTTCAAGAAGAGTGGGATGCCATGCCTCAGCAGACAATAAGTCGACTTGTGAACAGCATGAGACGTCGCTGTCAAGCTGTAATTGATGCTCAGGGGCACATGACGTTATTGAGACATTGAGATTTTTTGTTGGGGCATACCCACCACTGTTGTTGGCTTTTGTTTCAATAAATTGTTTGAGAGGAGGAAATCACCACTGCATGCTTCTATTTAAACGCCCTACTTTCATGATATAATATCACTGTAGCGTGAACTTATGTTTCCCATAAATTTCACAAGAAAGCCAAATATCCCCAACTTTTTGTGAGGAGTGTATGTGTGTGTTTTAAGGTATATTTAAAAACACACTCCAGCTTAAAACAGTTGTTTAATATGTTAATTGCTCTATTATAATACAAATAGTTCTGGTCCTAAAATGTGAACGGCTGTTGTAAAATCCACGATATACACACACTCATGACCGCCTCGCAACAACTGAATTGCATTCCACTGTGCCAAGGCATGAAAAAACCCTTGTTCTGCCAATGAAATAATCGTTGACTCTCAGGTTCCTCACATGGACCACCAAGTATATGAAATAAGAACCTGTTTTTTATTTAATGTGAGGGACTGGCAGCTTATGCTTTTAACTAGAACTAGGTTGGTCAGCTAGCTAATAGGCTAAAAGATAGCAAACAGCCTAAACAACTACATCACTAATATCACAGGCTTACATTAAAGCACTTCCGATGTAAACTGTAAAACGGCAATATGAAAGTCTAAAAATGTCACTTGAATGTCGTACAATGTCTATATTTCAGTTAGAAGTCGTGTCAAAACCCAAGCTGAATCCCAAACAGCTCTATACTCCCTAAATAGTGTACTAGCTACAAAAGTTTAGAAATCCAGCCAAATAGTGCCTCATTCATTGACTATGGATGTGATGAAATGTGCCAAATGATTTTCTTAGCTATATTCTGCACTGTTGGGCTGCAGTATCCAGCATTTAAATTCCAGTGTAGTGCACTAAGTAGGGAGAAGGGTTATTTGAGAGTCAGACCCAGCTTGAGAAGAGGGGCACAGCTGCATCGGGGCCAAATATGACTCCTGGTGGTAATTTGGTGATCAAAAGCATTTGCATTAAACTGTGCTGTGTTATCATGTTCATTATTATTAAACAAAAAGTTTAATAATGTACTGCACTATACAGCAATAGGCAACTGTATGTTCCTCTCCTCTTTCAATGGTCCATGGTTGCTTGGCAACAATACCATACTCATAAAGGAACTATATTTTGTGGCAGAATACTCGCTTTGTGTCATGCCTCTGAATACCCTTCACATAATAAAATGGCCATAATGCACGGCCTCTCTGGGATTATTGCTTTATTATGTAATATTCTGTAGTACAGCTTTGAATTCCTCTGTTTCCTTGTTTTAACAGAATGTACTAATTTGTATCATTTTTGTGTTCTCACCACAATACCCAGAATGCCACGTGCAAATGCATCTTCCTAGCAGAAATGTTAGCTAGCATTATCCACCCTCATTTCATTTACATTTACAGCATTTGGCTGACGCTCTTATCCAGAGCGACTTACAATTTGATCATTTTACACAGGTAGGCCAAGGTGGTGTTAGGAGTCTTGCCCAAGGACCCTTAATGGTATAGTGTAGGGTGCTTGAACCCCAGTCTACAGCATAGAAGGCAAAGGTGTTAACCACTACACTATCCAACCAAACAGCCCACCCTAATATATCTGCTCCAAAAGCACTTGTAGCTCCTCTTACCTTCAAGATACATTATCAAAATGGTGTTTTCCTAGTTGATGAACCAGAAAACCTGACTTTCAAGACTTTTCACGACAACTGCAGGAGGCAACCAGGCATTTACACAACACACTTAGGAATGGTAACATTTTTCATTTTGGCCAGAGAACCTCTTTAAGAGCCATTACGAACATAAGTGTTTGTCAGCAAACACTGAAGGAGCTCATAGAATACAAAGCATAGCATTTGCCATGCTTCAGTCTACTGTACGTCAGCTACTCACTTTAATGAGACATACAATGCGGATTACAATGTATTTGCTTGGATTTGCATGTAAAATGGCCTCATTCCAACACCATAATATCCACCCAGTGGAACTGCAAAGTTAAAAGCTTCTGTGCACATTATGTTCTTTACAAAACGATACAATGAAAGTTTTCATATTTGAAATGATTTTTTTTAAAACCAAGACCAAATCAACTTCCAACATATCAAACGGAGCATTTCCTGTAGTAAAATCTTTTGAAATGTATCATTTAACTTTTTTCAGCTAAGGCTATTTCATTAGCCAAAAACTGAGCCATTTTAGCTGTGCTGGCCCTGGCCTTGGCAAAGTGCATTGGACATAGTGAGTAATGATACTGTTCACTGAATTTAGTTATCTTCAGATGACATATCATTTATATCTATCACATGCAATAGCACTCATAATGTGGCAGGATGATTAAAATGTACAAATCCCAGTCTTAAGGAGAGTAATGTCCTACAAAAGTGTGCTTGACAAAAAATAAAACTCCCTGCATCTTTGTTTTTTTCCCCAGAGTTCCTGTGACTGTGAACATGCCCCATAAAAATTAATGACTTTTCTTTTGTACTCTGCTTACATTTAATAATCAGCAGTGGGACTATTCATCTCCCATTGAATGGTACATTTCTTAGCCAAAGGGCTATGCTGAAGCTGCACATAATTGCTGGCTGACCATGTTTTCACAGATTTATAAAGGTACTTTGACCTGTTGGCCTCTAAAATACTTTGTGTAGCTCTTATTGTAGTTCAGACATTTTTACTCTAAACCCTTGATCTCATTGTGGAGTCATAACAAGCACCTCTTTTCACATTACGCATATACTACAGTATTGTGCAATCTTCAGGGACCCCCTATATCCAGTCTGTATATGTATATCCAGTCAAAATGACCACTGAGTACAAGTTTTTTTCAGAAAAAAAAAAAGATTTTATCATATTTTTTAGCCGCCATTTTATAAATGCAATAGGCCATGAGAGGCTGTGTTTTACCACGATTTTATCACAGGGAAGGGAGTTTTTACTGCCCTGTCTTTGTTTCCTTGTTTTAACAGAATGTACTAATTTGTATCATTATTTCTGTTTGTTTTCTCACCACAATACCCAGAATGCCATGTGCAAACGCGTCTTCCTAGCAGTAATGTTAGCTAGCATTATCCACCCTCATTTCAAACATTTTCACATGATGTCAAAAACTGAAAAATGGAGATATGAGGTTTTCTTCCAACAGCACTGATATATTTAACATAAAATTACACAGAAGCCTCACATAACTACACAGAATTTTAAATGTTTCTATATTTAGTGTCCACTCTTTGCTTTTATCACAGCTTGTATTCTTTTCAGAAGATTTTCTTTCAGTTTTAATCTGGTGGGATGTTTTTAAACACATTCAAAGTTAGTCTTACCACCAGCTTAAAATGCTCTTTTCTTTCTCAGTAAAGGCTTCTTGACAGCTACACATCCTTTCAGACTCATAGTGTTGACTTGTCTTCTCACAGTGGAAGGATGGACAGAAACACCTTTGGATTTTTTCAGATCTGAAGCAAGAGTGGAGCTTGATTTTCTTCTCTCTCTCAAGGATGTGTATCTGTTTATCTGATGGGGACAGTTTTGGTGGTCTACCAAGTCTCGCAGAGTTGTTGGGAGTCCTTTTTTCTCTGTATCTTTTAATCATTTGATTTGTGATCAGCTGTGTCTGTGAGACCGAGTGGCCTGCTGTGACGTCATCGACGTCAGTTAAAATTTGAAGTTCTAGAACATTCCATTCTAATGGGAGGTTTTTCATTTTTAAACTTAATTTTATTAAAAACTACAAATCCGATCGACTCCAAAAACACATAGCACAAGTCACAGCGCCGGGTCCTTCGAAACGCAGTGGGAACGGAGTCCGTACGTTCAGCGGTCGGGCTGTATTAGTCACAGAAATGTGTGGAAGAAGAATAAGAAGTATGAGAGAAAACAGTAGAGCGCTTTTTAAGCTCTCTAAATACGGTCGCATCGTCACGTGCCAACCCCAGGTCTGACTCTAACTCATCCATACTAAGGGCACTGGATGAAGCTGCATCACTCCAAAGAACGCAGTTCCACAATGCCGGGTTTTTTTTATACCACTCTAGCCGACGCTTAGCATTAGGCAAAGTGCTCTTAGGCGCGCATGCAGCTGCTACAGCGCCTCCCCTTATATAAGGATAGGATTAGGACAGATGGAGGCAACGGACTTGGCTAGGGGTTAAACACAAAGGACAGGAGTCCCTTTTAAGAGCCAATGAAAGCCGTAGGAGGGGGCTATAGGAGGGGGCTGGCATGCCGCGAGAGCAACACGCGTTATTCTGCATTCCTTCACTCTCTTTGTCCTCATATCCGCGGACAAACAGCACGAATCAACGCGGCTGACAGCGCACACTCTGGGGAAAAAAGACGTGTGAGCATCGCTTGCCACACCAGATTATGCTGTAATGACGAGTGAGGGTTCATTTCCAGTCCAGATCGTGCACAAATTGCACGAAAATGCGCCCCCATACGCACGTGCTGGGGGGCTGGTGGATCCTTTCCTAAGCAGCAGCTTCCTTACTCTACTGCAGACGCACGCGACGTGGTGGACGATAGGCTGGGAGGCGACCAGTCGCCCTCCGTGCCCTGCTTTCCTAGCTTTCCCAAGCCGTTAGAGTGGCTCGCTCTGATTGTTTTTGTATCCTCTTTCACGCATGAGTGAGCACTGCCTGACTGTGTGTGTGTGCGTGTGTGTGTGTGTGTGCTTGCGCTCTCACTCACTGTTCGTGTGTTCGTTTGTATTTCTCTCTTTGTGGAGACCGAAATGCTAATAGGACATTTGCACATTTGTCAGAAGCACATTTTAAATAAAGCAGTCAGTTTTTCGCTCTGGTTCCTGGGGGGCTCGCTGTGGGGGCTTTGATATTCAATATTACAGATTATTAATATTCTTTGCCCACAGTAGTAAATGTCCCCACAGAGATAGAGATACGAACACACATGTGTGTGCGTGAGGCGTTGATTTCCCCCACCTATATTCGAGAAAAATCCCACCCTTTTTAAGATTGGCTTGTAAATTCTAATCAACCATTGGTGAGGAGAAAAAACGAGCCAATCAGAGTGGGCGAGGCGCGACAGCACTAGCCAATTACTGGCTACTGCAGGATGGGGAGGCGGAGTTTGTATGAATACGGGTAGGAAAAAAACAACGCGTGCGAACCCCGCCCCCTCCCAAACGCCAGCCCGTATCAACTCCTTTAGCATTGGTGATAGCCACTAACGTTAATCACGGAGATCTCTAGCACTGTGGCGCCTTAACGGCGTGGAGAGGGAGAGCAAACGGTTGATGGACTAGCCTAGCCGACACATCTTTCTCATCGGGGTTCTTCGATGGGTTTTCACCTTTCATCGGCGTGTAGCCTCCGTCAACTGCAGCGGTAAGTTGTGAAGGGGATGAGGCTGAGGGGAGAAATGGTGCGAGCGTCGTTGCTAGTTAACGTGATGATGTTACAACCTGCCTGCTTGCCATTGTGTGTTTGGCCGCTAGCCGTGTCCAGTTTGCGTTTTAAGAAGAGGGAGAAGTTTGAATAAGCTCGAGTGACACGAACATTTCATTAGACCTTTAAACGGGTCGTTGAATATGTGAAAGCTGAGGCAGGTTCGACTTGAAAGCTGTAGTTTGGGGACAAGTGTGCTTCTCTCAGGGAGAACCGTTAGACTGCTGTATTTCACACACGGGGACACCTGTCCTCACAGCTCTCTCCAGTGATGGTTGAAGTCTAAAATCACATTTAAAGTCACATTTAGCTTTCATTTGAAGTATCACGCGTTATCTCGGTGTTTTTTAAGTGATGAAGACGTTAAACAGCCCAGCGTGGTGGATATATACATAGCTGGCTAACATCAGAGCTTTTAGCTTCTAGCACAGTTTTGGTAACCTCGGTTAGAAGCACTTTGTCCGTATCTCTCTAAAAGCACTCTAGACTCTCGTGAAGTGGTTTATCCTGAATTTGCTCCACATGGCGCTCGCTAGTTTGCTCACACTGCTTGATCTTTGAAATTCACCCTCTACAGAGCAGTGCAGGTTCCTGCTTTTGCCATTGTACAGCCCACATGATGGCCACGGGGTGCTGGTTACTGCATTATAAGCACCATCCTCGGGATATTTACGAGAAGGCAGAGGCATGGCAGTGTGAGTGGTGCCTTGAAACCACGGAGACGTGAAAAATATGCGATTGCTGAACCTGAAAGCTCGCAGCCCTGTTTAGGACAGCGATTCCGAGTCCTGCTCGTTTTTAGTGTTTCCCCTCCTCATCAGCCCATTAATACACTCCTCTTGAGGTTAGAGTGGATGTGTAATAGCACTAAAACCTAAAATGAGTAGAACAGGACTGGGGAGGAGAGGAGAGGGTAGCCTTCCACAGCGAGGAGTATCAGGTAGAGCTGGGCAATATGACAATATTCATCATTATCGTGATAAATGACGTTCCAGTAAGCTTCTCAGAGTGTATCGTGGATATGGTTAGTACTTATGAACACTGACTGCATGTCTCATTAGAAAGAGGACATAGTCATGTTTAATTACGTTTAGTGTAAAATGTTGGATACAAGTGATTGATTCATAGTTTTTGATAGTATTTTTAATCAGTTTACATAAAAATAAATATTGTGACACTTCAAAACCTCCTAAAATATTGTGATATTACATTGTGCCATATTGCCCACCTTTAGTATCTGGACATCCATGGTTTGTCAAGCATGTAGCAGATTTTTCGGTTCTACTCAAAAAGCAATATTTCTGCTCTGTCCTTCTCTACATTGTCCATCACTCCAATACAAAGTCACGTCATTTAAGAAAGGCATAACCAAAAGCTAAGAATTTGAAACAAGGTCAAGCTGTGTTTGAGCTATAGTTAGGATGGCGAGCTGTGATGTATTGACAACTGAAATACTCTTAAAACAGCGTTATAAATTTGCCATTCTTGTTTGTGAAACGTAAGGAGAGAATTAAGTGGACTGACACTTGGGGTGAGATCTGAACCTGTGGTATCTTTGCGATCTAATTGACATGCTTGACATCGTCCACTGCAGAACTGATTGATTTTAGAATCTGCTCTTTTGTGAGGCTCTTGGTTGTGTTCTGTACTGAAATGTGTCTGACCACCCATCAGCATGGTGTGTAGTTGGGGGCAATGATGGTTATACAGCAAAGATTGTGTCCCCCCACCCCCCACCCCACCAAATGGCCACACGCTTGAAATGCTATTTCTCGTGTTGTTTAGTTGTGTCGAAAGGCGAAGCTTTAGTTTCTTCTGTGGAGAAAGATGCAGCTGAAGATACAGCTTTTCTGGCAAATACAGAGAATTCCTGTACTGAACGTTTCTGCTAAATTACAAAAATGGTTACTTGGGGCAAAATCTGTTTCCGTAGCAAACCCTTCTGAGTGGACTGTGTAATAGGAATTATTTTCTTTTACATCAAAGCATTTTCATTTTCACTGGCTGTAGTATTTGCATACTTAGTGTTAGGTCAGGGCTCTGTGACCATCACTTACACTAATTATTAGGTTGCAAATTGCAAAATTGAGACTGAACCCGCATTAATTATTCTTTTTCATTGTGAAACAGCAGATGACAAGGGAACTGAAAGCAAGAAGAGATTTTTAACCTTTTACTCTCACAAGTTTGTTGAGTAGGTTTCACATATTAAACTCTATTGAAGTTTTGAACGTGGCTGTGGTGGGTCCTGTTATATCGCTGTTTCAGTACTCCGGGCCAGTTTCCTAGCACTGCAGTTTAGCCCAAAGCTAGGCATAGTCCATGTCCAGGATATTGCTCCTCACCAATGTCAACACTACAGCTCATCACTTTTGGTTATATTAGTAATACTGAGTATCTAACAGTCAAATAAAGAATTGAGTGATCAGAGTTTTAAATAAAGGCCGGAAAAGATGGTCTTGGCTGAACGATAACAAAGCATTTACAGCCTTTCATAGATTCCAAAATAACTTGGTGAAAGAAGACAAGCTGTACTGTTATCCTGTGGATTTAAAATACATGATTGTTGGACTGTTGGACTATCGTTGCTGATTCATTGAGAAGATTAAATTTTATTGGGTTGAATCAGTTTTTCATAGTATCATGATCTTGAGACATGTGTTTCAGGTAGGCTTGTTTGGCTAGTTGGCCTTGAACCTGATGGCAGCAATAGGAAATTTGAGGTGTAAGGGGGCATTTACAGTAGACTTCATCATTTATTACTGCTCACAGACACATGGCATATTTAAGACAGAGCCTATTGTTACGTTAATATCCCACATTTTTATTTTCTTATTGGCTTCCCTGTGTCTTTTGCCTAGTTATGCAGTAAACTGCCTGCAGCTAATACCTACTGTGGGAGTATTATGGACTGGTGGCTGTTTCCCCTTGTCAGAATTGACACTACACTGACAAAATGCACTGTCAGTGGCAGAACATGTTTATGTATTGGCAGATCCCCGGTGGTTCAGCGTTTCAGCTGTAATGAAAACCCCAGCCATATTGGAAATGTGATAGCGTGCGAAATGTGATGTTCGTCAGGTGTGAAGTCCAGTACAACATAGACTAGACACTGGATGATTAATGACAGAGACCTGAACACGCTCTGTGTCTCTCTCTGTCTTCTCCCTTTGTCTTTTTTTACTCGTCTCTCTCACTAATTCTCTAAGGCAGCTAATCTGAAACACCTCTCAGTCAAGATTTTAATTACCCAGCACTTGAACTGCATAAGAGATGCAGCATTTCCCTGAAGAGTGACTGATTTTTTACCGGGCACATGCTGACTTCCTCATGTGCCTGTAATGGATTTTCTCCCATTGTTAATTGCTGGCGAATGGGAATAGGAATTGACGTACAGAGTTCTCTGGGCGTTTTATCTGTGTGTGGAGCTTAAGATTCACGTCAGCCAGAGATTTATGCGGAATTCTGCTCCACCACAACCTGCTCCTTATTAGTAAGTATGGCTTTATTTCTTAAACGGGTCAAATGGATACTCAGTGTTTTGAAATAGTGGTTCAGTGATTCAGAGATGATTTATTCATGAAATATGCCAGAAAAAGAATTGTATCGTCCTTTGCTTAAAGTAGACCTAATCATATGTTTCCTAGTCTGGATTCCACACACACCTGACACTTCACTCTGTGTTATAGTCCAGCAGTTTTTCATGGCAAGAATACTGTGTAAAAATAAAAGAAAGCATGTGGTAAAAGTGATGGTCATGGTGAGTGACATACAGCTGGTGAGTACATCCTTATTAGCCTTTTGATGACATCAAGCATTACCTCAGAGATTACTCATTATCTTGTTTGGTAATGAGAACTGTTGTGGCTGACTAATTGTGGAGAGTCAATAGTTTCTGCTACCCGTGTCAGTGAATTCTGTGTTTGCTCTCAGTTGGCTTGTTTCACTTTCAGAAATTACCAGGGGCAAAGAGCAGAAACAGCTCCACATTCAACATTTCCACCCCTTATGATGCAACACATGCCCCCAAAATAGGGGACCGGGTGATGCATTTGTTATTAGACTTGCCACAACCAAACACAGGCACTGTTTTCAGCAGTGAGATATCAGCAGGAAAGACTGCATCATGCTGGTAAAGTGATTCATGTGGAGGACCAAGAATAGCGATCAGTGAACTAATAATTATTACTATTAATGAAGTGTTTTTTCTTACATGCCTTGTTTGTCACATTTGAAAAAAAGGTATTGAAAAAAGTTTCGCCTTGCCCCCTGTGTAATCAGAGATTAATAGAATTTAATAGAATTACCAGCCATACTCTTAATTGACACACACTGTCTGATGTTACAAATAGAAAGGTTTGAACCTTTATACCAGAGCCCGACTGATGTGGGGTTTTTAAGATCGATACCGATTTCGATATTTGAGGATTTAAATCCTCAATGTATCTGATATATCTGACGATATTTTTTTTTCTTCAAAAATACATAAAAGACAACAGTCTTTCCTAACAATTATGTGTAGTTATTTAAGTCCACACCAGGATAACATGACCTAATGCAGTTAAAAATACACTTGCAACTTGGATTTCACACTTTACTGTTATGAACATAAACATCTGGAGTATTATCGTTTAAAGAATGTAATGATTACAGATGTGATCATCTGAACGTGGCGTGTTACTCATAACTATACCAGAACTCACTGCGTATCAGTGACCTCTGCGCTCTAACGAAACAGTGCCATTACAACATAGACACACACACAATGTTTCAAAACGAGAAGCTAGGACTTTCTTTGACTACCAAGCCATGTTAGATGTTTGTTCAGCTCACATTTATTTATGTGTCTTCTTTGGTTTAATAATTTCAAATGACTACAGCAAGTCACAGAAATGCACCCATTGCTTTATTTAGGTACAAGGCTTCCTGTTCGACAGCTTCCTGTTTGAATTTTCCCGTTCCACCTTAAATGCTGCAGCAGGTGCCAGAATGTAACTGCTGCACCATTTAAGGTGTAACAGGAAAACGTGAGCGAAAAGCTGTCGAATAAGAAGCTGACTTCAGCTTCATCATCTGGGCAGAATAAGTTAAACGCTGTAGTTTAACTGCTTATTAACGTTAGTTGTTTTCCACTGAAAAACGTAGCACTTGTTTTGCGGGTTACCTACTTTAGCAATGAACACTGTTACAAGCTTCTGTAAGCAATGTTGACAGAGACTTTTTTTAGAAGGGATGAGTTAAGGAGAATAGAAAGGACAGTTGTTTGTTTGTTCGCTAGAACTGCCACACTGTTTCATAAATAAACCTACCTTCAAGTTTTTCATAGCTTGGCCTACACCACTTGATCACCATAACGTTAATCTCAGGCTATTTTGACATCTGCAGTAACGACTTTCACTTACTGCAGCAAACGCAGGCATGGCTGATCTGAATGCTGCCAGGTTTTTTAGGCTAAGTTTAGAAGTGATGGGGATATTTTTGCATGATTATTTAAGTAACGCATTTCTCATGAGAAATGCCAGCTTACCATGAACCCTGATAACCTCTTTCGTGGATTACTCTGCTCGACCCTTTGGGTCAGTCGATTGCGATTTGTGCCGTTCCAAACACTGGTGCCAACAGGGAACCTGCAGAGCGCCCTGTGATGGATAAACTGTGTGACAACAACACTCGTAAAATGGTTGAAGGTCCTATCTTCCGCCTCCCTGTTTCTTTCTTTTGTCATTTATCTGTCATTATGAATGCTGATACAGATTCATCTGCAGCTAGCCTAAATCAGCTGATGTCGCCACACTGATTTATCAATCAGGCTCTACTGTAAACTGCTTGTACATTAGCTACTGTTGAAATGAAATCACATCATTGTATTCAGTATGAACTAATATTTCAGTTCTCCCATTTTTGTGCAAAATGCCCTTGAATTCAGTTAGTTAAAGCTACAGTGAAACCCCACTGTGCCCCCCCCCCCCTTTTTTTCTTCCATTTTAGCAATGGAACAAGTGTCCACACCACATGGTTTCCATGCCAGCTGTCCCAGGGGAAGGCTCACAGACCTCCTGGCCCATTATTGTCTGCTAACTGGTATTGCATTACTCCCATGGTAGTCAGAGAGCCTTTCTGATGCAGGCCAAGACTGGAGATGTGTCACTGTCAGTCCCTCAGGAAGAAGGCTTGGTGAGAGTGAGAGACAGACAGATAGACATTCTCTAGAGGCGAGGGTTGAGATATGCTGAGTCGCCAGGGATTGATCAGGGCCAAAAGGTGAGTTATCTCCCCTCAAGCCATATTGGAGACTTGGAGTAAATCTGAATACAAGTGTGAAATGTACACTATTCCCTCTGCTAATCCTCAATCTTTCCCATTGTTATTGTGCGTTTGTCCATTGATCCATAGTGCGTATTGTTTATGTGGCAATAAAGGAAGTATGCTGTTCCTTTTCTGCAGAAGCAGCTACTAAATCTCTCTCAAACAGCTGCGGGTTGTCCTCTCAAGTGACAGAATACAAAATGATGGCTTATTTGATCTAAATCTGGAGTGCCAGTGCATTTTTTTTTTTTTTTTTTCTATTTTAATCAAATGAAGCCGAGTGTTTTCTGAAGATATTATATTGGACTCTTCTGAAAACTTCCTGATGTAATCTTAAGCCTGATAAAGTTGAGAGTTTAGATGGTAGCATGCCATTCATTTAAGATGGTGAGCGGAAGGGTGGGAATGGATTCCTCCACACATTTGAGCTAAGTGTGGATCCGAGCTGACATACAGATTTTAATGTCACATAAGGGATGAAAAGCTTCCATGTGACTGGAAAATGTAAAGAAATCATTGAGCTGACATTTGGATTATGAGGGTTGCACAAGAGATTATATGTCCAAAATTCTGTTTTTCCTGAATGATAATGCCTGAATGATGTACAGTTTTACTCTGTATTTCATAAGAGCCAGGCAGCTTGGTGATGTGCATCATGCATGAAGGGAAATTCTATGAAGTTTGCTTCGTCTTATCTCACTTGTTATTTTATTTAGTAGTAGAAATTGACTAGCTTGAATTTGAAGTACACCCCCCTTGCCCCAAATGATGGGGCCGAATCCATTTCCTTGACTCTATCTGTCCTGGAGGCTGGTATTTGAGGCTAATTACAAACACAACGGCTTGCCAAATGAATGCTCTGACTGTTTTTTTTATAACTTTTACTCTGCACAAGTGCGCTGACCGGTTGCAGATGGAACCAGTCCTGTACTCAGTGTTTGTATCAGTATGATACCAGCATAAAATGCTAGATCAGAAGAAATGAAAGGGATATTCCGGCCAAAATGAAACATGTTACATTTTCCAGGTCAGTTGTAAATATGCCTACTCCCCTTCTGCAGTGAGCATCTGGTTTAAAGACTACCCCCTCATTTTTGCATTCTCTCCCCTCCCTTCTCCTCGTACTAGTGTGGGATTACAATCAGCAGTAAAAATGCTTATGGCAGAATGCTTATGGCAACAAATGACTGTTTGATAGTCGAAAAATCTCTCGATTATTAAAATTAATATCTGATTATTAAGCAATTACCTCTTAATTACTCAATTAGCAAATAACTCTTATGTAACTATCAGCATTAAAATTTAGCTTGAGGTTGTTTTATGCATTTTCTGACAAAAACAGTGAACATTAATTCCTTATTTAAAAAATCACTGTTTTAATGAACTGTCTTGCTAATACAACCCCAATTCCAATGAAGTTGGGACATTGTGTAAAACATAAAAAAAACAAGACAATGATTTGCAAATCCTTTTCAATCAATATTCAATTGAATACACTACAAAGACAAAATATTTAATGTTCAAACGAATAAACTTTGTTTTTTCCAAAGTTGGGACAGAGGCATGTTTACCACTGTGTTACATCAGCTTTCCTTTTAACAACACTTAATAAGCGTTCGGGAACTGAGGACACTAATTGTTGAAGCTTTGTAGGTGGAATTGTTTCCCATTCTTGCTTGATGTACAACTTACTCAACAAGTTACTCAACAGTCCGGGGTCTCCGTTGTCATATTTAGCGCTTCATAATGCGCCACACGTTTTCAAAGGCAGACAGGTCTGGACTGCAGGCAGGCCAGTCTAGTACCCGCACTCTTTTACTATGAAGCCACGCTGTTGTAACACGTGCAGAATGTGGCTTGGCATTGTCTTGCTGAAATAAGCAGGGATGTCCCTGAAAAAGACGTTGCTTGGATGGCAGCATATGTTGCTCCAAAACCTGTATGTACCTTTCAGCATTAATGGTGCCTTCACAGATGTGCAAGTTACCCATGCCAAGGGCACTAACACACCCCCATACCATCAGACATGCTGGCTTTTGAACTTTGCGCTGATAACAATCCAGACAGTCCTTTTCCTCTTTGGCCCGGAGGACACGACGTCCATGATTTCCAAAAACAATTTAAAATGTGGACCCGTCAGACCACAGGACACTTTTCCACTTTGCATCAGTCCATCTCAGATGAGCTCGGGCCCAGAGAAGCCGGCGGTGTTTCTGGGTGTTGTTGATATGTGGCTTTCACTTTGCATGGCAGAGTTTTAACTTGCACTTGTAGATGGAGCGACGAACTGTGTTCACTGACAGTGGTTTTCTGAAGTGTTCCTGAGCCCATGTGGTAATATCTGTTACTGAATGATGTCGGTTTTTAATGCAGTGCTGCCTGAGGGATCGAAGGTCATGGGAATTCAGCATTGGTTTTCTGCCTTGCTGCTAACTTGCAGAGATTTCTCCAGATTCTCTGAATCTTTTGATGATATTATGGACTGTAGATGATGAATTGCACGCTGAGAAACGTTGTTTTTAAACTGTTGGACTATTTGCTCACACAGTTGTTCACAAAGTGGTGAACCTCGCCACATCCTTGCTTGTGAACGACTGAGCCTTTCAGAGATGCTCCCTTTATATCCAATCATGACACTCACCTGTTTCCAATTAACCTGTTCACCTGTGGAATGTTCCAAACAGGTGTTTTTAGCATTCCTCAACTTTCCCAGTCTTTTGTTGCCCCTGTCCCAACTTCTTTGGAACATATTGCAGGCATCATATTCAAAATGAGTGAATATTTGCAAAAAACAATAAAGTTTATCCGTTTGAACATTAAATGTCTTTGTAGTGTATTCAGTTGAATATAGGTTGAAGAGGATTTGCGAATCATCATATTCTATTTTTAATTATGTTTTACACAACGTCTCAACTTCATTGGAATTGGGGTTGTTTGAAAGACGAATAAAACCATGTTTTCCAGTCAAAATTGTAAATCAAGGGTGTGCAAAGCAGAAGCAATAAAACGTAACAGAACTAAATCTCTCCCAAGTTCTCGCTTAGTCACACCAACAGTTTCTCTGTGCATCACCAACCACACAGCTATATCTACATGTGAGGATCACCGAGTTCCCTCCATTATATATCCCTATTCTGCTTCCTGAGTTATGTGGAAATGTGTAATTTTGGACAGTGTCTTTCCTAAACTGATGCTCTGTAATGGTACTGAACACAGTCCAGCAGCGATGCTGACCGCCCCAAAATGGTGGCACTGTTGATGTGCCTGGCTGAACCCAGTGTGGCATCTATATTTCTATCTTTATTTAAGAGTAACACCAATCTCCAGCCAAAAATGTGAGGTATTTTCATATTTGGCAAACAGTGGCAAAGCCTGAACGTTCACTGTAAAACGCATGAGCTGTTCTCATTATAAGCAGTTTCTGTTGTAGCATTCTGTAATCCCTACAGAGTGCAGCTTATAATGAATATTTAAAGTGTATTGTGCATCAAATTGTAATGGTAGAATTTGCCAGTGGTGTGTAATGCTAATTATAATGGTGTTTAGTTTACAGCAACCTAAAAAAAAAAAAAGTTCACCATGCAGAATAATCCTCCCCCTAGTATGTTTCCCTAGGCTGAGTGATGCTCTTAGAACAAATGAAGACAGTGATTTGGGTTGTACTTGATACACTCTGAGTATTTGCGTTACGCATCGCATATGTTTTCTCTTACATAAATGCTGTCAAGGCTATTGTCATTGTTATAGTAAAAGAGTTTGATCTATTGGTTCACAGCAATTGATTTTACTTTTTTTTTTTTTTTTTTCCTCATTGAACTGCCTGAAGTGACATGCCCCATTAGTCAAATAAATCATTTCAGACTGTGGTTCTTAATGGTAATGGGGAGGTTCTGTTAAACTGCACCACACTTGTTGTCTGTTTGATGGAGTGCAGTGTAAGTATGGTAAAGTTAACATTTAAGATACTAGGTGGGGCTCCGAAGCGGTGAAGCCATCAAAGCCTCGGCCCATCTTTTGGGACCTATTGAGCTTGATCCCAGGTAATGCCACTCCCATAGAGTTTTTTACCTGCTAATGGTTTTAAACACCAGATATCGGGAGAGGTGGGGGACATTGACTCAGAATGGGCCATGTTCCGCTCCTCCATTGTTGAAGCGGCTGACTGTAGCTGTGGTCGCAAGGTAGTTGGTGCCTGTCGGGGCGGTAATCCTCAAACCCGGTGGTGGACACCCCAGGTGAGAGATGCCGTCAAGCTGAAGAAGGAGTCCTACCGGACATGGTTGGCCTGTAGGACACCAGAGGCAGCTGGCAGGTATCGACAGGCCAAGCGATCTGCGGCTTCAGTCGTTGCCAAGGCAAAAACCCGGGTGTGGGAAGAGTTCGGTGAGGCCTTGGAAACTGACTAAGTCGGCTCCGAAAAGATTCTGGCAAACCGTCAGGCGACTCAGAAGGGGAAAGCAGTGTGCCACTAGCACTGTATATAGTGGAGATGGTGTGCTGCTGACTTCGACTGAAGACGTCATTGGGCGGTGGAAGGAATACTTTGAGGACCTTCTCAATCCCACCAACATGTTCTCCAGTGAGGAGGCAGAGTCTGGGGACACGGGAATAGGCTTGTCCATTACTGAGGCCGAAGTCGCTAAGGTAGTTAAAAAGCTCCTTGGCGGCAGGGCTGCATCCCGGGGTGGATGAGATCCGTCCCGAGTTCCTCAAGGCTCTGGATGTTGTGGGGCTGTCTTGGCTGACACGCCTTTTCAACATTGCGTGGACATCGGGAGTGGTGCCACTTGATTGGCAGACTGGGGTGGTGGTGCCTCTTTTTAAAAAGGGGGACCGGAGGGTGTGTTCCAACTACAGGGGAATCACACTCCTCAGCCTCCCTGGTAAGGTCTATGCAAGGGTACTGGAGAAGAGAGTCCGGCTTATAGTCGAACCTCGGATTCAGGAGGAGCAGTGCGGGTTCCGCCCTGGTCATGGAACACTGGACCAACTCTTTACCCTCTCCAGGATTCTGGAGGGTTCATGGGAGTTTGCCCAACCAGTCCACATGTGCTTTGTGGATTTGGAGAAGGCATTCGACTGTGTTCCCCGGGGTATTCTGTGGGAGGTGCTTCGGGAGTACGGGGTACATGGCTCTTTGCTACGAGCCATTCAGGCCCTGTACAAACAAAGCAGGAGCTTTGGTTCGCATGGCCGGCAGTAAGTCAGACTTTTTCCCAGTGAGAGTTGGACTCCGTCAGGGCTGCCCTTTGTCACCGATTCTATTCATAATTTTTATGGATAGAATTTCTAGGCGCAGTCAGGGGATGGAGGGTGTCCGGGTTGGTGACCTCAGGGTCACATCGCTGCTGTTTGCAGATGATGTGGTCCTATTGGGGACATCAGGCCGTGAACTTCAGCTTTCACTGGATCGGTTTGCAGCCGAGTGTGAAGCGGCCGGGATGAGGATCAGTACCTCCAAATCCGAGGCCATGGTTCTCACGCGGGAAAGGGTGGAGAGCCCTCTCTGGGTCGGGGATGAGCTCTTGCCTCAAGTGGAGGAGTTTAAGTATCTCGGGGTCTTGTTCACGAGTGATGGTACAAGGGAGCGGGAGATTGACAGGCGGATTGGTGCTGGGTCAGCAGTGATGCGGGCTCTTTACCGGTCTGTTGTGGTAAAGAAAGAGCTGAGCTATAAGGCAAGGCTCTTGATTTACTGGTCGATCTATGTTCCCACCCTCACCTATGGTCATGAGCTTTGGGTAATGACCGAAAGAACGAGATCGCGAATACAAGCGGCTGAAATGAGTTTCCTCCGCAGGGTGGCTGGACTCTCCCTTAGAGATAGGGTGAGAAGTTCGGTCATCCGGGAGGGACTCGGAGTAGAGCCGCTGCTTCTTCACGTCGAGAGGAGCCAGTTGAGGTGGTTCGGGCATCTTGTTAGGATGCCTCCTGGACGCCTCCCTTGGGAGGTGTCACAGGCAAGTCCACCGGGGAGGAGACCCCGGGGAAGACCCAGGACACGCTGGCGTGACTATATCGCCCAGCTGGCCTGGGAGCGCCTCGGAATCCCTCCCAGGGAACTAGTGGAAGTGGCTGGGGAAAGGGAGGTCTGGGCTTCATTGCTCAGGATGCTGCCCCCGCGACCCGAACCACGGAGAAGCGGAAGATGATGGATGGATGGATGGGTGGTTTTAAACACTATTTTATCGCAAAACGTGTTTTGGACACAAATTAACACACTAATGGTGTAATTTTGTAGTTTGGTATGTGTTGTACATGAATTAGCATTAATGAGCTTTCAGAGCTTGTGTTTCTGGAAGAACATGGTTTCAAGTTAAGAACTTGACGGAACGTCAGGATTTGTTGTCATTTGTCAGCTTATATTAACATCGCGATACACAAACTGGTGAACAGGTGCCAGCAGGCCAATACAGTCAGTAGTACAATGGAACATTTAGCAGCCAGCAGAGATGTGCTTTTGGTCACTGCAGGTTAAACTAGTAGGTTTTTATGTCAGGCTTGAGTAACGGAGGCGGACCTTTTGGATAAGCTGACATTAACACTAGAGCTAACCAGAGATCACTTGTGGGCTCTTGCACAGATTTTTTCCACCACAGTGGATGATGTACTCATTTGTTAGTTAATCAAGGAAACATTAGCCCTATTCAGAGTGGATCAGTTTAATAGTGGGATGTATAAAAGAGTCATAAAACACTTGCACCTGAACAGTAATACAATGACCAGTTTCTAATGGGTTAGATTTTAGTTTATCAGAGATTAACATTAGCCTAGATCTTGTTGGAACGGACACTGATGCTACTAGTCAATATTTCTAGAGAAAATAGTTCCAAAAAAAAAAAAAGTTGAAAATATTTTTGCATATGTGAATATAAAGTTGTGCTTTATACCTGAAGATGCCAGTAAATGTTCCCTTTTAAACATTGGCAGCTTTTCTCCCAATTTCTCCCGTAGTGCTCTCCCATGGAGTCAAAGGTTTACCACTCAGACCAAGCAAATGGTTTCTTCAAAAGCATAAATTTTCTTTTTGCAATTTAGAAAGCCTTTAAGAGACCAAATACTGTAAGTAGCAGCGGTCAAACATCTTATTTTTCTTGCTTGAGGCAACATTTACCTGGAAAAACACAGAGATGTGTATCCGGACGAGATTAAAATGATCAGAGCGCTGCTGAGGTTGGTGTAAAACAGTAGGTCATTCGGCCTGTAATTTTCTCATGGGAGGAGAAAGAAAAACACTAAGTTGGCCGACTCTGTTGGCAGTAAAATCACCTGAGGAGCACTTACAAAAGAAGAATTTGCATTTAAACCCCATGTTAATTAAATCCCATCTGTATAGGGCTGTTGAGAGCAGAGCAATGTCGTTAAGTTGTGTTTGGTTCTAGTTTATGCTAGCTAGAGTGGTTAACTTGGTCAGCACTACTTGGGGCTTGTCAGTTGTGTCCGTAAGAGCAGGTCCTTGGTAGCGTGTCTGTGATATTCTGATGTTAAGATACAGCAACAACTAGTTCACAGTAGCAGCTGGAAATGCAAGGAAAATTTTGCAGCAGTTTCTCGTTCTTCCTGGTTTTCCATGATGCAATGGATACCCAAATAATGATTTCAGTATTAATGGAAAGGCTAATAGAGTATTCAGTTATGCTGTAGGACATCAGAGACATTATATGTGGCGTGAGATTTAGAATTTCTGATGTTGGCAAACTAGTTAAAATGGACAGGTTTTTTAGCATTTGACCAAATAAAGGAGGAAAAAATCTAAGCTTTGGCAATATTAAACGAGTAAATTGAGATGATGGCAGAATGGGCTAAGATCCAGTCAGCTACTTGTTACCATGCAGTTTATACAGTTAATTATTTGTTGTCGTCGTTTCTAATTGGTCTAAATCTTTCCTTTTTAGATCTGCTTCTTCAGTAATCAAGAATGGTGTATTCAAGAAAGTATATGTGGCATGATTTATTACAGCAATGACACCACATTGCCCACTCCTAGTTCCGTGTGAGAATGAGAGTGCAGGAATGGCCTGTGCGTTGTTGAGCTGAGGCTCCGGCTGGTTTAAGCTGTCAGACTCGTCACACTGAAGTGCTGGACCTGCGGCAGAGAATGACTGGCTGTCACTTTGAGGCAGATAGCAAAATCGTGGATCAGCGTCACACAGGACAGATCCAGAATGAAAGGGCGTTTAGCGAGGCAGCAGTGCAGCTCGACATGATGTGTCCAAACTAAATCATCTCAAGCACCAACCGGACAAGTCCACTGCTGGGTTTTGGAGACTGCAGTTTGTTTTTATGGCACCATAATGGCCAGTGTGTTACACGTAACATGTAGGTTGAGGCCATTCTCTTTTACTGATTCTCTTCATTTCCAGCAAGGAGAGAACAAGGTGTCTCACTGTGTATTAGGCATTTATTTTGGTTTATTATTTCCACGTCCTCCACCTGTACAACCTTATAGCAACCCTCTGAACCCTCCATATAGAGCTTCTTCATAGTAAATAATTAAATGCCCTGTTTGTTTAATCAGTGTTTTCCATTAACAGATTTCTACTGCATTCCTGGGTTTGAGTAGTTTTTCTTCCTCTCACTGGATCATATGTGTTGAGGAATCTTAGTATAAAGTTATCCAGTTTTTAGCTTGGATTTTTACGGAGCTTCACCGCGTATCCTCTGTACCGGGGTCACACAGCATTGTTGGTTTTTTAGTAGAGCTGTCAAACTAATTGTAATTAATTGTAATTATTTACGTTATTTTGTGTGGTTTATTGTTCAGTATTATTTATTTAGTATTATATTCAGTCCTATTTGTGCGAATTCAACTCTAAAGAGTGAATTTTTTTAATTTTATTTTTTCCCCCTTTCAAACAGCATTTTGTTACAGCAATATGAGTTGACAAAATAGTTTTAATCAGAATTTATTCGTTATCTTAAGTAATTCTATTTGATCCTGTATATGAAATCACTAGCAAACAGGGCGAACATGAAAATAGAGAGAATTTAGAAGTTTAGAGAATTTAGAGAAGTTTTCAGTTTTTGTCACTAACTTCTAGTGTGTGTGTGTGTGTGTGTGTGTGCACATTATATTTATATATATATATATATATATATATATATATATATATATATATATATATATATATATATATATATATATATATATATAATTACAGACACACACACACACACACACAATATGATACTTTGACTTGTAATAAACAAATTCACGGCATGACAGTAGCAGGAAATACAATGGAGAGCTACAGTCATGAAGTCATAGCAACATACAGACTTGAATGTAGGATCATCATTTATATTTATCACATAAATACGTTAACTTTGACTTTCACTCAGTAAGCTTTAGTTTTAGTACTGATTAATAATGAAAACATAAATTATAGTCTGTATTGTTTGCTGGCGGCTTCAGATTGTTGTATTAAAAGAAAATCTGTTTAAAGTACAGTGTTTGGGCGATTATAAAAGCTGTGGGGATGTAACTGAATGGCTGCACTTTAAAGTAGCTCAATTACCTAATTAGAAGGAGTGGCTGGATGCTTCTAGACATGACGGGCATGCTAGGTTTAGAAGATACTGAAATATTGAATTTTATCACCATCCTCAGCTCTAGTTTAACTACTTTTTACTTTTCTGTTCTTCAGACTGTCAACGACGGGACTGTGACCGAGTTGTGGAAATGGCATCAGACAACACACAACGTAGCTACTCCATTATACCATGCTTCATATTTGTGGAGGTAAGTCAGGAGTTGCTTTTGTGTGAGTTTAATTTTTTATTTTTTTTCCCTTTATATCATTCGATACCCACCTCCACCTACGCCAGGCTTTGATTATGCTTTGTGGGTTTGTAATTGGGATTGTTGCAGATAATTGTGGTAGAACAGCGCTTGTGTTGAAAGTTGGGCTGTGATTTTAAATATTTTGCTTTCTATGTTAGTTTCTCCTGATAAAGAATGAATTTGTGGTATGTGATTATGAAAATTGATAATGTTTGACGGAACACCAATCTTTCTCAGTCATACTTGATGAATACATTTTTTTGCATTTACTAATTTCTTTTTTTGTGTTCATCAGTTATCCACTTATTTTTTGTTTTTAGCATAGCAAGTGGTCACACAAGCCACAGGGTCTGCTTTTCTAGGGAAAATGGAAAATATTGGGGCTGGTGCACCGGGCAGTAGGCAGTGTTGAGCCCTGATGATGAGAGAGACATTACAGTGTTCATTTTCATTTTCAGTGGATAGTTACTGTTTTTGGGCTGCTTGTGTAGCTCCCCACTCCTTTATTCTCTGCACATTGAAAACTAGGTTGATGACGCCCTATTTATTTCTGAGACATTGTTCACAGCACTGGCTGAGTATTTAATTAAAATTTCCGTCAAATCCCCTTAATCATTGAGAACCGTCTGACGACACTTCAAAGCCTTTTTTCACTGAGAGACGCCGGTATTGCCTGCTCACTTCTAACTGGTTGTCCTGTACAATATGCAGCCTTTGCTGTGTTGGGAAAGCCATGAATAGTGCATGCCAAATACTCAAAGCTGTATAATGCTGATACAGAGCCAAGCTTGACTAGCTTAGCCTTCTGCTAGTGCAGTGTTTAAGTGTTCTACAGAGGTGGATTATATGTAAGATGGACATATTGGCATTTGGCAGACCTTTGAATGTCCTCAGATATACACACTCTTAACACACACACCAGACAGACACACAGACACACACACGCTGCAGCTCCCCTTTGACTTTTTAGCTCATCATTTTTGTCCCAGATTGTTGACAGCCAACTAACTCACCAGCTGTCAGATGCCAGTGGTCTTGTCCTTTTATCACCCAGAGGAAAATTGAGCCATTTCACACTGGCAGGATGTGGCAGGACTGTCCTACTGCCAGACTCAAGGCAGAAGAGTATGAGTAAAAAACAAATGGAGGTAATGTGTTGCTGTTCATGGGGTTTATGTGATTGTCAGAAGCGCCCCTTACTCACTGACAGTGAGTCGTGTTTTACTTTCCAACTCTGACAAAACGGCCGAGCGTTTGTCTCCCTGCTCGTCTTCATCTTTATCCTTTCGCATTTATGAAAGCATAACATTGTTAATGGAAACATGGTGCTGCTGAAATAAAGAACTGGTGCAATAGAGGTCGTGCTGGCAGGTTTGGGTGATTTTTAGGGATGAGCATTCTGACTAGTTCTGGTGTCATAGTATGTGTAAAAGTTGACGGAAGTTGACGAAGACTCTTTGCTGTTGATTTTATTCATTTTGCATTTTCATTTTAATTTTGTCAGATCTGCAGCCGATCGCTATGAAAAAGAAATAAGAAAGTAAACTTTGCGTTTTGATTTTAGTTTTGACACGTATTCTGCGTTTCATGAAGAAAAGCGAAAGCCAAAGTGAAGTTTGCGTTTTCTTTTGTCTGTTAACTTTTTCATTTTAGATTTGGCCGTGAAAAACCAGAATAACGACTAAAATGAAATGACAAATCAGTGTTTTCAATTTTTCATTTTTGTCACAAATGGCTCGTTCTCATGTGAAAAATGAAATTGCAAATGAAGGCATTTCATTTCATTTTCAATTTTGGCAGGATATTTGCGCAGATGTTTGGAAAAAGAAATGGCAAAAAGAGGTTTTCATTTACATTTTATTGTTTTCATTTTCATTTCCTTTCTGGCAGGATTTGCTTCCCATAAAAATGCAGTTTAACCTTCTCTAAACTTTTGAATGCACATGTCCAGCTGTTCAATGTTTCAGTACTTTTTGCACAACTTGCTGTTCTCTAACAAGGAGCTTAACGGCAAGGTGGTGGTGGTGGTGGTGGTGGTGGTGGAGTTACAGTGTGGGCAGGTGTGTCTAGTCAATACAGAACTGCCCTGCACTTTGTGAATGGTACAGCAACGAGCCCATACTACTGAATAACACCGTTAATCCAGTTTTTGTGCCTCTGCATGAATAACATGGGCCTAATTTAATCTTCATGGACCACAATGCTCCAGCTCATCGAGGTCACATCATTAGGGAACGGCTGCTGGAGACTGGGGTACCTCAAATGGAGTCACCTGCACTTTCTCCAGACCTGAATCCCATAGAAAACCTATGGGATCAGCTGAGTCGCCGTGTAGAGCCTCGTAACTCTGTACCCCAGAACCTCAATGACCTGAGGGACGCCCTTCAAGAAGAGTGGGATGCCATGCCTCAGCAGACAATAAGTCGACTTGTGAACAGCATGAGACGTCGCTGTCAAGCTGTAATTGATGCTCAGGGGCACATGACGTTATTGAGACATTGAGATTTTTTGTTGGGGTATACCCACCACTGTTGTTGGCTTTTGTTTCAATAAATTGTTTGAGAGGAGGAAATCACCACTGCATGCTTCTACTTAAACGCCCTACTTTCATGATATAATATCACTGTAACATGAACTTTGTACGTTTTCCATAAATTTCACCTGAAAGCCAAATGTCCCCAACTTTTTGTGAGGAGTGTATTTACACAGTATATAGAGAGAGGGGTTTTGTTCTAAAACAGTGATGTTTTCTTTGTTTGTGATGATTTTATATAAATGAAGGTCAAAGTCTGTTGTTCTTTTGCTAAATAGACCAGCTTCTCTTGGGTCCAACTCAGAAGCTCTGTGTTATTAGGTTAAACTTTTCCACTTAAACCTTTTGTTGGCAATGAATTAAAATTGCATGCTTTCAAATAACTGTTTCAGTGGAAAAAAGATTAATCTTCCAGGCCTAATTAGATGTGAGCAATGTGGCCCATAACATATTCATTTCATAACACATTTTTGTAACACCTGATTTTTTTTTTTTTTTTTTTTTTTTTTTTTTTTTTTTTTTTTTTTAACCTGAACTTCAGCAGCTATGATTTTTTTTAATCGTTATTTTACTGATGGTGTCTAGTGAAAAGGTTATGAGAATACTAGGGCTGCTACAAATATTTGCTAATATATTATTGCTAATTTACCCGATTTTCTCGGGTTGTCGTCTCCAGTTCCATCCGCTACTTAGGACTCCACCAATCACATGATACTTACCAATGCTGGGAGGGTGAAGGCTAGCACAGGCTTCCTCCGAGACCTGTGAAACCAGCCACCGCTTCTTTTCGAACTGATGCTCATGCAACGTCACGGGACAGCCGAATGCGCTCGGAGGAAAGCGCCAACCGCCAGATCTGTTACATCAGCTAACAGACGCCTGCGCTGACTAGGGAAGGGAGGGCTAGAGAAGGGAGGGCCATCCTATCCACCCAGAGAGGTGAGGCCAGCTGTGCTATGGATGGCTGTAGCATCACCAGGGATCGAACTTGCGATCTCCTGATGACGGGGCCAACGCTTAATGGTTGCGCCACTTGGGAGCCCCATTATTAAGCTGTTTGAAAACAGGAAGCCATGCAAATAAGTAGCATGCTTGCCACTTTTATGAAGCCCTGCCCACCTGTAGCGTGCAGTTGCCACCTCTGCACACCTCAGTTTCAGGAGACTGCGCTGGCTTTAATTCCAGTTGAAGTCCAAGTAAGTTTCCTAGTTCTCTGGATTGTTTTTTTTTCAGCTAGCAAATTCTCAGTTTATTACAGAGAACAAACGAACACCTGCAAACTAGCTACTTTTGAACTGTAGGAAAGTGATTGAGACTGCACTGAGCGCTAACAAAGCTGATGTGGGATATTTGGATATTCAAAATAATATTTAATAGAATATTTAAAGTTAAAATGCAATAAATCG
Source organism: Pygocentrus nattereri (assembly GCF_015220715.1). Lineage (NCBI taxonomy): Eukaryota > Metazoa > Chordata > Actinopteri > Characiformes > Serrasalmidae > Pygocentrus > Pygocentrus nattereri. The sequence goes on along the minus strand of NC_051228.1, from coordinate 26,637,077 downwards.
TAATTGCAGCCCTAGAAAATACCATTCCATCACAGTTTCTTTATTTCCTTCCTAAAACGCACCCAGTCAAGTTGGTAATTAACTGATGAGCAGAGTTTAGATGTTTTTGATCAAGAAAATCATCAGACTGTCTCTACAGGACGGGACCTGAATACCCTTGTCCTGGAATATCACTGTTGAATCATACTGTGACTATTGTGAGTCTGATCTTGTGAGTTATTAGTATGCTCGTCACTCATTTGCTAATGATGAACAAAGCAAAGACCTGCGTAACACAGTCGTGCAATTTGGGTCGCTATGATGCAATACAATGCCAAGACCAAAAACAGAGATTATATAGTCTGTGGCTCAACGTTACAGTGTCAGTTCTATTTACAAGCTTCTTCTCTTTGCTGAAGGAGAATCTTTCCCATGAAATGGCTTCATTACTGAAAACCCTGCTAAATACGGTGACATATGTTGGTTACCTTCCCCTTCAGTGACTTACTGTGCAGAAGGCTGGAGGCTGTCCATCCCTGGGCCTGTTCTTCCTCTTCCTGTGGTCAGTGGCCGTGCCAGTTTATCATAAAAATGAACAAGCCCTCTGAGAGCATGCATGCTTTTCAGATGATCCAGAAAGACGGGCAGTTTCCAGGCAGTGTTTTGCATCTGAGATTTTTTTTTTTTATAGGAACAGCAGTTCTGTGGATTAGTGCTCTAAGGTGCTGATTACTGTGTTACAGTGTACAGCAGGGATGCCGACTTGGTTCTTGGAGGTTTATGGAGATAAAATGTACAAACGTAGGCTCACGAGATTGTGTGAAATGCATTGTTGTTCTATTGTTTTCCCAACCCACGGCTGATTGAAGATAGTATTGTATGGGTGGGATTATTAGGCATGGTCAAAGACAATTGAGCGCTGAATTCCCGTAATGGTTAATATCGCCGTCAACTGTGTGTCACAGTACACCATCTGAACATGTGGCAACACAAGGTGTCCAACAAATCCTTAAAAATTCTTGAGCTCACTGTAGATGGTGCAGTAACAGTGGTCTCATACGTTTATTGCATGTCACACTGCACAAGACTTCTTTGGCAAATTCTGTGACAGACTGTGCAACTTCATTTATGATGCAGGTCAGACTGACACAGATTGGCTGTCGATGGGTCTGCAGTGCAAGAAAATGATGACATTTGTTTGCTCCTTCTGTTTCTGACAACTCAACAAAAAAAGGTCTTGGGCTTTGCAGAGGTGATGCTTTGTCTGGAAAATTAAATTTTTTTTAAGCAGCGTAGAAAGAAAGCTTGCAGCCTTTCCTGGCTGGAAAAAAATAGACAAGTATTTTTCTTTTTATTACATTGTCCCCAGCTCTGCCATTTCAAGGCAGATTACTCTCTACATGAACTGGGCCAACCTAACATATGTGAGCTAATAGAGTAACGTTTTTGCCAAAATTCATCATCTCTCTTTGTCGCACATCTGTTTAGACACCTTTATGTGCTGCTCTCTGTAAGTTAATTTTTAATGTGATGTTTCACAATAAAAAAAAAAAAAGTTTGCCATAGACATAATAATTCATAGTGGGTTGATGTAAAATGCTCTTCTCTAGAGAAACTCTGTCGCAGTTGTTCATAGTGTTGGTGGTAGGAACCAGACGTCTGAAGCTTAATGCCTCGGAAGATACTTCATAGAAACGTACTGTATGAAATGATTATGGATACAATGCCTAAGACAGAAATATATAATGCCCTACATATAAGGTAAAGATATCCCCAAATAAAACTTTTTTTTTCCCCCTATTTACCTCTTTCACCATCAACAACTACATATAAAAACTCGGAAGACATTGGTGCTTTTGGACAGTAAATAAAATGGCTATATTTGCATTGACGACATCTGTAGCCCTGGTTCTTGTCACCACTGCTGTATGATTCCCCTTTAAGGCCTTGTTATATTTCTCATGGAGATGTGTGCTTGGCTTCGACAAACTGTGTGACATAGTTATGGAGAAAATGAACAACTGCAGATGTTACGCACAAGCCAGCCACCATAAATATCCAGTTGACAGCAGATCTTTGGGTAGAAACTGACTGATGAACATCAGAACTGAGAAAGTCAAACATGCCATGCATTTCAAAGCATAAATTAGTGTTTTGTATTTCACCAATAAAAGACAGACATACATGCCATATTTTGAATTTGTGTGCATTGTTTTTCTTTGTTGGTGCCATGAAAAGTTGTTAAAAAAACATTGAATATGCTTCAAAACCTGTGCAGCACAAAAAACACTGCTTCAGCCATAGACAATAAACATGCCCTCTGTTCTTGTAGAGTAACTTTGTGGTATGATTTTGGAGATCTTATTATAAGTTTTAATAAATCATACTTTAATAGTCTGTAAATCACTTTAATAAACTGCCTACAAATACAGGCCTCTTATTATATTCAGTAAGTCTGTTAGCTGCTGTTATTGTAGCCTTTTATTATTTGCTTAAAAGAATGGGTTGCATTCTATTATGTCCTCCAAAGAGGCTTTATACTAAGGAGCCTGATTTAAGCACAGGTTCATTTTTGCAAAGGAAGATGTTTTTTTGTGTATAAGATGGATTTTGTAAACCCAACCACAATAATGTCTTGTGGAGCTTTAGAATGACTTTTTTTGTTGCCCTGTTCTGGAGACAAATTGCTAGAGTTGGAAAAGTAAAGGAAAGGAAAATGCAGATTGCAACAAGTATAATTTACAAAGCGGCAAACTGTACAAATGGTCAAACTTGCATACCCACCAATGGCTCTTTGATTCCATTGTTGTTGCTGTGTCATGGTATTCTTGCCTCCTCTGCTTCTAATCTCAGCATGGCAGTGTTGAAAAAGAACAGGGAATACTCTGTGCCCTTACATGCAGAAATAAAGACAGAAAACGATGGGTAATGCATGGCAAACTGCTGAGGTGTACTTTCGTAAATACTGGAGAACACCACTACACCCGTGCCATCTGTTACCAACTGCATTTCAAATGGACGAGCAGCTTGCGGTGGGGTGGGAGGGGGAGCTTGGAGTGGAGCAACACTGCAGCACATGATGCTGAGTAAATTTTTACTTTGGAGACATTTCTTTTGAACTGCCTTGTGTACCTGCCAGTTTTGTGCTTCTCTGACAAACAAAATAAGTGTAGCATTGTCTGACCAGCGGTTGAAAAGGGTCAAGTTTAATTATTGATATTTGTAAAGTTTCCATTTTGGGGCTGGAGCGCTCACTGCGGTTATACAACCTCAATAAATGCTGCAAAATGTACAGTAGTATAGTATAAACTCTGATTTATAAGGCAGTGAAAATTTCAGATGTTATGGGAATACAGTTCAGTGTGATTCCTTTCAGTACATACAGCAATCAAATTTCCACTTAATTTCACAATGAGTCGTGTTTTAAAATCACACTGGGAGAACTGAGATTTTCTTTCCAAAGTGCTTTATAACCAAGACAAAATTTTAGTGGTACTATAAGGTTTGATGTATAGACGAACGACAAGGGAAAATATGAGTAAATGAATGGCATCATAACAAAGGCAGATGCTTCCAACAAGTGCAAGTACAGTTTACTGCATGATAAGTTAGGCTTGCTCAGTGACATTAATAATAATGCTCAGCAGGTCCACTTTGACTTTGGATCAGGAGGCAAGCAGAAAGAATCTAAGTGAATTTGAAAGAGTGCTACTGGGGCATGGATGCCAGGATCCTCAGTCATAAAACGTAACATTTACTGGACTGACATTCGTTGCTTACTGTAGTTAATTTCAGCAGTGGTAAGAAGTGTGTTCTAACTCTGGTGCTCTCATTTTAAATGCTTGGGCATGATTTCTCTGCTGCTGTGAAACACTACGTCTGCAGTTACATGCCGTGCATCACCTTTTGACTTCTGTGGGTTTTGCTTTCTTCAGGTCTCTCTGCGTTTTGCTATTGTTCAAAGCTCTGTTTGTGCCACAGTTTCTTCTTGTGATGCAACGAAACAGAAGCCGTATCACCCCAGTGCGTTTGAGTATATGGTGCATTGAAATCTGTTGCAATTAACGTTATAATATAAATGTTATTTTTAAAGACGAGTGGACAAAAAAATTCACATTCAGTTTTTTCAATTGATTGCTACTTGTTTTAGTTTGTATCAGGTAAATAATGTTATTAATGGAATGTTTTGGTGAGAAATCTAATTTGCACGGTTTTCCATGTACAGTAATTATACACTGCATGATTCCAAGTTCAAACTACAAGAAAGCCTTGTTTGATGTAATATGACATGTATATGCCTGTAACAGGGAATGAGAGGCCCTGCTCCTTTAAGGAAAACGCACACACACAAAATCATGTATTTTTTTTTCTTCAATGTAATTTTGATCTGCATATTCCCATTGACTCTCAGCTGTGTTTTGAGTCAGTGATTTTTCTGCTGAAAAGGGAGGAGATGCTTCAGAACCTGTAAGAATTGAATAAACGCTACAGAGGAAAGATGGAAATTAGGTTGTAAACTATTGGAGGACTCCTCTAAGGACTGTTTGTGTGGCCTGATATTGTCCTCTCTTTAGGTTCAGCGAGTCCATTTTAACTGCGTTTCTCTGCTGCGTGAGTGCAGCCCTGTTCCTGTTGTTCCTGTAAGGTGTGAAGCAGGGTGTCTTCTGCTCATGCGGCTTTGCTCTGCCTCAGCTCTCTTCAGCGCTCGCTACAGTTCAGCCATTTCCCTCTGAACAGCTGCGCTTCAGTGCACAGAGTGAATTATTTATCCCAAAACCTGCTCACCAAACCCACAGGCCCCTCAGCTCTGCTGTTTAGCCTCCACAGGCCTCAGGCAGATGTGAGGGGTGTGTACGACAGAGAAACAGGAACACAGAGGCCGATTCATGCTGCGGGAAGAAATTAGGATGTGACGTGGCTTGGGTCTGTAATGGGGCATAAGAATGCAGAAGTGCATTGCGATGCATCGATCTGTAGGTGACTATTCAACTGCAGTGTTACAGTCTGTTATGAGGGGATTATGGGAGAATGAACAATGTGAGTTTACTATAAAGCTGAGCTTCCTTTGTGCAAAGGTATTGTGTGTACGGGGTGTTTAATAGTAAACCTATGTGCAGTCAGGTGAAATAAACTGGACAAGCAAAGGGTTTTGTTTTAACAGCACCAAAGAACATCTTTAAAAGGGACATCCTGCCCCTCTATTGGGGCAAGATACTCCAGTACCTGTGCTAAGAAGCTCCTCTAGTGAATCTTGCATTAGTTTGTCACCTAGGATGCATGGATGCTTCATTTTTGTGTTGAAAAATTTTTAGTATTTGGATTTTTCAACAGTAGTTAAAAAAAATATTGTTTTAAAATGAAATTGAGACCTTTTGTTGGTACGTCTTAAAGAGTCCTCTTGATTTTAATACGCTGTGGCAAAATAAATGACAGTAAAATAGAAATGACACCTGTTTTGTTCATTAACTAGTTATTGTCATTGTATGAATTGCATAATAATAATGTTGTATTTTTTTAGTGGTTGTTTTCTTCGTTCATCGTATTATTATTCCTTCTTGTTCCTTCTTTCTTTACCTTCACATTGCCAAACTCAGCAGTGGCATTCTCTTCACTGGTATTTGCAAAGGATTGTTGCATATTAAACAACAAATCAGTGTGAAAGTATAAAGTTCTGCTAAGCTCAGAAACTCTAATACAAACTGATGGCTGCAGCTAGTGTTTAAAGCTAATGCCAGCTAGTCAGGAAAACTGGCCAAAATGAATAAAATGCTTGAGCTGTATTCCAATGTAAAAATAATTTATACAGCATGGTGGATTCCTTTTATCGCTTTTATTTCACTGCTGTATTAGTAGTTCCTTCAGTCTTGTTGTTTTGCATTCAGTGTATTTTAAAGAATATTTCTGAATTTTATTATAATAATCCAGCCAATCTGTGGTGGAGATTGCATATCACTTTGAACTGAATAGAGCTGCAGTGAGGTCGCAGATTCACACCCCTAGTATGTAATATTTTCTCTGCCTCAAGACGGGATGTGCAGTGTAGTCGACCACGTTTAGACACCGTCATTGAAATTAAAGCGTAACTGAGTAATGTGAGACTGTCCAGTGTCCATTTGAATTCCCCCAGTGATGAATGCTGAGTGTCCGGTCCTGACTCTCTCTCTCTCTATACTCATTTCTGCCCCCACCCTCTCACATTCTCTTTGTACTTAAATGAAATACTGACCCCTGCTGGAAGAACATGTGCTACACACTAACTCCCTCCTCTCGTTCTTTCTGTGCTCCTGTATCTTCACTCTGGTGTAGTATTATGCTGCTTATTGTCGTGAGGCTAGACAGACATCTGAGCGAGTCCCACATTAATCAGTTAAGGCTCTGGATGGGGTCGTAATTCTCTGCCATTAAGCCCCCCTGCTGCTTTGTTGAAGGCACTGTGTTAATTGCACACCTTGTGCTGGGTCATTACACTGTCTGCCACAACGTTATGAGAAAATGCTTTGGAGACTAAAAATGGGGGGCTGTGATTAACAATTAGACTTTTAATAATTAAGATATGCCATCATGAAGTAATATATATGACTAATAAGCAATCATTTCTTTTTCCCCTCAATCAATCTCCATATAAATCAAAACCAAACCAAGTAGTACACGTTGGTTATTCAGGTTTGTTTGCTGTGATTTGAGCGTTAGGTGTCAGGTGTACATGACTGCTGTGGGAAAGGGTCTGAGCCGAGTCGACACCTCCAGGCTGTTGGCAAAAATCAGAACCCCTCTCATTTACGCTTGTGCTTCAGACATTTGGAATACTTCACTGTTTCAGAAGTGCTTGAGTCTGTTTTCTGAGTCTTCATTCAAAGCCTTTTAACAGTAGAATAGTCCCAGTGCTTCAATACTATGTTTCACTCAAGTGCTCTGCTGTGGAGAGGACGTCTGTTTGATTAGACTGTGCTTTCCAAGCTCCCTGAGCCGTCGGCTTGTTCGTAACTAGTTCTTAATAATGCAGACGGTTTTATGACTAATTTACATACGTTTGTTCATCCATGGAACAATCGTCCAGCAGTTATTAGCAGGATAGGATGTGTGAAAACTAGCAGTGTTCTCTTTAATATCTGGTGTTTTTAATTGCATGTTTTGTTTTTTTAATATAATTATTTTATTATTTTTAAGCTTAAAGTTTATGCACACAGTATTTACTCCTTATAGTGCAGCTCAGTCTAGATTAACCTACTTGCGGGTGTGGAACCTACTTGCCACTTGGATACAGTTGATCTGTGTTGTTTAACTTGTTTAATTATCTTCTCAGTGTGTTTGGTGTCACAGCTCTTAGATGCAGTAGTATGCAAAAGTTGTTAATATTCTGTTTTTCTTCCAACTTTAGAGTTTCTATGTGTTTCTATATTGGAAGACATGCTACAAAACTTTTTTTTGTTGTTGGCTTTTGTTTATTTACAGTAGTTTTTGTGAGCTGTGCAGTTGTTCAGTGCTCTAGAAGTACCAACTAAATGAGTGATGCATGAGGATATCAGAATCATATCAGTACTGGCAGATATTTGCTTAAAAAAATTGGTAACACACATGTTATGATGTTTAGATTTGATTAATAATTCAAAATGATTTTTGTTGATTTATTGTACTATGGAACAGTAGAACGTTGCTGAATCTTCACTTGTCACTGCTGAAATGTTTTATTTATCTTACTGCATTTTTAACCCTCTATAAATAAATGTTATTTCTCTGTATTGCTTGTTTTGATAGATCTAGTTCCACTTTGATTTTTTTTTATTTACCATTTGTAAATTTGTAAAAATATATTTGATTTCTTTATCAGCCTGGAATTCCAATATCTGTGCATCCCTAGACAATTCCCACAGTATACTAAGAAAAGCGTGTTGAAATTTTATTAAAGATGAATGATGACATTATCACATTATCAGAGCCGAATGTTTAGGTGACACTGGATTACTGAAAATTAAAAATGTCTGCATTTTACTCATTGTATATTTTTTTTGCCATCGTAATCCAGATAGATTTAGCCCCAATTTCTCAATTTTAGAGTGTGCATGAATAATATTGTAATCATCTGGCCAGAATTCCCATATCTGTGCGTTCCTAAATATCTGTGATTTTATCTGTATATATGTGTATGTGTTGTGTATGCATCACAAGGCTGCTGCGCTAAAATGTCTGCATTTTATTTACTTGCAGAAATAAGTGCTACGTTTCTCTTTAATGCTGATCCAGCTAATCCAAGAACTCTGATATGTAGATGAAATCATCTGATGTTCTCGGTTTGTCTTTTTGGATTTGATCGTATTGCATCCGAGCTTTAACACAGCATTTCTGAAGTTAATGTTCAAGAATAGAAGCATATTTCTGCAATACGGTTTTTCCTCAGATTTGTTGGCAAGGCATGAAATCTTTCCATGGTCATCTACACACAAATGAGGGAACACCTTTTTGCAGGCGATTTCATCAGCTGCGCCTATGCAGACAGATCGCAGGTGATAAATGTGCTCAGCACTTTTTAGTTCTGTCGCCTTTGTCCAAGCCAGAATATCCCTTTAGAATGCATTAGTTCTGCTCACTATCTCACGTGGATTAAGGCAAAGTGAAATCATTTTGGTGCACTGGTTTGACAACTGGGGAAAGGTGCTGGAACTCTGTTCACCTGAATTTAATCTCGCTGCCATAGGCTTGGATTACTTGGTCACAGCAGATTATAAATAATTGAATTCTGATTGAAGTCTAACTGTTTGAAGTGGAATAGATAGTGAAGCTTATATTGGTTATAATGACTGTCATACGAAGTGGATTCACCTGACATGACCACAGAGAACTTCAGACTCGTGCTTTGGTTTTTAGGTGTTATTTTATGCTTAGAACATTAATGGCTTTCGTACCCAACACTCAGAGCTGCATCGTATTTCATGTAAAAAGCTCTATACTAACCCAGTTTAATTATGTCTAAAGTTATTGAAATTATTAAAGTGAACAGGTCATTTTTAGTAAATTTTGGCGGTGTTTGCTTTTTGCTATAATACTCTATTTGAGAATTTGAGAGTTTGCTGTTGGGTCACCATGGCCTGCCTCAGGTTTTAATATGCATTTTTCCCAGTTTGGCGTCGATTACTTTGCAGTTTGATAAGGAGAAGTGTGAGTAAGCAGGAAGCTGAATTCAGCCTCCTGTGATGTTCTCTTGACTAGAAATGCTGTAAACTGCCCTGAAACATCTGACCTGTTGACCGCTACTCAGCAGTGTCAGGAATCGATCCAAATGCTTGTTGCCCAGTATAGTAATTGGCAGTTTTCCTGTAACAAGACTGTTAAGACTGCTATTGTTTACACTTAAGGTGAATGACACTGCAACCGTGTTTGTTAATTTTTTTTTCCCACCACATTTTTTATTTTTATTTTTTTTGCTTTAGTCATGATTTTGGTCTTTTGATAAGAATGTCCATTAAAATCCGTTTTAGTGATATCAGTTATTGATTAATTAGAGTTGATTAGACTTTGATTTAAAATAGTGTTAGGCAATGAAAAAAATGGCATTTTACACACATCTGTATCTCATGCAGTTTAACAGATCTGTGTGATGGCTGGGAAATCTGGAACCAAACTTTGTTCTTGACTAGGTCACAAGAAACTACTGTTTGTTTATTTGCAGCAGTTCATTTAATGACTTGTGACACCTTTACAAGCACAAATGCACTTACCGTCAAGATGTGTATGCCAAGCCCGTCTACAGCCACAACATCATAACAGCGCACAAATGCAAGATTTCAAGCTGGAACTATGGGCAGTTTCAAGGGTCAAACTAGGAAAATGGGTTAACGGAGTTTAAAAATGAGTGCTGTTGGTAATTTGTTATTAACTTGATAGCCTTGGTACCACTAATATATGCAAATTGCAAAGCATCATTCAATCCCATGAACAAGTTTCAATAAGAGAAAACAAGTTGAGTGTTGGATTTAGAGATGGGGAGTGTGATGACATCATTGTTATGATAAATTATGTTAGAGTACATATATTGTGGGTATTGTCAGTAGTTCCAGAACACAGAGTATACACTGCATGTATAATACGGCCTGAAAGCAACAACTAGTGCATAATAAGTGCTTAAACTGTATAGTAACTGATAGCTGATTACATGTCAGTCCCTTGTTCAACTTTTGGGTGAACAATATTTTCAGGCGACTATTGTGATGTAAAATTTTTTACCAAAGACCAAATCTGTCCCTGTTCTAAACTGTTCAGATGATTTAAATGTGTCTGCTTCTGTTTCAAAAAAGAAAAAAAAATGGCAAGGAATGTGATAAGAGATTTCTTTCAACACTAGAGACAAAATGCACTGTATCCTGGGCTTTTCTGTTTCATTGGCATACACCATATTTCTTTTTTACGGATAGCAGGGTGCATCAAGTCCGCAGAACCATTTTCCGCGGTTTCACTCATGAAAGTATTAAATGTCTCATGTATTTGCCATGAGGTCCAAAATGAAGGCATGTTCTTTTCCTGCCTGGAAAATGCGTACAGTGTGATTAATCAGCCATGAAGTAGAGCAGCCCTGTTTCTCCACATTGTGAGGAGTTATATAACATATTACTTAAAAAAAAAAAAAAAAAAAAAAAAAAGCAGCATGCCTGTGGCCCTTTCTACAGGAACTGTTCATTAGCAGAGCGAAAGGGTTTATGTAAACCTTGAAGCAGACAGACAGACATAGTGAGAGAGAGAGAGAGGGTGAAGGGTTTGACGGGGGTGGGGGTGGGGGGGGTCGTGACGGTTTGTTTTGAGTTTGGTGAATTACTGCAGATGTGCCCAAATTGTCTCACGTTTGAAGGAAAATCGGATACTGAAAATGTGTCGCAGGCATATGAGAATCTGTGTAACCAGTTTTTATTATTATTTTTAACTCCAACAGTCTTTTACATTATAGTAATAACTCAGAATTAAGTAAAATACATTTACGCCAGATTTTTCTTTCTCCTGTCAGCAGAGATATTTATTATGATGAATGTCAGACACTGTATTTCTCTTACAGTTGGTTATCATGGCTGGCACGGTGCTGCTGGCTTATTACTTTGAGTGCACTGACACCTTCGGGATCCACATCCAGGGCTTCTTCTGCAACGATGCTGACCTGATGAAGCCGTATCCTGGGGTCGAAGAGAACAGCTTCATCCCTCCACTTGTGCTTTATTGTGTGGTGGCTGCGGTTCCCACTGCTGTTGTGAGTAAAACTTCTGGAATAGAATTCTTCACTTTAGGTCTTTCATAAAATGACTTAATGACTGAATAAACAAGTCAAAATAGTGTGCAGTTGAGCCTGAGGCATCCTGAGTACAGCTTAAGCTTGACCAAGGGCTGTTACACTGCTTAAACAGAGTTTTTTGGAGTGATGCCATAGAAGAACTACTTGTGGGTGCCTGAAGAACCTTTCAGTGGATAGTTCTCTATAAGAAAAATCCTCTTTTCATGAAATGAAAGGTTAATTGAAGTCATTCTTCTGTGGAACTGATCCAAAGGACCTTTTGGCATCTTCATTTTAAAGAGTGCGCTTGTATATTTTGGTTGACTAGGAGGTTAAAATGAATAAAGATTTAGTTTACCTTGGCCACTGAGCTCTTAGAAGATTTCAGCCACATGTTCTCCCTACCAGACTTGAACACAAGAGGGCACCGTGTCTTCAGTCTTTGCAGTTCAAAGCTTGAAACAATACAGTTCTGAACATGAGAGGAGCTTTGGACTAAAAGGCAATCTTCAGTGTCACGTGGTGGTTTTGCTTTTTGGCCAAAAGGGCAGTGATGACTTACACTTTAACCTTGGTTTAGTGCCTTTATGAATCAAGGATCAAGCTGAACTTAATGAATGGAAAATTAAATTGGGTAGCTTGGCATTGGAGCAATCCGTACTGTATTTTATGTGGCACACAGTGACCCGTGGTGTCCTGTGACCCATATGGGCCATAAAGCACCTAGCACTAATGAGAGGTGACAGCACATTTCCCCCATATTGTCTCGAATATGATCTGTAGAAAGATGGTGCCCACTTATCTGTCCCTCTTAGGATTTTGTCAAAAGCTCTTTCAGCTCTTTTGAGGGTGCAAGAAAGCATAGTTACAGTTCTTTGCATCATATAATACTGGGTCATGTAATATTAAGATTGCTCTTTTTAAGGAGCAGTTTTAATAAAAATGGATTGAAAGATATAAAGAATAAGGACTGAAGCCAGTTAGTTAGTTTTCAGCATGTCATTTTTAAGTGTCTTAATATATTTGACATGAGGTGTGGTGTGTGTGTGTGTATGTATGTGTGTGTGTGTGTGTGTGTGTGTGTGTGTGTGTGTTTATATATATATATATATATATATATATATATATATATATATATATATATATATATATATATATATATATATATAAATTTTTTTTTTTTTTTTTTTTTTTGGGTGTGTGTGTGTACACTGACACAAGACACTGTTGGCTGGGCATAGTAGTGCTTAGTGGACCATCCTCAGTCCATCAGCAACACTGAGATGTTTAAAAACTCCAGCAGCATAGCTGTGTCTGATCCACTCCTACCAGTGCAACACACACTAACACACCACCACCACCACATCAATGTTACTGCTGTGCTCAGAATGATCCACAACCCAAAGGATACTTGCTCTGTGGGAATTCTTAATGAAATGGCCACTGGTGTATATATAAAACTATTAGTCATGTCTTAGCATTGAGCAGCAATCTTATTAACCAATAACGCAACAGTGTGGTATAATTACTAGATCACATTGTCTGCACAATGATGACCATTACTTCATGGCTGAAAGGTTATATTGAATAGCCATCTGCTATGAGCTGAGCTGGGTTGCTGTCATTTTGGTCACAAAAAAATAAAATCATGAGATATTGACAGTCCTATTTCATTTCTGTAAGCCTAGCAGAGCTGATAAAACAAGCTTTTAACAGGAGCACAATGCTCTGCCCTCTGGAGTAAGGAAATGCATTAGAGCTGGACAGACCCTGCGGAGAGAAAATCTCAGCTACTGGAGAAAAAACAGCACTGTTGCCGTCCCTCTGGCATAAAATGCACTTATGTGGTAGCCTTTTTCCTCTCTACATGGTCCCTGGGATGGCCATAAAACCTAGCTTCAGCATCTAGCTTTTCACTGGATGCTGAGTAACAGTTGCATTCCACTTGATGTTTTAAGTAAACTGTTATTCAGTGAGGTGTGTGTGTGTGTGTGTGTGTGTGTGTGTGTGTGTGTGTGTGTTTCCCTCTCCTACTGGTCATGTGGGAAATGTTCTGTTTAATCAGATATTTGTATTTCATGCTTGCACTACTGGTACAACTAGCATTTGAATCAACTCAAATCAGGCTAAAGAGAAAACAGTAAGCACATACACTTAGTAGTTTACTTGGTAAAATTTCATATTACCTGTGGATATTGTTAATTCCTGCAGAGAATTCTAAAGGAGAAACCCTTCTTTCCCCCTAACACAGCACACAAGGAGTTATCTGTGATTATTCGGCCAACCCACATAGTATTTCATTTTTATCGGCCAGTCAGAACCAAGATATGTAATGTTACCAAAAAGTTAAAAAGAGACTGTTGTAAGTTCAATGAGACTATCTGAAATTGGAGTCCAAACATGACCTGGCATTTTGAAGCCAGTACACAGAACACAAGTTATGGGAGCTGTGACCTCTATTTATAATGTATGTGAGGTCTCAAGAGATATCTGCCAAATTTTGTACAAAAAAAATGGACTTGTATTTACATAGTTGTGGGACTCACTTAACTAAATAATCCTATAGCAATTCTCCTTGTATTGTAGTGTCTTTGTATTGTCCTGAAAATTGAACATGAAAAATTCTGGTGTACTCTGGGACTAAAATACATGGAGAATTGAGGTCACAGATTCCATTAGAATTTTCATGTTAAAATCATTAAAATGTTCTCCTCAAAGTGATGCCACTGGACCGCACTACAGCTAATTGGGTTCTAAACTGGTGCACAGTCAATAACAGTCATAAACTGTGCACCAGCAAGATGTACCAATATGGTAGGTGTGTCTAATAGCAGCCTGCAAGTATAGTGTTTACAAAACCCATGACACTACCACGTCTATGTCATTGCTAAGCTGAGAATGGCCCACCACCCCAATAATACTCGGTCAGTGGTGCTCCTACAAAGTGCCCTTAGATGATAGGTTTTTCTGATAAAGTGGCTGATGAATGTAGGTTTAAGGTAGGTGTACTTAGTAAACTGGAAATTCTGTGAATTTGTTCAGGTGCAGGTCAGAATATCATTGTTTTTCATGTTGCATAGATCTTCATTGGGGAAATCTCCATGTACGTAATGAAGTCTACTAGAGAGGCTCTCATTGCCCAAGAGAAGACCATTGTTACTGGGGAATGCTGCTACCTGAATCCACTCATTCGCAGGATCATCAGGTTTATCGGTGAGTCTTTTTTTGTGCTTTAGAGTTCATTTTACGAGCACCATATCTTTTTAATGCAAGCTCTAGCACAGGATTTCCGAGCAGCTTGAGGTGAAAGAAGCAAGAAGCAACGACCTTCCGTTCTGTTCTGATTTTTAACATGGAGCTGGACTGATAAGTTCAGGGAGGGATTTTAAAGTAGGTTTATGGCATGCATGCAAAAATGAATTCTGGTACACCCTGGCTGTTCCTGTGTTTACTAATGAAGCAACAAACCACAACAAACAAACAAACTGGAGTGTTCAGAGGATCCAGATTAATTGTACGACATATGTCAGTCAGTATATAATAATAATAATAATAATAATTAGTTTATAATTATTAACTTTTCCATAACAGTTTTTTTCCTCTCTTTTGCTCTCTTATATCCTGAATATTGATGGTCAGTTTTCTGTGTTTCTTTCACCTCTGAAATCCATCTCTGCTGTGAAGAGCGCTAACTCCTACAGCATTACTTGACCCTGATGCATAATTCAGGAGAGACTCTAGTAATGGTGTCCTTTGAGGGCCTGGTATTGCAATGGCATGGACCATTGTATTGAATACTTTTCACTCTGAGCTCGTAGACAATCTCCAACACTCAGGACAGACGAGCATTTCTTCTCTTTTGTCTTTCTCGGTCTGTGTCTCTCGCTCTCTGTCTCTCTGTCTCTGGTGGTGGTACTTTTCTCTTGTCAAGCTCATTGCTTACGGGCACCTTTCAAACAACGAGAGGCTCCATGAATTATAACACATTTCTTTCACGATGTGCAATTTCATGCTGAAGCAAGTCAGATAGTATTACTCATAAGATGGCGATAATGAAATTGGGGAAAGGAGCTAACCTCTTCTAAAGTAGTTTGGGAAGTCCACATTTAGTTTGTATACAAGAATATGTAAGATGTAAGATATGTAAGATTCCTGGTTATATTTGGTTCGTCTGAAATTTGCACAGTATAACATGCTAATTATATTGTCTCTTGAATCTGAAAATGCAAAAAGATGTTCTGCCATAGCTGCATGTGTGTCTATGCTTCCTGGAATCTCTGATCAAATTGCCTGTGATGTCTCTGCCCTGATTGGGAGCAGTGAGCCGAATTGAAACATGTTGGCATTTCCCACTGTAGGTGTCTTCGCGTTTGGCTTGTTTGCGACAGACATCTTTGTGAATGCTGGTCAGGTGGTGACGGGCAATCTGGCACCCTACTTCCTCACCGTCTGCAAGCCAAATTACACAGGCATGGAATGCCGCTTCAACCACCAGTTCATCTCCCATGGCAACATCTGCACAGGGAACCAGGTGGTGGTGGAGAGAGCCAGGAGATCCTTCCCTTCCAAAGACGCGTCACTCAGTGTCTACTCTGCAGTCTATGTCACTGTAAGAATCTTTTTTTTTCTTTTTAACAGAAAAAGTAATGCTGCTTTCTTTCACTTGTGGATGGGTTTCATGTTGGGGTGCACGATTGGAATCAGCATTTATGCAACATAAATTAGCATGACAGAAATGCCCCGTAAAGAACCCCAGTTAAGCCTGAAGAGCCTGTGGAGAACACATTTTATGTTGCAAAATAAAAAAAAATAGTTAAAAGAACGTGGACTAGAGGAATTTTGGATTTTGTTTTTTGGTGGATTTTGCAGCTGTCCAGCACCAGAAGCTTAGCAAATTGTATCCAGACATGTATTATTGTTCAGAGAACAATCTTAGATTTCAAAATCACTGTTCATAGTACAGAAAGACATGTCTTTTAGGAATTCCATATGAAGAAATGACCCGAAAGGGGCTCTGTCAGCTGTCAGGTGTCTGTTAAGCCTTAGAAGTCATAGTTGGTGATGATAAAAGCAACTAAGTTTTTAGTTATTATTTCTTCTTTGTAGCTTATTGAAATATTGAATGTATGTTCTGTATAAGTGAACTTAGACCTTTCAAATACTTGAGTCCACACCCAGGACCGATTCTGTGCTTGTTTGTGGGAGGAGCTCATTAGTTTCTCATAGAAGAATTCTGCACGTAACCAGACGTACTGAACAAATGCAAAGTAAGTGGTCCTGGGTCTGGAAAACAGTTCTAGTGTAAAAATGTCATGAAGTTGGAGTTTTTCATACCACGTCATACTTTTTGCATATTAACACAGGCTAAGAAAAAGGTCCAGCTTAATGTTTAGGTCTTAAATGCAAAATAAGCATTATACTGATGATGGAAGTAGATAATTCACTTTCATCCTCAGATAAAAACCACATGGTTTTGACTGCCTCTTTGAATACTCGCTGGCAGTCATCAGATTCATCCACTTGGGAAAGGGGTCCAACATTACAAAGCATTTAAAAAAGAAAAAAAAAACAAGCTTAATCATTCACACCAGTCCACAAACTGTAAATCAACTATAAATCACATTAATTATGGAACTGTCATTTATTATGTGCCTGCATTTAAATATAGTATTAGAAAGACAGTCATAACCTCAGACTTTGAAGGGTTGAACGACCTTGTTGGACAGAAAATATGACGGGATAGAATGGAATACATATTAAATCAATATGTACGGTTTACATCAGTGTGGTTCAGAGTTGTTTACAGTGAAGACTGGGTGTGTGAGCTTTGGGGGGTCCAATGGATTAGCACTTCTAGGTGTGTATAAGCTGCCGCCGCAGTGTTGGGCACTCCACGAGTCTGTTCTGGAAATAGCTGAGGCAACCCCAGTCATGTTAATTCACCAGCTCCGCATCGGCATGTTCAAAGAATAAGTGGGTCTGCAAAATGTCCATGGATTAAAGTGCCGTGGCGAGCCTTGGTAAAGCCTGGTCTCCTTGAGCAACTGATGTTTTGTTATTTACTCCCATCACTTCCTCCATAATTGGCCTTAATCTCCTCAAGGTTGTCCAAGCTGTGTGTATTTACTTAAGCCCCTTTTCTTCGGTCACCTGGCAGGCATTGCTGTCTGTGTGAAATAAATCACCCTGCCTCTTTCTTGTGGCATGTGTGTCTGTGTTTTTTTTTTGTGTCTGTGCCCGCTTGCCTCTTTTCAGATGTACATCACGAGCACCATCAAGACGAAGAGCAGCCGCTTGGCTAAGCCCGTGCTGTGTTTGGGGACCCTGTGTGCAGCTTTCCTCACCGGCCTCAACCGTGTGTCAGAGTACCGCAACCACTGCTCAGACGTCATTGCCGGCTTCATCCTGGGAAGCTCTGTGGCTCTCTTTCTGGTCAGCTTAATTACGTTTATTGAAAATTTGGAGAGTAAATTGAATTTTTTTTTTTTGTTTTTTGCAATCCTTTAAAACAGCAGTTGCCCTTTATATTATGTAAACATGTCATGATTATTGGACAAGTAGCAGTGATCTATAATTACAGTACAGTGCAAGTCAGAGACCACTCTTCAAAACAACGATTAACTACAAGGTATTCATGGTTTCAAGAGATGTTTTTGAGGAAATTAGATATTAGTTTCCAAAACTGGATTAAAAAATAAATAAATAAATAATACAGTACTCTTAACAGCCATGGAAGACCTACTAGACCAGCACAATGGTCCTCATCAGATACATAAAACCTTCATCTTTTAGAGAGAGGAGAAAATGTGTCCATCCTTTCACAGTGAGAAGACGGATAAACTCTGTGGGTCTTAAAGGGTGTGAAGCTGTCAAGAAGTGAGAAAAGGAAAGGGACAAAAACACTGGGACATTTTGTAAATCAACCCATGGAATGCTGGTGTTCTCAGGACAATGAACTGACCACGCAGTCCAGACCTCAACATCCCTGAATGAAGGGTGGTCTCTGACCTTTACACAAAACTGCACTTGGAATAAAATCTTGTTGCATAAATGTACATTAAAAGTTCAGAACATTTTTCCATCTCCTGAAATATTTCCATTTTAAAGATCCGAATTTACATTCTTCTTCTTTTTTTTTAGCAGCAATAAAAGGGCAAACTTCCATAAGACACGCAGTTTTAGCTGAGCAATACTGAGCTCACCCTAGTCTTTCTCTCTTATGTTCTCAGTTCTAACTGCATAAACCTACTTAATTTGTCTTGTCATGACCTCTTGGAAAGTTCTGTCTTTTTGTGGTCATTTCAACAGGATATGCTTCCTCCATTATGCTACAAATCAAAGGGCAACCTTTCATGAGCCGTGTGAATCTTTAGCTTGTGCTTTTTTTGCTCTCTTTTTGGATCTGTTTACAGCTGTATATCACTGTTAGAGCGAAACCTCATCTCCATTGTTTTTGCCATAAAATGCCTGGTGCTCTTTACATTGTCTGTAAACATCATGATGAATGGACCAAATGAAACAACCCAACATGACTTGCAAAAAAGTCTGGTTCCACTGACTGACATTAAAAATAAAGTAGGTTTTTCTTGTACATTTACCATTTGAGGTACAAGGTTTTTCCCCGACAGCAGCGATATGTATAACAGAAATAGAAAACATGGATTTCAAACTTTTGAACAGTAGATTAGTCTGTTTTTTTTTTTTTCATTACAGAGTAAAAGGTCATTTATTTTTACCCTTTTTTAAGGCATATTAATTCTCAGCTGGCCTTTTTTTCATTTACATAAATCAGTACCGAGGAGAAGTTTCTCTTGTTGCTGGTTCTCAGGTACTGGCACATTGTCCTTAGCTCCAGTACATAAACCAACTTCACTCAACATAACTCTGTTCAGTACTTGTCTGGGGCTTAGAGTTTACCAAATCACTTCATAGGCTTGATAAATGTGTCTTCTGCTATACAGGGTCTGTGTGTGGTGAACAACTTCAAAGGGGCTCACTCGGCTCCTGCCAAACAGAAGACGGAGGATTACCGTGGCCTCCCGCTCATGACGTTTCCCCGTGTGGAGAGCCCTCTCGAGACCCTGAGCGCACAGGTAGGTTCATCAGCGTACTCATCTATACTCTAAACAAAGGTTCCCAAATGTTTTATTTACACATGCAGTACTGAGCAAAAGTCAGAGACCTTTAATTTGTTAAATCAATAAAGTCCAGTCAAACAGCCCTGTGAGTACAACTCACTCATTTTGTGAGCATCAGGGAAAGTAACATGTTTTAAAACTTACACAGAAACCTTAACAACTACATATAACATAATATTATAACATAACATAATATTATAACATATTGTTTAGTATTAACGTGTTTTTATTTCAGCTTCCAGTCTTTTCAGGAGACTTGCTTTAAGTTTTTCAAAGAAATCTGCAGGGATATTTTTCCACATCTCCAAAGTTAGAAGTTGGTTGCCTCTTCTGTTTCTCCCAATCCAAATAATACATTCAGTTTGGACTTTGGGGTGGTCAGTCCCTTGTTCAGAGAACACCAGCATTTCTTTGATTTTCCAAATAGTTGTTGTGTCTTTCTTTTTCTCAGAAAGGATTTCTTGACAGCTACACATCCTTTCAGACTAGTGTCTAGTTTTCTTCTCACAGTGGAAGGATGGACAGAAATGTGCAGATATTCTCAGATCTGAAGTAAGAGTGGAGCTTATTTTTCTTCTCTCTCTCTCTCTCAAAGATGAAAGCTTTAAATGCTGTTCAGCTGATGAGGACAGCTTTGGTGGTCTACCAGGTTTAGCTGTCAGGAGTTCCCTTATCTCCTCAAATATCTACTTAGAAATGTATCATGAACAGCATACTTAGGATTTTGAGTGGAAATAAAAAAAAAAAACAAGGGTAGTCTCTGACTCTCACACAGCACTGTTTGGTTCTAGAAAAAGTCTGTATTATGTATAGAACTTTTTAAAGTTTAAAAACCGTAAAGAACCATCCACAGAAAGCTTCTTTAGGGATTCTAAAGGATTTTTTCTATGGCTTTGCTTTACTTTTAAGAGTGTACACATGTATATATGTTCTATATAATGGCTATTCTAATATATATTCTAATAATGGTATATCAAGGTTGTCTTTGTGGATGAATCATGTATCAAAGTGGTGATCTAGACGTGTATCGTGATGCCCAAAATAGGGTTCAGTTAGCGTGGCATAAGGTGGGTGGATATGGGCTGCTTATACTTCACAGAGATTATTTGTCATACATCGTGTCGTGAAAGGCTCCGCCTTGAAGGTATTTGGAAACTTCCTTCACATTTACCGTTTCCACCACATGTTGTGCTCCTATCGATTTTATGCAGGAACTATTATATTTAGTCTGAATGGATATATTTCAGTTCAGTTCATTTCCCTAAATTGCTATGAGTTTTGCTTTTAATTTGGTAACCTTTACTGAAATTTCATGCTATGCCTGTAATAGTCACTTTGCCCTAAAGCTGTCAGTGATGCGCTGCAATTGCACCCAGGTTCCATCTGCTAGAACACCAGCAGGTTGCCATTTATTCCTCTTAAAGCTGGGCGCAGGAGACGTCTGCATTTTTTTATTTTTTCCCCCCATATACAGCAGGGAAATACACTGGTTCTTTTACAAATTGATTTTGACATCCTGTGCAGTAGGGAAAATCTAGCCAGACAGCTCTGTTGACATTGAGCCAGAAAAAACAGCCCTTCTGCTTCAACAGGCTCTGCTCCAGAGTAAGTCGGAGAATTCGCCTCGCAATTTTGACAAATGTGAAAGACACAAACTCATCAGTCCAGGATGGGTTGTTAAGGACAATGCCCTAAACAATGAAACTCAATGCATGTGGTAAGCGGGATGGGGATCAAGCGTCCCGTCAAAAGTTTTTATTAGGATGAGCAAGAGGGTTGAAGTGGTTGATTCAGGAGGAAATGGGTCGACATCTCGCTCCTCAGCTCTCCCAACTGTCTGCATTTGGCCTCTTTTTGTTTGGTCTTGATTGAAGTATAATCAGAGTTGTGGCAGCATCTGTTTAGAGAGATGTTTCCCTCTGAAAGAAAGAGCAGCCTTGATGCGCATCACTCTGAACCCAATCTTTTCTGCCTTTCAGAACCATTCGGCGTCAATGACTGAAGTCACTTGACTAAGGGGCCAGCACAGAGTCACCTTCGCTTCACCTCAACACTTCTAGGCACAAGATGTTTTTGTACTGTCGCATAATGTAAAAAAAAAAAGAAATAAAAGTATTATGTTGTTCCCAGTTAGAGGCAGATGTTTTGTACATTTTGTAAAAGACAGTGCTGTAGCTTACCCTTCTGTTATCTCCGATCGATTACATGTCAGGAGTTCGGCCTTCCTCGTCATGTTTTACATCACACAGTAAAATACAGTCTCTATATGATGTTATTGAAATATCGATGTTGTTATGTGGTATTTGTATAAAGGATTATTTTATTCAGATTTTTCTTTCCTGTAAATTTTTGGACAAAGATCATGTTTTTGTATTATTTTTGTTATCTGTATAAAACATTTTGATCAACTTTGCCTGCTGTTTTTCCAGGAATGTTTTTTGGTATTCCTATTTTTTGATGTAAGATAAATGAATACACATTGAATTGTGGCACATAGATTTTTGTTTTTTTTTTTCCCCCAATGGCATCTTTGAATTGCCAATAATTCAGCATGAAAGTACACAGAACTGTTTGACAAACTGTTCCATTATTTCTGAACTGTATATCGTTTTTCCTTTGAGGTTTGCATTTCATTTGAGATGCTGCATATATTTTTGATTTGTCTGTCAAATAAATAGTCTGTAGCTGAACTCCTGCACCTGGTGAAGCTCTCATTTATAACAATTCCACCCTTCTTTTCAGAATAAATGCATTAATTTACAGGGATGAGATGTAAACATCCAGAGTGGTTTGATGTGAAATCATTGAATTAATCGTAGAGAAACGTAGCCAACACTGATTTTCTTTTTACTGCTGGTGACAGAAACTGAAGGCCAGTGTCAACAGAGCAAACATCACCCTTTGATTTACTACCCAGAATTACCAGTGTACCTAGATGTGTCTTATGTTTTTAAGTGTAATAATGGTAAAATAGTAAAAATCTTGTTTGGCCTTACAATGCCCTGCAAGTACGCCTCCACCATTATTAAATTATGCAGGAGAGCCCCACCAATTGTATATTTCTGCACAATGAAATTGTTAATGTGTCAATACAATCGCTAAGTGCCTGGTTTGAAATACTTTGTTCTAGAGAAACTTAAGTCATACATTTTCACAGTGGTACTGATAGGAACCAGACATTTGAAGAGTTTTAATGCCTCTTATGGTAGTTCCATGATAAATTGTTTGTCTGAAATGTATTTTAATTTATTTATTTTAATCAGTTCATGGTGGAAGAATACAAGAAGGGTGTTTTAATGCAAAATACTTCCTAACTCCCAAGATTTCCCAATATTTTACCTTCATCAATATCACATACAAAAACTCAGAAGACATGTTTTGGCTCACTGGTGGTTTTGGACAGTATAAATAAACTGGCTTTATTTGCATTGTAGACATGGCAACGTCTGGTTCTTATCACCACCACTGCAAAGAAATCAGAGTCAGTAAGTTTCTCTACAAATTGAATCTACGTCAGATTCATGATGAGCCCTTGAACTGCAGCACTGTTCATACCTTTGTGTCCTTGAGTGTGTGTAGATTCTGTTCTTACCTTAAAAAAACAAAAAAAAAAAAATTCCAAGTAAGAAAACACTGACCATCAATCTGAATTATTTCTTAAGACTTGGTGTGGCCTACAAACAGTAAGCCAGGTAATTGGATGAATGTTTGGTGTTTTACTAAATGCTTCTCCAGTTTTCCACGGAGTCTTAAGTATTGCTGTGTTAAAAGTAATGTGTGACACCGACGTTTCTCTGTGGTTGCTTCCAGAGTCAGTTTGCCCACCTGATGAACTGAACTCAAATGCGTCTGCTTGAAAGGGTGCCTTGTTAGCTGTAGATAAGATTTTTATGCCTTTGTGTGCTTCTGCTTGCTGTGCTGTGCAGCATTTTGAAAGGCTTTTCATGTGTCACTAGAGCCTATGAGCTAAAGGCCTAATGGGCTGCGTGTCCTTTGCAGTCCTCTATTTCAAGGCCTTGCAGGCTTACTAATGAGCACAAACTGCTCAGCAATAAATACAAACCTTGTTTCACAGTTTCAGCTATGCCCATGTTTTTCAGCTCAGCACAGGCTCATGTTTTTCTGCACCTGAGTCCCATCATTAGCTAATGATTAAGTCCTAGAGAAGCAAAAACAAGAAACTCTGCAGGAATAGAGGTAGGAGATCAAGTATGGAACAGTACAGAACACCAATATTGGCGACTCTGGTCAGATTGATTAGTCTGTGCGCCACATTCTTTCACAGCTACTGTTTGCTGGTTTGGACAAGCTTTACAACTTTGGCCAAAACACCTAAATTATTCCAGTTGCACCACTTAAGAGTTGCTGAGTTTTGAAAGTCTTTTAAAAGTCTTGTGCACATGAAAAAGGAGAAAACTTTGTGTTTTTTCCCTTTACCTTGACTAATGGTACATGGACAAATAAAATTTTATTAGAAAGACTGTGTAAGTCTAAGTTTGTATGTGCTTACTCATCGACCTATTAATGTGTTAGTCTTCCTCAAAAAACAACATCATACACAATTATTTGAAAGAAATATTTTAAAATTACTGGTTGATAAAAATACTTTTACACAAAGACAGATTTTTAAAAAGAATTACAAATATTGATACTTCAGATTCAGGCCTCCAATCTATAGTTTTCAGTTTGAAATGCTGAGCTGGGCTGTGATGTAGCCATTAGAAAGTAGAGAGGAAATCACACCTGGACATTTTACACATACAAAATAAATATAATTTGCTATTCATAACGCATCATAAATGAGTGATTTGTGAAATGTGTTAGAAGCATTAAATATCAAAATAATTACCTCACCTTTTATCATAGTTTACAATATTCTCATGAGATTGTATTTGTAATGTGTTGGTGATTATATATCTTGGGCTTTTTGTCAAAAGTGTCCCTGATAACACAGGAGTCTTAATTTCTGGAAGTTTTAATGTACTTCTGTCTGGTTTCCCCTCATTTTTATGTTCTGGTCAGAGTGGTAAACTGACTAGCTAGCTTATCACATGGAGTATGAAAAGGATAGCAACTTTTACCAAGAGGTCTGAAGGTTCAAACATCAAATAAAGAATAAGATCATAACAGCATAGTGCAACCTTAACAAACCCGGTTACGTGTATGTTAAAAAAAAAAAAAAAAAAAAAAAAATATATATATATATATATATATATATATATATATATATATATATATATATATATATAAAATGCAGTGACGGTACTGTAAAGTGTTCCCTATTGTGTTGAATTCTGAGTTATACCTTATTATCCAGTATCAGAATGTGCCTTCTGTGTGCCTTCTTAAGGTTAAACTGAGTTTTTGCCAACATTCTGTTGAGCTTGTCCAGCCTTGCAGCTATCGCTATGAAAGAATGCATTCATGGATAGAACATGGATAGGCCAAGGTAAATTAAACAAAGTACAGTCTTTTTTGTACACCTCAGTATTGATAGTTTTGCCAAAGGGCTGCTGCTTTCAAAACTTGATTCCAAACTGTCCTTTTTAGCATTGTGAGAGAATGAAACATCTACCTTGGAAACCTGTGTAGGATGTAGGAGATTCAGTTTGAATACTATAATGAAGGGGTTCACTGTTTGTTTTGTGGAACAAGCACTATTCTGTCAACGTATGATCTTACTGGCTATAGTACTTGAAATATTTTTTTACTGCTTATGCTCTGCCTTCAAGTTTGGCTCATTATACCACACTGAATATGAAAGGTTTGCTCTGAAGCCTGCATATCCACTGGGATTAAGATCCATACAGTCTATACGCACGTGCTGAAGCAGCACAAAGCTTGAGATGAGGTGGGATTGTTAGAGCACTGTGATGCAGACGTTGCCTTAAAATCAGGTCTTGAAATGTTTACCCACCCTTTGTCATGAGGTTTGTAAATGAGGTTTATGTTTCTTCGCAGCAAATCCAGCCTAAAAAATTGAGTACTGTAAATCCATCAAACCAATTTGTGAATGATGTGAATGAATGACGGGTTTTCGCCATCTCAAATGTAAAGGTATGTCAAAGCTTCTTTTTAATTAATAGACTGACTGTAAACCCTTTAACAGTTCACAGTTAAGACTCTCCCTTTGCAAACCAAGTGACGGCAATCATGCTTTCCTCTGTAAAACGGTTTAGCGCTTTATATCAATATGCAGGAGGTGCTACCATACATCACACTTTGACACCTTAAATAAATGGCTGTCGCTTTGATACACAGAATGCTTTCCCCTTGGACAGTCAAACTGTCTTCAGAGGAGTCCCACACAAACATACGCTACAGTACCAGAAAAGCAATGCTCTAGGAAAATGCTTGCTGTATCCAAATTTCTCGATCCTTTTGTCCCTCATCAACATCCTTTTTCACATCAGAGTAGTTGGTTCTGTGTGACATTCAAAGTAAATAAATAGAGAAAAATAACACTGCTTTTTTTTTTTTTTTTTTTTTTTTTTTTAAACAAAAAATAAAACATGTGCAGAGGAACACTGAGACAGCCTTGCCCCCTTAGGAAGCAGAATTGAATTAATCCACCATTAGGTCCAAGTGTTTGAATGCTGCAAGTGCACGAGTCGAGCAACAAAAAGAGCTCCAAAAGCTCTAGGGCTCACTTGCCATTTTTGTTTGTTGATACTGCTCCAGTTCCTTTTTTTTCTTCATGGCTAGCTGCAGCTGCTGTTTGATGATCTGGATCTGTGACTCCAAGTCTGTCAGCTCCTGCACAATGGGGTTGCGTGCCAGGCCCAGCAAGTCTGTTTTCCCGTTGGAGGTGGCCTGTAGGGGAAGCTGTCTTTTCACCTGCGGGGGAGGGAGCTCTTTGCACTGTAAACACTCCAAGTCGTTCTGTTGCCCCTCCTGATTGGATGAATGCTGCCGAGTACATATGGAATTCTCAGAGATATTCCACAGAGGCTGTTGGTTATTTCCAATGTTGCACCTTTTTGTGGAGTGAAGAAATAAAAGGTTTTAATAGTCTGTCCTCATGTTTACATATATGAAGAGGAATTCCACAGATTTTTCTAAGTTTCAACATAACTAAGTAGTTGAGATGCAAAATCATTCATAGTGTTTTGATGTAAAGTGGTTTATTGTAGCTTGTATTGTAGTTTACAGTGGTGACTGCAGGAACCAGGGGTCTTGATGTCTGTGTATATATGTGTATATATGGAGAAGCAAAAAACATACTTTACAGTTAATGTAAGTCAGTGGTACTAGACAAATGTAAAGAGCAACGGTGATTTTCAAATAAAAAACTGAAAGACTAAAATGGAGATAGCAGGTTTCCTTCCGACAGCAGCAATGCATGTACATGTTACATGTTTACAAGCCAGCAGAAAAGTGACCAGTGAACCTACACGTGTCTTCTGAATTTTGATGTTGATAATGATAAAATAACTTTTCTCTGGGGGCTATCTTTTCTTACAACATCTTATATGTACTTCTCCTCACCATGAATTAATTTAAATAATAAAAAAAAAAAGTTTAGGCCAAAAACATGTTTTAAGGTGCCAGACAGCATATTCATAACCATATCCATAACCATAATAACTTTGCAGGGTAGCTTTTAAAGGCATCACTGTTTAAATCCTATCAGATGTCTGGTTCCTACCAACACCACTGTGATCAATTCTAAATTTGTAAATTTCTCTAAGCTGGACCATTTTAAATCAAACCACTATGAATTACTTTATTTATGAAAAAAAAAACAAATCAGTGGAATTCCTCTTTAATCCCTAGAAGTTGCTTCTTTGTTGCTGTACTAATGTAATCACATAATTATACCTTTTATTTCTTGTACAGAGTGAATTCCTTAATGAACGCTGTATCAACAGGTCTGGATCAATTTAAACTTTTTCAGTTTGTTTTAATGGCAGGAAATTACATAAGCATAGCAAAGTCTCTGCAGCTTTCTAAGGGTTCACAGTTTCATGTATATCTTTTCACAAAAGCCCAAAGAGGAAGAATTACTATAGATGCTGTTTTGCAAGCTGTATTATTACATGGCTTTCAATATATAAACAAAAACAACTGATATTCAAGACAATCTGAAGTTTATTTTGGCTTGAACATCTATTAGTTTAAAATACCACATAGAATTGTTTGCTGCTGACATTCCTATTGTTAATGAGCAAGCATAACATTTGTTTTCTTCTGCTTGGATAAAGAAAGTCAGCGACATATACTTTCAGCATAAAGCCTAAACCACTCATTTTGTTTTGGTGTTAATTAGCGGGCAGAGAAACAGATCTCAGTGCATACTGTGCAATAATGAACTCCTTACCTTTTTTCTGGTTTCGCAACAGTTGCTAATTTGTCTTCATTGAAGGTCGGGTTAAGTGCTCGATGTAATCTCTGATAAGACAATCATATTAAATGTAATAAGAGAACACGAGGAAAGACCAATTGAGAATATGCAAATACTGTTACCTTTTATCCACTCAGTACTCCTTTATAGCTCTAATACATCACTGTTAGGATATTCGATTATAGTTAATTTAGACAATGTGAAAGAAGACAAATGGACTCACTTGACTTGTGTGAAGCCAGTACTTGTACTGTGGCTTGTTCTGCATTCTGGGTATCACCCAGCGATGGACAATGTGTTCAGCAACAGTGGTGAGGAGAGACAAGGCAACTCCCACGCAGAGCATTACAAATAACCCTGAGAAGTGTTTGATCCCCATCTGTAAAGTCTGGATATCACAAAATACACATTAGAATATGTTCAAATGGAGCCCCTTAGAGCTTCAAACCCAGCATCACATGAGTTCATACGATAGAATGTACAATTAAAAGCACTACTGATTTTTTTTTTTTACCTCTGTGACAGCAAAACTTCTTTTTCCACAGGGGACCACTTTGTACCACTTATCATGAAGCATGTCCATAAATCCATCTGACTTGTACTGACTGACCAACTCAGAGATGTTTGAAGTCAGGGGAGAATTCTGTTTGAGACCAATGCCATAGCCTGTGAATTAAATTATATGAAAGGTCTTGGGTTATATAAATAATGCACAAAGAATCTGGAGTAGATGTAACTTTTAGCTAGAGTATGTAGACATGTATCACAGGAAAAAAGAAGAAATCTGTTTCAAACTGAAATATCACACAATCGCTTGTAGTGCAGTGTACCGTAAAGCAAAGTAACATGCTCATCTGATAGCAACAGTAGCCAGTATAGCTTACCAGTAACACAAGCACACATAGTTAGCCAAGTATAAAATTATAATTACTGTTTTAATATAAGCTGTGTTGTTGCCATTTTTTTCCTCTTGGGTAGTACAGTTGAATTAAATAGTTTGGGAGTCCATAGATTTTTCTACATCTCTGCGCAATTTAACAGTTGAAATGTAAAGAAAGTCATGCAGACTGTGTTGGTATGAAATGGTTCATTGTAGAGAAACTGACCATTTTAAAAAAATAATGGTGATAGGAACCAGGAACTGCAATCATGTCTTTTGAGTTTCATATGTAACACGGATCATGGTAAAACAGTGGTAAATTGGTTTTCTTTGGATACTATTTTACACCCCGCATGTACCACTCTGTTATTATTGGATTTTAAAAATATGTTTGAGGCCAAAGGCTTATATGAAACCTACTTTAATACAACATTTCAGACATCAGAAAGTGTATTCATAAACATTTTGTGTAGTAAGTTCTAAGAGGCATTAAACTCTTCACACATTTGGTTCCTATCACCACCACTGTGAACAATTCTGATCTGTAAGTTACTCTAGAACCGACCATTCACATCAAATGGCTTTGTTTACATCTTAAATGATTTCATTTTGAAAGAGTTTTTAAAAATCTATGGAATTCCCCTCAGGCAATGTACTTCAGTTACAGATTCAATGAAATATTAAAGGGACCCAAGTTTAAAGCTTAGAAATATTAAAAAAAAAGAACAAATGCTGTTCCTGTATCGGTATCTGCTGATATACAAGACTTTAGTGTCATTTTGGTTTTGTGTCATCTCTAGCTGTTATCCGTATCTTTCTTGTGATCTTTATGTTACTCAGACTAGAAAGGTTACACTTCACACTTCACACATGTCCACGTCATGCAGGCTTTATATTCTCTGACGTATTTTAATGAAAACCTCAATAATTTGTTGAATACTACTCCTTATACTTGTAGCACATTGTATACTATACATTTTCTGTTAGTTAACTCTGCACTACAAGTACAAGAAATATTCATCAAATGACTAATGGAAAACTGGCAAGTTAACACTAAACATTATTTGCCTCTTGCATGTGTTATTTACTTTGTTGTATGGGCTTGAGGCATAATTATGTAGCACATCTATAACTGAATGCAAGGATTTAGTACAACTTAGGAAAGAAACCGTTGATCTACTTGCCTTCAATTGCAAATGGCTTCCCCACTGTGAGTGTTTTGCAGTCAGCATCAATAGACACTTCATAGTCTAAGAGGGCTTTGTCCATGATAAAAGCATCTAGTTTCTGAGGATCATCTCTGTAAATAGCACATGGAACATAGCTGTTACATGCAGCCACTTACTGCTTTGGATTCATGTAGCTAATTTACGTATTGACAGTTCTCTCAAACAGTGCACTATCGTAGAAGCACAGTCTGCTGTTTTTACATGTCCATCTCTGATTACAAGCAACGTCATACTGCTCTTTGACAAGATTACATAGTCTTGACTTTAATGTGTTCCACAGGATAAAACTTCTGTTCAATGAAATGCCTATATGGCTAGATGGTAAACAGGATTATGCATGTCACAAACCAAGTTCCTAGGGAGCAGATATGCACAAATTTATCCTGTGCAACTCCAAAAGCATGTTATCTTGGAAACACAGTTTGCAGTTGGATTTTAGGAAGGACCTGCACTGCATTTTATGTACAACAAAGAACTGCACAGAACTCCATGATGGCTATGCCGTTTGGGGGATTTATAAAATACACACTGACAATATTTTGGAAGCACAAGGTGTGATTTGAGGACAGGGCCTAAATCCATCTGCAGAGGTTGTGAAAGATCAAAAGGGCACACACTAAAGAGTGGCAAGAAATGCATTCAGGTGATGCAATCAGGAAAAATACATTTTGCTTGTGGATGCTGTGCTCCAAAGTAGAGTCTGTTTTACCCGGTGTATTATAATTAGACCTATGTTCAAAATACTGATGCGACAATATATCATGGATAAGTTAGTGGCTCTGTTGATATTTATGAATTGACTTTGCACAGCTTATTAATGCCTGAGTGAAACTAATACTGCATTTAAGTCTGAGAGAGCGACATCTACAACATACAGTAAATAGCAAGCATGATCTGACAGTTAGGATTTAGCCCTTTGCTTATTATTATTATTATTGTATAAACAACTGCATTGTAGAAAAAAGTATCACTGTTTTTTCTGTGTATCATGTGCTTTTATTAGCTTTTATGTGCTTTTGTTTGCAAGAATAAAGTATGAAAAACTGTTGTTAAGGCTAATATTATCCTTGTTAATTAGGTATTATGTTGTTATGTATAACAACATAGTGCCCAAATAATATCGCACTATTCATATTTGTACAGTCTATGACTGCACTATTCAAATTTGCAAGGACAGTTACTGTGCATTTTTTCTAATCTGCATACTTATCTCTTTATATACTGTGCTGTCAAAACAAAACCTTGTACCCCCAAAATGGTAACTTTACAGCAGAAGGAAAAAACATACTGTATTTTTAATTTAAGTGGATGGAACCAGACCTCCCCCCATCCCAAGATATTTTGGGCCTTTTCACAAATTTTCACAAAATGTAAAGAGCAACGGGCCCTTTTTCAAATGATGTTAAAAATCGAAAAACATCAATAATGGAAATTTGAGGTTTTATTCCAACAGCAGCAATATGCTGCTCTGACAGTACATACTACCTACATTTGCATTCTCTCCACTCACTCTGTATATGTATATTTGTATTTGCACTATCTATATATTTTTTTACCACTCTACCATCCTTACTTGTACATATTACATATTATTTTGCACTTCTGGTTAGATTCTAACTGCACTTCCTTGGCTTGACCTGTACTCTGCAAACTGATGATAAAGTTACATTTAATCTAATGTAATTATCACTGTTTTAGTTCATAGTTGTAGTGAGGTAACAGTTTATAGCTGTTGTGATTAGTGCTTAGCTATAGCATTTAGGTTATGTGCTTGTAGAGTTGTTTTGTGTGATGACACTCTTAAATACTAAACAGATGATGTTATTGTGATATACAATTACTGTCAGAACAAAAAAAATTACTTGAATAAAAAAGTTTACTTGACAAAATACCATTTTTGCAGTGTTTGTAAAGACTTGAAGATGATGATTAAAAGTGCAGAAAGTTCACTCTTCTGCATCTTTATGCTCTGACCAGCACCCCCTCCACATTATTTATTTATTATTCCTGTATTTTTTAACCTTAAAACCCACAGAAATGTTGGGGAGGATTGTAATGTTTACATTTTGTTTAAGACTAATGTTTAATGCAAGTCTGGAGTGTTTTGTAATTGTATCTTATCGTATTGTGACAGGTATTGTATTGTACAATGATTATACATCTCAAAGCCCTACCTATAATGTAATATGCAATGATTAATTTCTTCTCTTAAGTACTGGTGTAACCCTGTCATATATAATACTAAATGGGCATGGTAGAGGACAACTTTAGAACATTCAGTACATTGCGTGTCTGAAGCCATGATCTATTCTCCTTTGCTTTTAAGATTATGACTCACTTAAGGTGGTCTATTCCATCGGGGGTTGTAGGAACATTATATCGCCTCATGTATTCGTGCATCTCCGGAAAGCTTTTTTTCACATAATCCTCAGCACTGCTCTCCCGCACCGTCCCAAACCGGAAACCCTGTGATGGATGATGGAGCTTAAAAAAAGATAGCCATTACCATTAGTACCAACAACCTATGACCACTTCATCCTCAGAAAATAAAGTGTATCCACCCTCGAGCCATTTAAAAAAGAAAAATAACACTCTTACCTTCGGATCGTGTATACCTGAGAGCTGCTCATAGGTTTTTTCTCCAACCATTACAGCGGCTAGATTGGCTGTGTATGTAGACAGACAAAACAGACAGAAAATGGCCCAAAGGTTCATGAGAAATCGGCCCGTCCAGCACTTTGGGGGCTTAATAGCAGCTGTCCTTCCGAACAAAATGGCATAGCAAACGTTAAGTGCTGAGGAAAAGGAAAAAACTCTGTCCCTGTTCCTTCCCTTTGGGGTCATCCCAAAAGGACTCTTCCACTCATACAGAGTAAGAAACACCGCCGTCACATGTAAGGACACAAATATTCCAAGCCACATACTCCAATGCAGAGGCCACATGAAGGCTCCAATCGGTGCAGCTGTATCTCTAGTCCTGACCAGGATACCCAGGCTGGTGGAGAAGAATGGACTGGTGAAGTCTATCACCTGACTGCGAGCTGAGTTGATGCTGAAAGAGGTGACTGCCAGGTGTGCCGCCCCACTCATGAGGTCCCCCACTAGACCTGTCCAGCGGCCGTTCTTGTAGGCGCCATATTTTCCATCCCCCACAATGTAGAGGTCAAAGTCAAAGCCCATATCCTCAGCTAACTTTTCCAGCAGGTCAATGCAGTAGCCGTAGCAGCATTTTTTCAGTTCCATGGGCACAGTGTCATTGCCCCCCTGAAGGCCCTGAAAAAGGCTCTGCAGCAGAGCTGTATTGTTCGTTAGTGGGTCCAGGCAAAGCTGCCCTGCGGGGCACTGGCCGTCCTCATCCACCTCACGGGTGAACACAAAAGGATGTTCCACCAGGGTGACTACCCGCAAATGCAGCCTTGAGGAATGCCTCCAGTCGCCCCCAGGGTAAGACTGCCTCTTGCTGGACCAAGCTCCATAGTCCATTACTACTTTCCCCTGCTTCCAACTACCAAGACGAGTCCACATAGGATTTCCTATAGGGTCATGCTGCAAGTTCCAGATAAAGTGATGGCTTTCAGAGATAACGGTAGATTCCTCTTGAACATGAACGTACCCACTTAGCCCATCAAATGACATGTTGGCCATGAACCTGGAGCAGAAGAAAACACAGAACAATTTGAATGTCCCTGTCTCTTCTTTCTTTCCACAGCATTTCAGTTTTTATGTTTCACAGCAGTTGAGGCAGAGGTAACACTTGTTAAATCTGCAATGAGAACAGAGTTGAGTATCTATAATGAAGCCCCTATGGCAGTTGGACAGGACAAGCCAGAGGCTTGCTTGACACTGTGCATCTTGAGAGGCTGCAGTTGATATGCTGCTTCTTTGACTGTGTCAGCTACCTGCATAAAGTCATGCACTACAGCTCCTTCTGTTTTTTCCTGTCAGCTTTCTGTCTACTCACCATGATAATACTTCCCAACTACCAGGTTGTGCTTTTTCTTCTCCTCTGGGCTTATCTGGAAGGAGCAAATTTTGCCCTCAAGCACATCAAAAAACTTTTTCCCTTTAGATGTAGAGGATTATCTTTAGCAGATACATAGGTGTACAGTCAGCAACGTCCTGTCATTCAGAGATTGTAAGGAACCGTTACATCTCTAATGTCACGCACCTTTATGGTATTACAGATGTAACTCTGCACTTTTCCACCAAACCAAAAGGCATAAACATCTAGCGTTTCGTTAGAACATGTGCAGTGTTTTGGCAGCATATCAATACATTTTGCTGTCATTGTATAAAAAAAGAACAAAATTCACCTTTCTTCCCTACAATGATGTGTGCATTTGAAAATCTACTTGAGGTAAGGTCATGGCCAAAATGTTATTCTGTGTGGTCTTTCACAGATAACCTTGTGTCAGAGTGACACTTATGTTACCTTTAGTCATGACAGGACATGGTCAGCCATTTTATATTCTGCCAAGTTGTTTGTGATCTGTATGGAAAAATGCTGGCAAGCCCTAGGCATCGCCCTAGGCATTTCACAATAGTGTGATGTTGCTTTATCAAATTATGAGCTCAGGAAATTGTTGTGTGTGCTGTTTTTGCAGTAATGCTGACACAAGACTATGTTTATAAATCTGGAATGTTTGAAGGTTGATAAGCTTTCAGTGCATTTAAAACATAAAATTACATAAAATTTAGATAAATGCATAAAGATTTACAAATGTATGGACTGATGAGGTAATTTGGTCACAATCAATAGGCATGTGGGTTTATCTATAACAGATTATATCCTGCTCCTGTTATTAAGACTCTTACCATGAGGAACATACTAAATTCCAAGTTATTTCAGGAGATGTGATTCTGCAGTTAACGTATTTGAATTGCATGTTGGAAAAGATTTTATGAAAATGACAACTACGACATATTGAGAATTTAAAGATAACCATTGTATGTCGTTACATGGCATGCTGCAAAGCTTAAAATACTTTGGCGTAATTTCTCCCTGCAAAATGCATTGAGTGCAGTTTCACATCTAAGGCAGTGAAAGTAAGCCAGAGGTTAGGTCATGCATAAAAAATACCTGGAGAGAAATTTTCCTGAGGTGAGATTTTTCTCCTCAATTGCCATGCAGTTTGTGATGCCAGGAATGAGCGCAAGCTCTGGAGAAACCATTGCAGCCGATCCAACAGCCCTCGTGACTAGCTCCAAGGCATCCTGGACATAGTGATCCAGAGATGGTTGCACCATTCGCCCATGTGCCAGAAGGCCCATCGGCAACCCCTCTGTCCTTAACTCCTCCACATTTTGGGAATCGCCTAAAATCCAGTGGTAGTCAGGCAGCATTAACCCAAACTTTGCTACAGTTGTAAAAATCCTTTTTATGTCTCGGATATCACATCCAAAGGTCACTATGGTGGATGTAGGGTCCTTGATGGAGTCCAGATAACCCTGCAGCAATGTGTGAAAGTCACCTTTGTTGCTGCTGTTGGTAGTGGAAATGTTAACAACAGATCCTAGGTGAAATCTGGAGTTGTTGCGGAGCAGGAAGACAAATCTGGAAATGTTTAGTTCCTGACACATCAACAAGCTGACATCATACCAATTATTAATGGACAGGAGAGAGAAGATTAGATCAGCCTGAGGAGTTGGGGGATTCTGCATGGCCATCTGGAAGTGAAGGGAGTTCTGTTGGGTGGAAATGAGAGAGAAAATTATTACAGAAAAAAATGAAGGTGGCTTACACTCTTGATATGAAAAACAGTGGACTATTTGCTTGCATATTCAGATATATTTATATTTTCACAACTAGTATATACATTTTCTTTCTAGCAGACATAAACTTTTTGCATTATAGTACAGTATTTGGTTAGCAATGGCATCTGGTGTTCTGTACAGAAGTGAGCAGCCCTATACACATAAACACACTTACTAGCTAGATGAAGACAGCAACCAGTTTTGTATTCATCCTTTTACTCTGTGTCTTTATTAACTTTGAGACAGTATAATTGCATTTGATTGCATTAGGCTGCTTTCTGTAGTCAAAGACAATGTGAGCAATTACCTGTAACAGCTTGC
Organism: Pygocentrus nattereri; assembly: GCF_015220715.1. Classification (NCBI taxonomy): domain Eukaryota; kingdom Metazoa; phylum Chordata; class Actinopteri; order Characiformes; family Serrasalmidae; genus Pygocentrus; species Pygocentrus nattereri. The sequence continues at coordinate 26,601,184 of NC_051228.1, read as the reverse complement.
CATATTTTGGATCAGTAATTAATACAACTCGGTGGTCTAAACAATTTGTTTGCTGTGTTTTGGGTACTCTGGCGACACTCTGCAGGTGGGATGAAAGATGTTAAGGTCTCTCCAATAAAGCAAGGTGTTATAAACATAATTGACTTAAACCCTGCTAAGGGAGTTTTTGCTCATTTCCAGCTGTTGCAGACATCAGATTTACACACAAATGAATGTGCAAATAAACACCTTAATAAGTTAGTTTACTGTTTTCATAGAGTTTTGCATTTTTCCACAGCAAAAGTCAGTTTTGAGATCCAAACATTGGAGCTCTGGTAGATCAGTAGTATAATACTCAATCAGTAACCTCATATCGCCCTTCTTAGAAGAGCAAGTCCTTCACAGAGACTGCTGGATGAAACGCTTAGCCGATCTGTTTAATTTCCCTCGGGAGCTATGTTTAAGTGACAGCTGAAAACAGGCTAATGGTAACTGATTAAAGAAACGTTTTCCATGGATTTATTTCAAGAAGTCTAAATAAAGGAAGATTTGTGTTCACTTTGCAAGCTATTATGAAGCCTACCCCACTGACCTAGCCTGCCAGATAAATGCAATTACCAGCAACACTTCATAGAGTCTTTTTGAACAGACATCTGATGCAGAGTAAGATTTTACCTGCGCATGCCCCAATCTTACTAAATGTTTGCAATAAATGAAAAATATTCAATCTACATCACACAAAGAACAAAAGCCATGTTTGACATGTGCTATAGTTCTGATCATGAATTTGGTCTGAGATGGTTTATCTATTTGATATACGTTAATTCGTCAAGCCAGTTAAGGTTGCTTGCTCACTGAAATGGTCATAACAATTCCCTGATATTTAATCACTGATGTGGATAACACTCTTCACAAAAAGGTCTTCAAAGACCAGGTCACACATAACTGCTTCTCAAATATAAATCAACCACAACTCAAATCAGACTAGACCTTTAGCGAAATTTTAGCTGATTATTATTTACCATATAAATAATTACAATGAACAATGTCTTTTTTATAGTATACAACTATTAAAATACAACTATAAAGTGGTCAAATTTGCTGACTGGCTATCTTGCTTCCTAGCCGTCAACAGGTAGAGCTTGAGCTCAGATAAACAACCGTTACACATCACTGCCCAGTAACTGTATTATGGCATTAGTCAGAAGGTAGAACTTTTGTTTTCATAAGACCCATGAAGTGTCTTATTAAATGCGTTTTATTTACATGCACTTGCCCCATCAAATATGAAAATATACACAATTCTCATTGTTTGTTGTGCCATACACATATGATTGTGGAAAATCTGTGATCAGACCAAATAACTGCAATCATCTCAAAAAATCCATGTTCAAGAAATGATGTCATACTTGATACAGGCCTACTCAGACCAAATCGTAAACACTGTGCCTGAATATGTCAAGCCAAAGAATAAAGCTGTACAGCATTAAGACTATAGGTAGTCATGCCCATCATAATGTAAAATTAGACATAATGGCAATAAAAGTTTGAAGAATTAGATTCAGAGCTGATCCAGGCATATTTTAATAACTTGATTTAAGCCTGATTCAATTCTGATCCTTATTTTATTCCATTGTGCTCTTCTTATGCCACTGTTGTATGGATAACAAACAAATATTATCCACTTCTTGCAGTAGCAAGGCATGTTTTCAGAAGTTAACAAGCAGTTTGAATGTCTCCAACATAGAAGCAATTTAAAATGAAAATGACAACGTTTCCACTGTTAATCATGCATTAAAAATGAAGTGATTTTAGTGTGAAATGTAAAAGTAATTAGCAACATATTTTACAAAAGCTGGATTGATTTTCTGTGTTTACTGGATGTAAAAAGTGCACTTTGTATCAATATTACCTATGAAAAATAGAAGTGGGTGGCAAAAATATATCATGATACATGATATTTTTTTTTTTCAATCTGATCAGGTTAAATAGAGACAAAAGACCCAGTAGTGCTACATTTTAACAGAAATACTATCAAAAACTGATTAATTAATTTTTATTCCACATTTCCCATACTGTGCTGCACTAAATACAGTTAAATGGGATCAATTTTCCTCTTTTTATGTACAAACAATATAGACAATATACACAATATACATACTGAAGTAATGACAATATACACAATATGTTCAGATAAGAATATTGCATTGTGGTATTATTTATCACAATAAGAATACATGTTATATTCCCCAGCCCTAATGGAAAATATTGAATCAGACTCAGAAATGGGCTGATGTTCAATATTAAAAGACTTAATCACCAGTTTTTAGCATTAATTAATTAATTAATTAACTGCATGTCTCAAATATCCATCCATCCATCCATTTTCCAAGCCGCTTCTCCGTCAGGGTTGCGGGGGGATGCTGGAGCCTATCCCAGCAGTCTCAAATATCCTTCTAAAGCTTTTTCCCTGTTATATTTAATGTACTACAACACAGTGACTTCTGTCTCTCCAGCTAATATTCTCCCCAAGCTGATTTTATAAGTGGTAAACTGCTTTTAACTGTCATGTCATATTTGTGTAACATACCATGCTATGACACATAAGCATGTAATAGAAATCTATTCTGTATCTCCATCTTATTGACCCAAACCATGCCAATTCACACTATACTAGACCAGTTGCAGACGCTGTTAACTTCTTAAGCTAATGGCTTTGACTGGCTTTGATAGTGCTAAGGGTGACCAGATTTTACCAGAGTACTAAGATTTCATCTTTAATAAAGCAACATTAGCCACTCAGCTCTTATCTGAGAGCTATATCAATGAGTGAAGATGGGAGAAAAAGGATCCGAAGGTCAGCAAAAATCTTAAAGGGGTGTACAGACACCTAATCGAATCAAATCGAATCAAATCAAATTTATTTGTATAGCGCTTTTTACATCTGATGTTGTCAAAGCACAAAGCAGCTTCACAGAATTTCAGAACCCAGTGCTCTGCTTTAACTCTCTTCAGCCAATACAAGTCACCACTGCAAGGATGTAAATAGGGACTGTCAACAGACAACGTCAAAGGTCAAGAAAAACTTTCGTCCAACACTCACAGAGATTAATTCATATTTGGTGTTGATGGACGTAGATATTTTATGGAATTCAAGTTGGGCCAGCTTTCACCTGGACACATGTAAACAAAGATCTGTCTGACCAGAAGATGGTGCTAACTTCAAGTAATCTGACTGCCTGAAACATGGCCTATGGGAATTCTGCAAAAAAAATAACAGGTCAGGTTTAAAAGAGCTCAGAAAAGATTTTGTTTATACATTTATACATAAACTTTATACATTTTAAATAATTCCCTTGAAGGAAACATGCAAGTTTGCTGAATATTGAGATCTTCAGCAAGGCAAATGTGGTGATTAAAGGATAAAGGGCCCATTTTCTACACACTCTCTTAGTTCTTTTATCCTACTGAAGGCCACTTATAACATTTGTGTGGTTTAACATTCAAAAAACAAAATTTTTTACTTTAATTTTTTCACAGAATTAAACAACATGTTTGTGTTAATGTGCCTTTTCATGTGTTATTGCTTTGCTATCTGGTGTTGACCAGAGGAGGATGGGTTCCCCTTTCGAGTCTTGCCTCCTCTCAAGGTTTCTTCCTGTTGCTCTTAGGGACTTCTGAGGGAGGCTCTACTATCGCCAATGGCGATGCTCATGGGGACTTGGAGCCGGATTTTTCTGTAAAGCTGCTTGTGACAACACTTGATGTATAAATAAACGCTAACTTGTCTTGATATACACTACATGTACAAATGTTTGTAGGCACTTGCTTATACAACATTGCTTCTAAAATCAAAGGTATTAATTCTTGGCTTATGTCAGTATTAATTATTTGTCATGTATATACGTGCCAATGTCAACTGATGGTGATAGAAAAAAAATTTAATATGTAGAAATTGGGGCTAGACCCCAGATTACCATCAGAAAGAAATGCAACATCTGTGGGGTTACGAATGCACTAAAATGAATGCAGAGCATTTTAATATACTGGCCCAATATTTTGCTTTTCTTGAGCACAGTAAATATATCATCAAATACTGGTTTGAAATATCAGTTAAATCTAAAAATCTAATCATTGCTGCTAATTTGATTTTAAACAAATATCTGCAAATACCATTATGATTCAGATATCTTCATACATCCCTAACTAATCGGGAGTTCGCACTTTGCTGCAGTTACAGCCTCTACTCTTCTGGGAAGAGTACACTAGATGTTGGAACATTGCTGTGAAGATTTGATTGCATTTAACTACAAGAGTATTAGTGAGTTCAGGTAGCTCAGGTAACTCATCACAAAGATATTGGATAGGGCTCCACTACTTCAGAGAACACTGCTCTGCAGTGCAATGCTGGGGTGCTTTCTACCTCCTAGCTGACAGTTAGCACTGGGCATGGTGGTCGTAGGCTCACATGGGGCTAATTTCAGCTGGTTTTCAGTTATGGGCAGATGTACATGGGTATATACAGAGCTCAGACTGATAGAATGGCCTAATATGTACCAGCCAATCCGAATGGCATGCGTCCTTAATCAGCCCCTGGGGCTCCCAACCTGTTGTACTATTGCAAATGCTGTAGCAGACGTTGAGGCCCCTGTTCATGCATATGCATCATGTGCCTCTCTGATTCATTCATATACACAATTCATGCACACATAAAAATAACTGACAGAAAAGCCACTTGCGAACTTAACCACTACACCAGTGGCCACTCCATCATACTCCTCTGTGATTCTTATATATACACAATTCATGCATCCAAGAATAACTAACAGAAAAACCACTTGGGAACTTAAATGCTACATCAGTGGTCACAAGGCATCACTTCTCAGATGTAAGTCCAACTACATGTCCACTACATTTAAGGTACAGTCGCTCCTGCCTTGTTTCCATTGTGCTGAAGATAAATACAGTCCTTCAGGTGCCATTGGTTTCATTAAAATCAGAAAAATTACCGAAATTATATATTAATCACGTAAAGATTTCAATTAGGGATGCATGGCTACAGGAATCGCAGTCCAATGTCAATATCCAATAGTGCTCCATGTACATATCTGTCAATGGCAATATTAAAATATTAAATATAAAATGTATGCTTAAAATTAGGGATAACAAAAATGTAAGAAAATTTATTTTAGCACAGGTGTCCAACAGTAGCTAAATCTTCTGCTGTTTAGGAGTATATATAATGTAATTTTTTAAGCAAACATTTACTGATGCAAATATGATTCTCACGCCACTGTGCAAGCCTAATTTCAATACAGAAAAAAAACATAGAAATAAAACAATATACAACCATGTTGCCAATAAAATGTCTTTTATCAAACCAAGGAAAGCCAAAGATACATTAGACTGGTAGTTCATTGCTTAAAACATTTGCAGCGCTAGAGATTTGATGAAGCATTAATTGTGCTCTAAAAGAACAGGACCTTTAGGCAATGCCTGGCTAACGCAGTAAAAGCTCTGCATTTTATTGATTTTACTGCACTTATAATACGATACAAACACATATTAATCTCATTCCAGGTGGATCTAAGTTTCCATGTTATAAATGTATCAGGATCATCTAGGGCTGTCACAATCATTCACTTTTAGCTGACGATAATTTGCGATGAATAATTGCGCTCAACAATTTAAATGTCTTTTAGTACAAGCCTAAAGTGGCCAAACAGGCTGATTAGCCATCTTGCTTTCTAGTGGTGTTCGTAGCTAATACTGGTTGTCCTGTCTGAAAAACGTATTTTTGCCTACACACTTAAAGATGCTTCTTCAGACTGATGGAGAATGTGCTATAGATGGTTCTAAGTAACACCAAAAAGGGTTTCCTAAGGTTACAGGCTTAACATCATAACAATAGCAGAACTATTTTGGCACTATAAAGAACGCTTTTCAAAAAAGGTTCTATACAGAACCATATATAACACATTCTACATCAATCTAAAGAACCAGTTCACCAGGCTAAGAACTCTAATCATGCAAAGGATTTCTAAATAGAACCATTTTCTTTACAAAAGAACTCTTGAAAAGTGACATCTTTTCAAAGTGTGTTGTAAGAATAGAAGAACCCTTTTTGGTGCTATATAAAACCATCTTCAAAAAGGTTCTATATAGAACCAGTCAATCTGAAGAACCATTTCAGTGTGCAAATGGTTCTATACGGGGCTTATGATTCTAAACAGAACGATTCCCTTCACTAAAAACCCCTGAAAATCCATCTTTTTTAATTGTGTATGCATAGAAACGCGTGTAAACAAGCAAAACTCAGTTTTGAGTGAAAGTATTAGCAAAAAAAATAGCGTGTTTTCTCATTCATGACGAAATGATAGTATTAGCTGCACAACTAACAAAGAAATATCCCTCATGCTGCTCTCCTGACATGTTCGACCACCAGCTTTTCAGTTACATTTATTTGCTCGAGACTATTTACTTCAAGTCAATCTAATGACTTTTACTTCAGTCAGCTTAAATAATTGTGATCATAAAAACTGCGATTAGGAAATTATGCGATAATTGTAACAGGCCTAGGATCAACAGCTAGGTACACAATACTGGACACTGACATCAGCCCAGAATTAAAGACTGTGCATCTCTGATGGAAACAATGGACAATAAAACCAACCATCCGGCTCCTCTGCAGGTGTTTGTTTTGTTTACTGCTCAGCTGCTCTGTCCGCCGTTACGCGCAAGCATCTTTCATTCTGAAGTAAAATCTGTATTTTTCCGAGCTCAGAAATATCGTGTAGAATATAATATCGAATCGAAAATCGTAGCTCTGTGGAACCGAGACGTTGACCCAAAACATTAAATATCGAAAGTGAACCGAAAACCGTCTCGAGCCTTAAGCTCTGAACACTCAGACTTACAGTCACGGCCCCTCCAGGCCTCAGCGCAGTCCCTTCACTGACAGCAACAAAGCAGAAACGCCTGTTTTACACAGTTCGTCCTAACGCAGTCCGCAGCCTGAGACAAAAACAAGTCCCCCTACCTGACTCTGCCGCTTGAACTCTTTCTGAACGACACTGACGACCGGAATCCGAAGCGACGAAGAAATAAACTCCAACTTGACCAACTCGTCCCTGTTCTGAGGGAACGCCATGATTGCAGCGACTCCTTGGACGATGACCGTGTGGCAAACGCTGTGAAGAAAAGACACCGGGTCGGCGCACACCGGCGTCGAGGAGGAAGAGGAGGAGGAGGAGGAAGAGAAGGAGAAGGCCGGTAGCTCTCCTAGTCCAGCTTCGACGGCCATTACGATCTCCAGCGACAGGTTGTAGGGTAACAGACCCGGCAGGCGGTTGAGCGTCTCGGTCGCCAGCAGGATGGAGTCTCTGGGCACAAACGCGCTCTCCGTCTCCACTTGTTTGAGCGCGTTCTTACTTTTCGCGCCTTTTTGGCTGCCGCCGCTCGAGCCTCTGGTCCTGACGGCCCTCGCGCCCAGCTCGTTCCCGCTTTTAGCCGATACTTCCATCTCCGCGTGGCCCGCGTCCCGCTCCCGCTCCCGCTCCCACTCCCACTCCCACTCGCGGTCGAAAGTTTTCCTCCTGAGGCCGTGCTGCTGCTGCCGGACCGCGCGGGGCTGCAGGTGCAGGGCTCCCACTCGCACCGTGTGGCCCACGCGCTTCAGCACCTGGCACGGCTGCGGGTGCGCGAGGCACGCGGCGGGGGCGAGAAGGAGCACGAGGAAGGGTAAGAAGAGCAGCAGAAGCAGCGCGAGCCCTCGAGCCGTCATTGCTCAGCGCGAGCCCGAGGTGTGGAGAGCTCGAGCGTGGAGAAGAGGGGGGTGAAAAAAGAAGAAAGAACACCACCACGACGCGAGTGGGTGTCCGCGCGAGCAGCGCAACAGCCAGCAACCTTCCGCTCGCCTTGTGGCTCTGCGCGAAAAAAGCCCCCCAAAAACTCCAAAGTTACGAACTGTGTTTCCGCGCGCGCGTGCACGTGTTGCAAAAACAACGTCGCTTTGCATCTCTTTGCAGGAAGAAAGAAAACGGGTGACCCGCGTTTTACAAAGGCTTTAAACATTTGCTCAGTCTTATTTTCGCTCGTGCGCGAAAGGCGCGGGAAGCAGCCGGGTGCACAACGCTGCGACGCGCAAAAGGAGACGCCTGCATCGTCTAAATCAGCCCTGAAAGCGACGAAAAGGAAAGACAATCAACAGCGCCAAACTCTGCAGCTGCGTCCGAGCTCCGGGCTCAGCGCCGTCGCTGCGCGTCACGTTCCATCATCCACCACGACGCAGCACATTTACGCACGAGATGAAAAAAGGCTTGAGAAACTGGCAAAGAGTAATCCAGAGACTTGTGGAATTCCATGAGGGAAGACCGCAGTGGCATTCCGGTGCTAAACTCCCGCGGTGGCACCTGCACTGTGCAGACAAACGACGCGCGCTTAACCCTGTCCGTGCTGCAGGAGAGGATGAGTGAAGTTGAGCCTCAGATGGAGAGGGAGGGCTCAGCACTCATGGACGGATCAGTATGCAGCGGAGTTAGGGCGTGACTGACCAGGCTTTGCCCTTTAATCCATCACATCCATTTACAGCAACTACAGTCCTTCTGCGCTGGGATCCACGAACACGGGAGAACTGAAGTTCACATGTTCATTGCAGTAGAGTCCGCACATTCATACAATTCCACAGATTCATAACAGTAAAAATCCGCACATTCACAGCACCGCAAACCCACACGTTTTAAGTATTTTCCTAAGTATAGAATTGAATTCCACCAGTAGAAATATAAACAATAGAAATATGAGACTAGAATCCACACATTCTTATTTCATCATAGCAGTGAGAATATACATTGTTATAGAACTATTGTTATGTCACAAATGCTAGAATTCCACATTTACGTTTCATCTGACAGGTCCTTTTACACCAACTACAGTCCTTATACATGAGGATCAATGTATACATAAGATTAGAAACTGACTTATTCTTAACAGTAGAATCCACACATTCATGCAATTCCACAGATTCATAACAGTAGAAATCCGCGCAGGTAAAGTATTCCACATTTTCCTAATGATAGAATTCCACCTGTAGAAATATGCATGTGTCAAGATTGGCCTCTCCCAGTCTTCCATGTGCTTTTGTTTTGGTCAAGTCCATGTGCTTTCTTTGTTTTGATTTCTTCCCAGTCCGGCCCCCCTGTTTTCTGACTCCGCCCCTGATTGTTACCACCTGTGTCCTGTTATCCCTTGTTAGCCCTCTTGTGTTTAAGCCCTGTGTTTTCCTAGTTGTTTCTTGGATGTAGTGTTTGAAATGTGTTGTATTCTCGTGTTATTTGTCTATTCCAGCCCACATGTGGTTTTCCTGCATTTCTTTTGTTATGTGTGTACCTCCTGTTCTCCGTGTTGGCTCTCTGACCCTGGACCGTTTCGACCCTGATTATGGATTTGCCCTTAATAAATCTCGCTTGTCTTCGCACATGCGTCCGCCTCCTCATCACTCAACACCGTTACAGCATGTTTACAGTACTAGAATCCACACATTCATATAATTCCTCATAACAGTGTGCATCAACGTAGGTAAAGAGTTCCACATGTTCTGAATGGTGGAATTCCACATTTCCGTTTAATCCGACAGACCCATTTACACCAACCTCAGTCCTTATGCAGGGAGATCAACGTATACATACAAGTAGAAGCTGATTTATTTATAACAGCATTTACAGAATTCCTCAGTGTCATGACCGCAGGACTATGTGTACTCATAACGTAGAATCTCACATATTCAGAACAGCAGATTTCCACGTATTTATAACAGTAGAAATCCACACTCATAACCAGAAAATATGCATATTCAAAACAGTGAGAATCTACAAATTACTAGAAAATCCTCATATTCCTAATTGTAGACTTCTCTCATGTCCCAAATGGTAGAATTCCACATTTCCCTTTAATCCAGCAGATCAATTTACAGCAACTACAGTCCTTCTACAGTTGGATCCACATACACATCAGAGTAGAAATTGGCTTATTCATAACAGCAGAATTCCACATATTCAAAACTGTGGAAATCTACAAACTCATAAGAGTAGAAACATGCAAAACCATTACAGTACAGTACATAACAGTACAGTCTACATATGCATATAATTCCACAGATTCATAACAGTAGACATACGCATTTCTATAACGATAGAACACACTGAATCCTATGTATTCAAACCTGTAGAAATCTGAACATTTATGGAATTACATGTTTATAATAGTAGAAATCCTTGTGTTCTTAACAGGAGAAATCTACAGCCATAGAATTACACATACTGAGAACAGTAGAAGGCTACATATTCATAACAGTAGGAAACTGCATACATATAACAGTAGAAATATACATATTCATAACATTCATATAATTTCACATATTCATAGCAATAGAAGGTACATATTAATAACCAAAAATGCACACATTCATAGAATTCATATTCAGAACAGTAGAAATCTTCATGCTCATAAGAGCAGAAATCTATAGTAATAAATTACAAACATTCATGAAACTACATTTGCAAATTCATAGAAATATACATATTCATTGGAGTAGAACTCTGCGCATTCTTGAAAGTGGAAATCCACATTTTCATAGCAGATTAGTTGCACAGCATGCATTGCTTGATGTACCATTTATGCAAAGCCTGTATCTTCTGTATGTTCATGTTAAAGCTAACCGTAAAGGTTCATAGAGATTTCCATTTCTGCTTTACAGAACATGTGTACCGTGAAACTGGTGCAATCGACATTAATAGGGCTGGGCAAAATGGGAATCTTTGTTCATTGTGAGATTGATCATTCTTCTCATCTTAGATATGAATGAAATTACATAAAGCAAATCTCCATAATTACAGCAGCAGAGAATGAATGCTCTGCCACTGCAGAGTCTGTGTTGGTCTGCCATCATGCTGTTCCTCACACATGCTGTGCTGGAATCTCCATTACTGACCTCCTGGCCTCCATTGACAGCTCCTTGCAATTAATCTTATGGTCTCATCAAACAGCAGTCACCTATCACAGCTGATATTGTGCGCATGTTCTGGTGGTGTTTGCTGTTGAAGGAACAAGCTTTGCCTGAGTGATAGGAAGAAATGGAGAATTGGCGTTGAATGATGTCCATGTGCGTGTTAAACATGTTGCTGTTTACGGAGAGTTTTATGATTCCAGTCAGACGATTAAGATGATCACACTGATAACGTAATGTGTAACAAACTGACATAGCAAGATTAAAGTGGGCCAGATACTTTTTAGGCCACACATAGTAACACAGCACATACTGTGCAAAAGACAGAGACCACTCTCATTTAGTTTACAGTCAAAAGCCTCATTAAGCACCAGATATTCATTTTCTGAGATATCTGACATATAAGCTAACATAGAAAGTATATAAATGATAATTCCAATTTTTTAGAAAGATAATGTCATGCCAGTTATTTTGAGATATCAGCTAGGACTGGCAGCAGATAGAGATCAGGAAAATTAGCGTATTCCTTTAAAAGCTATCATTCCGAACTGCTCAGGCTGATCTGCAGTGTCATGGGTTTGTTCAGATCAATGAAAATGTGTCCATCACTTATTCAGGTCGCCAATCTCAGTACAATGCTCACATTCTATTGTTTAAAGTGATAGTAGTGGACACATTGAAAATACATTTTGCGTTTTATGTTATCGACTAAGAAGAATGTGTTGTTTACCTGGCGATCCAGTGTCTTCCTTACCTATGGTGGTTTTGTGAAAAGTGTGTCAAGGCATTGCTTTCATGAAGAACAGGCCTATTCAGCGGTTCTGCACAACACCTTTGAAAGATCTGTGGCTTTAGTTGACAATGATTCACTTACTTTTCCTCAAACTAGTCTTGAACTGTTTGCTGGAATCAGCTAGCTCAAAGAAACTTGACTTTGGAAGGAAACCGTGGAGCTGTATTAATGTTTCAAAGGAACAGAAAAGCCGAGACATAGAAGGAGATACAGGATGGAAGGGCTTTCTACGACCAGGTAGCTTAAACACAGCATGGAACTGCAGTGCACAGGGTACTGTACACATTCAAATACAGACTAAAAATCTGCTCAGCTTGGGTCACTTGAGTATATATTATGTGGTACAGTGTGGGCCCCTTTGGCTTTATAGTTTTCTGCTTTCAAGTTGTTTAAAAGACAGACATCCCACTGTGATTTATACTTTGCCCACACAGAAGCAGCTTAACTACACTGCAAATCAAATGATGCTGAAAAGACTTCGGAATGCTAATGCGTGAGCTGAACACATCAAGTTAAAGTAAATTTCTACACAACTTTATTATTGCTTATTTTTGATATATTAATACCTTTTCATAGTGTGAGTCCCAAGGACTGGTGATAAGGCAGTTAATTACACACTGTTAATCAGTGTAAGATAATCAACCCTGTGTGCCTACTTTTTGAGGAAATTATATTTCTGCATATTACATTTTATTTGGTTAATGTCATTTGCTCATTAATTTAGCAGATGTGATAGCATTATGTATTGACAGAGAGGATCAGGGCTATTTCGGTTTGAAATCTCTGCTCATATTTGATGTCTTTTTTCCTGTTCCTGCCTCTGTTATTGACTTTTCACAGTGCAAAGTCATTTAGCTCGATGGACATGAATTATAGCTGAAATCACTACTCAGATTCAACAGCATTAATAACGCAATGTTCCAAATTGCTTTATGCCCATGTAATGAGAGACATTAACAGTGATGTGTTTATGCGAAAATGCAGCGTTACAAAATGCTTACCCAAGCTCTGCTTTAGACAGCGGCCCTAAAAACATAGTGAGAGGCCCTAAAAGCTCAGTGAGCTCTTCACTAATGAAAAATTGAACCATCTCTATATCTGTCGTAAACATGTTTACTGACATTGTACAACAGCGCCACAGTTTCTGGAGTGAGATTTCCCAGTTTAAATACGTGGAAAACCCCCTTCTGATGTTTCACGGAGCTGCTGGGAGCTTCTCAAAAACTGCAGCTGCTCTGGGGTGGATGTAGGGGACAGGCTTCTGAAAGTTTTTTTCTCACTAACACAAGCACAGGGAAAGTAGCTAATGCTGCTGCTAGGAAGCTGTGTAACTGTAGAAGGCCTAACTGCCTTCCAGTTATCATTACAATGGAGAGAACGGATAACTCAAAAGACAAAAATGACCAATCAGATGAGGACAACCAGCTAAAAGCTAAAGTAATCAAGGTAGCTACTTGGCTGTTTAGACAGAACTAAGGTTGGCTTCTTTTCTCTGACTGAAGGGTTGAATAACCTGTCTATATTGTCTATTTTGCGCTGAATAAAGATTACAATTATATTTGACAAATGAGGTAAAAGTTACTCTTGCTTGTATTAATTAGATCAGTGGCTGGGTTAGCTGTCAGTTGGATTCCCTGTGGTTGTATGATGTATTTGCAAAAGGCATGCTGGGTTTTGTAGTGAGAGAACGCTGACAAGCAAAGATACGTAAATCACACTAAATTGTGAATCATGTCCAACTAATGAGGCTGAGGGACATAAAGCTGTGCTACTAAGAACTGCAAAACAAATAATATATTAAACTCTGGTTTTAGGCCAAAACACCCCTTAAATGTTCAACTGAGACATTCAGGCAAAGACTTCTCTAGCTACACTCTTAAAAAGATGGCTCTTCATGGTTCTTTAATAAAGGCAAAGGCTAATTAGAAGCATGAGTATATAGAACCATTTCATTCTTAATGGGTTCATTGCATCATAAAAGGGTTATTCATATTGATGGAGAATGTGCTGTAGACAGTTGTATTTAGTAGTACCATTTTGAAAAGGGTTCTATATAGCACCATAAAGGGTTCTGCTATTGTTACAACACACTTAAAATGCATCTTTAAGAGCCCTTTAGTTAAAGCAAAGGTTCGAATAAAATTCTATAAAATCCATCCATTCTTAAATGGTTCTTTGCACTATGAAAGAGTTCTTCAGATTGATGGGGAAGGTATTGTAGATACTTTTATTTGGCACCTTTTTAAAATGGTTCTATATAGCACCAGAAATTGTTCTTCTATTGTTACAACTCACTTAAAATGGTTATTCAAGGGTTCTTTAGAAAAGGCAAAGGTTCTAAATAGAATCGTGAGCATACAGAACCATTTCATGCTTAAAGGGTTCTTTGCATGGTGAAATGGTTCTTTAGATTGATGGAGAATGGAGATTTTTTTTTTCCTAAAGAACTATTGAAGACATCTTTTTAAGTGTATTGTAACAATAGACAAGCCATTTTTGGTGCTATATCGAACTATTTAAAAATATATATATATTGAATTTATATACAGGGTGGGCCATTCATATAGATACACCCAAATAAAATGGGAATGGTTGGTGATATTAACTTCCTGTTTGTGGCACATTAGTTTATGGGAGGGGGAAAACTTTTCAAGATGGGTGGTGACCATGGTGGCCATTTTGAAGTTGGCCATTTTGGATCCAACTTTAGTTTTTTCAATGGGAAGAGGGTCGTGTGACACATCAAACTTAATGTCAATGCAGCCCTCTTCTCCCACTCTTCACACACTGATAGCAACACCGCAGAAGAAATGCTATCAACCATTCCCATTTTATTTGGGTGTATCCATATAAATGGCCCACCCTGTAGAACCATATACAACACATTCTCCATCAATCTGAAGAACAATTTCAACATGCAAAGATTCAGATTCAGATTCAGATTCCTTTATTGATCCCAGGGGGAAATTGCAGTTGTTACAGTTGCAGCCATTTATATAAAAATAAACACTTTACTAATAATTTAAGAGAATATAAAGAAATTTACAGTATGTACACCAGATTTAAGTACTTATGAATATAGTAAGGTGGCGGTGATTGTGATAGTAATATGAAACATCAGGTATAAAGCAGTTACAATTATTAAAATTATTTAAATTAAGTTAGTGTCCCTCTGAGTTGTTGTATACACAATTGTTGTTATTGCACATATGAACAGTTTCGTATTGAGTTTTGTGAATCACACACTGAGGGAGGAGTTATAGAGTTTGATGGCCACAGGTAAGAATGACTTCCTGTGGCGCTCTGTGGTGCATTTTGGTAGAGTGGTGCATTTTCTTTGAGTCTTGAGCTGAATGAGCTCTTGTGTCTCATCACTGTGTCGTAGAGTGGGTGGGAGCCATTGTTCATAATGGCCTTCAGCTTAGTCCAGCGTTTCAGGTGCTGCACATCTCGTATCTTCACAGCGTAGAGAACTCTTTAAACATGAAATCATGTTCTATCTATCTATCTATCTATCTATCTATCTATCTATCTATCTATCTATCTATCTATCTATCTATCTATCTATCTATCTATCTATCTATCTATCTATCAATGAAGCATCACTTGAGATAATGATAACTGTCAACAGCGCATTAATCTGTACATACAGCAGTTGCAGCTGAGCCTCAGCCAATTCTATTTTGAGTGTAGCATTTTACAGGGATCTACTGTAACCTGTAAACTCTACTGAGTGTGACTCAACAAATCTCTGTGGCAGTTGGACAGCATTTTGATGTTTTGAGTGACAGCAGCAAACTGATGCAGTTATTTTAATATGCCAAGCTTGGAAGACCATGTACTATGTAAAGAAATAATTTTCAGTTTACTCTCTGTAATCTACACTACGATTTAGCCATGCAAGTTCACTTTTTAGGGAAAGTTCCTTGTCATAGCATGCCGTAAGGTTATACGGTGTTGTGTGCGTGGTTTTAGCTGAAGCTTTTATTTGCATATCAAAGACTGTCACTACTTATGAAGGTGGAAGTGTGAGTCCATACTGTAATGGTAAGAATGAGGGTTGATTAACACACATGAAGATGTGAACTGCATACATCAACTGATTATCATTTATTAAGTCTGCTTCAAGGGCATCTGGGTTATCTGACTTTTCAGAGGGCAGATTTGAATAATTCTCATTGTAAGACTGTTTTCTGATTGAAATATTATATTTATTAATTCTGTCTATTTTGAGCCATAGCATCTGATCTTTGAGATGAAATCTTAACTTCCTTTTCTTGCATCTGGCCTATAATCCTTGCAACTGCTTATAGTCTAATATCAATTTTCAAAAGGAGTAGGAAGAACTCAAATAACACTTAACAAAAGATTTTTTGTCCATTTCAATTGGTGTGATGCTTTCCTTGTATTCATGGATTGGCTCTTTACAGCAGGACCAAGATTTGATCAGAACCTCAACTGAGGTGAAGGCATATAAAGCAGGGGTGAATGACTATTGACCATGACTATTACAGATAGTCCTTCAGTTTGAAAGAATGAAAAAACCTTTCTGCTAACACCATTATGGGATTTCCTATGCTATGTTAGCAGTGCAGTGCTAACACTGGTGCACATGAACAATTTTGTGTGCAGTTCTAGGTTAAATACGGACATTTGAAGCTTGTAAAATATATCAGATATGTTTAATTTGAAGCTTGCCATGAAAATGAAAGGCTAGTTCACACTGTGTGATAACTGTCACAGAGAAAAAATTGCAAAATGTGAACAAATTCTTTGACTGTGGGTTAAAATCAGTGGTCTTTAAGGGTTTAAAGTGGCATGCTCTACGGAGACTGATTTACTGCCTCTGTTACCAAAGACAGATTAATAGGCTCTGGCATTGTCAGAAATTTTGGTCCAAAATCTCACAGTGACACGTCTAAAAACAACAAATAAGGCAAAATAAGAATATTACTGCAATACTTTTACTGTTTAAATGCAACAAGAATTATAATTCTGTTAAATAAAAATGCACTGAAAATTACAGTTTTTATTTTTAGATTACAGAAATCATTATCCTTTCTCTGAAGGTGTAGAAGGTCCTGAAGGTTCCCTATGGCTGCAGAGAATACAAAATTTTGTATATCTCCTAAAATTCTAATGAACCATTTTCAAACAGAAGCCCAGAAAGATTTCTCCAAAGAGATGAATTCTGTTGAGAAATGATACATTGCAATGCCAAACCTAAAACCTAGCAACGCTTTGAACTGCCACTTCCAAATTCACCTCTAATATTGTTCCAAAAATGTAACCTGTAATATGCCCATGAATGGAAGGTTGCCTTTGTATGTTTCTGAGCCTTGTCTTAAAAATGTAAAGAGTCTGATGAAATTAAAACAACAGTACTTGTTGATGCATATCAGATCTTCTTCATTATTTCCCTTAGACTTGTCAACGTGTCTTTCTTCGCCTTTCAAGATGAATCCCAAAGGTGACCAACAAGGATCTCATGTCCTTTGACAGCATTTCTGTCATTTTAGGAAGCGTAACAAGAACTCAGAGTCTTGGGGGGAACAGATGCATTCTCTGCATAACCAAACAGCAGAACCACAGCAGAGGAAGCATATCCTCCAAACAACACAGATGTGTCTCATACGTCACACCAGGCACTCTTGCCAGACTCACATACAACACACACATCTGCCAATTTGCACATACTAATTTCTCAGAAGTGTGATCTCAGTGTGCTTTGAACTGTAACATATTCAAGCAACGAAATATCATCATTTTTGTCTTTAGAGAGAGCATTGATGGCAGAGTTGAGTAGAAGCGAAGCTCTGTGGCCTTGCATGATCGGAATGCACAATTCAAGGACTTTAGAGAGCAGAGAAAAAACATAGTTCACACCTTGATAGCATATCACTATGAGTATTACATTGTGGAATTTTCAATAGGCAAGCTGTGCATTAAGCATACAGTGTTTTTGTTGTTAACAGCTTTCTATTGCTAAGCACACAAGCATTTCTGTGAGGCACTAAGTCAGACATGAAAGGGGATACAACACTATCCACTGGGAAGTAAAAATGTGTTTTTAAATATGGAATCACTGCTATAAGTTGTCTTTGATTACGAAAGCTTTGCTGAACAAAAACATGCTGGTTAGTGCATTTTTAAAGTCACTGTCCCAAAAAGACACTCAAAGTTTTCTGCTTTCTCTGGAGCATGACTTTTGCTGACACCACATCTGAAATATTCAGCAGTTTTCCTTTAGAACTTCTGGAGATCAGCCAAACGCCATTAAGATTTCCACCCATGGGGCATGGCTCTTTAAAGATTGCTAACTACCTGTCCTCTTGCTCAGAAGAATGAGTGCTATCAATGCCTTACATACTTCTGAACCTATTAGTGTTGTTTAACTAAAGGTTAAGTACTGAAGTGTTGCTTCAAACAAATATGAGCTTAAAATAATGGAAAGTTTGTTCACATTTGCTGGTAAATGTTTCGCTAGTACAGCCATCCTAATTCATCATCTAGACCATTCTCAGTATGACGAGGATTTTCACACAATGCTTGGCCCCCTAAATTGCTTCTTGCTGCAACACTATATTTCCAAATTTTATTTTTTGGCAGCCAGGCATGTCAACAGATTTATGCCACTCTCAAATGCAGATGACATTCCAAATCATAGCTCAGAATGGAATTGCTAATCAAGTGTGATCTTCCCTCCTGGCACATCTGTCCTGGCTCTGCTGGCATTCTGAGCCACAACAAATAAGTGAGATGAAGCAGGATATAATAGATTATAATGGGGATTAATAGAGAAAACAAGCCTGAGTTTTGTAGGCTTTTACTGGCATATTTTACATACATTACCGACATATGTGAACTCAACACCTACACTATATGGACAAAAGTCTTGGGACACCTACACGTTACACCTACAGGAGTTTTTATGACATCCCATTCTAAATCCATAGGCATTTTTATGAATTTGGCCCCCCATTGCAGCTACAAGAGCTCCTACTCTTCTGGGAAGCTTTTTAAAAGATTTTGGAGGGATTGTGTGGAATTTTTTGCCTATTCATCCAGAGGAGCATTTATGACACTGATGTTGGATGAGAGGGCCTGACTCACAATCTCTGTTCTAGTTCATCCCAAAGGTGTTCGACAGGGTTGAGGTCAGGGTTCTGTGTGGACCTGTCAAACTCACTCAGCCATGGACCTTCATGGACCTTGTTTTGTGCACTGGGGCACAGACACGCTGGAACAGAAAATGGCCTTCCCTAAACTGTTCCCACAAAGTTAGATGCATGCATCTGTCCAAAATGTCTTGGAATGCTTAAGTATTAATATTTCCCTTCCCTTGAACTAAGGGGCCTAGGTGAACACCTGAAGAATAAAGCAGTAGCATTATCCCTCCTCCACTAAACTCCACAGTTGGACAATAATGTTCTCCTGGCATTCACCCAACCCAGACTTGCCCATCAAAGTGAAGCATGATTCGTCACTTCGCAGAATACATCTAATTTCACTGATCCAGAGTCCAGGGGCAACGTATTTTATACTACCCCCACCACTACCATCCTATGACAGTGTCATGTTTAAAGTCACTGAGCTCATCAGTATGACTCATTCTACTGCTAGTGTTTGTCTATTGAGACTGCAAGGCTATGTGCTTAATTTTATCCAAGTGTTAGCAATGAGTGTGGCTGAAACATGGGAACTCAATAAATAGGAGGGATGTACATTACTTTTGTCCATATAGTGTATATTAAGCACTTATGTGTATGTCCTTGTGTAATATAAGCAGTATGATAGGATGTTGTACATTGCTTGTACATACTGTATAGTTTCATACACATAAGAAATGAAAAGGCTCTGTGTGAAACTAAGGGCACTTCTGATTTTTATGTAAGGGATCTGGCCTGTCCCTGAAAGAATCGCATGCTTGAGGGCATCCAATGTTTGAAATCATAGCCATGACTCACTGCACCGTAAGAGAACTGAAAGAAGAAATATCACTCACCTGAATGTAAGCCTTGTAAGATTAGCATTATTACTGTTTAGGAGTTGGCAGTGTGATAATGTTATGCAGTTATCACAGTGTATTACATGACAATATGCTTTTCTGAGCATATTTCAGATACTGTTAGTTTTTAAAGTATTTATACAATATCATTAAATAGAGCATTTACTGTAGAACCCTACAGCACTACAAACTACAAATACTTTTTTGACAGTATTATTTAAATGTGGCAGCAGGGATTTTTTTCTGCACCTACTTATGAAACTTCAGAAAATGTCAAGATTTGATTGTGTATCAAGGAAATATCATCCACGGTCACAATATTAGGTTTTTGCCACAACAAACTTTCCTACAGCACAGTATATTAAATGTTGGATAATGCTTATTGTATTTTCTAGGTAAACCACTATTGTTTCTCCAAAGAATCTTTTAATGGATGATCCATTTATGTAAATGATATGCGTAAATCTGAAGAACATTTTTTTAAAAGAACCTCCACTTAATCGAAATATTCCAAGAAGAACCCTTAAATCGGTATAATTAAGTATATACATTCCTAAAAACAGGTACCACCATGGCCACAGGGATGAACAGGCATTTGACCTGCTTTTTAGAGTACTGGGGTGACAACCCTCCACTTTCTGATTGAGTTCATGCTTATATACAAATAGAAACTAAACTACATGGAGTGTTGACCAACACAAACAGAGAGAGTCAAACTCATTGCCAGATCCGACCAAAATCTCAATTTAAGCTGGGAGGTGGGACCTTTCGCAAAACAATAAAGGATTTGTAAGGTTGTGCTCAGTGAGAGGAGCTGCAGCTCACTAATCTGGTAAAACTGCTTTTGCTGTGATACACCAGCAAATGCACTCAGTCACAGCTCATGTTACTACACTGTGAATTTATTATGTACATTTATTAATTGTCTGTTTTGATGTTTTTTGCTGTTACTTCGCTATACAAAGGTTGTTTTTACACATTCCTATGAAACTTTTTCTTAAGTCTGGTCTATTTCAATATGTATATATTCTATCGGTATTCAGGCGGCTGGTGACCCCTGCTTCAGTCTGCTGCTGGTAGGGATGCATTTTTATGATGCACATCAAATAAGAGAATTGAACACCTGAGGCTCAGCACATCAGCATATTTTGCCTGTTTTAACATGTTACTCTACACATACAGTCACATAGTCCTTGCATTATGAGCTGCTGTAAATAAATGGCTGATAAGCAGTAAAATGAAATCAACAGTGTGCTTTTTTTTGGATCACATATTATTCACCAAACATCAGCAACCTGGTTAAATTGAAAAAAGTAAACCAATCACAAAAATATCAAGTAAAGTCTATTTGCTTTGTTTTGAGATAGACAGAAAGCGTCTCTAATTCACATTTCCTATTTACATTTTTTATTTTCATGGTGGTGAATGGGAGAGTAACTGAGTATGTGAGTGATTGCATCCCTACAAAAGTTCTGATCAATAAACAAAAACACTTTTGTAAATGAAATTTGTGAGTCTGAAGAACTTTCTAAAGTTTGAAGTGCATTTAGATTCTACTTTATAGAAGGAATCTTTAAACTGGTAGAGAACCTTTTAATTATGGGAGGGCTCTTTAAACCTAAATGGTTCTTCATATTTTCGGTTCTTCATTTTAATCATGGTTCTTTTGGGAATAAATACTGTTTTTTTTATGGCTTCACTCAAAACATTTTAAACATGTGTATGTAGTTACATAAATTGTTATATAGTTGTCTATGTGAGATGCACATCTGTAATGATAGCTTCATTATAGCTATTCTTACATAAGTCATGCTTTTTTGGCTTTTAAAAATGACAAAAAATGTGGCAAAAAATGTACGGAATGTTTGAAAACACTTTCTTTGGAATGGTCCTTTGCAGATGATTAATAAAGTCTTAACAGATATAACAACATGTCGGTGAAGTAGCAGTAGTGTATCTGAATACACTGAAGTAAATATCCTGTAGATGTTCTGTTGATACATTATTTACATTAAGTAGATGTATTGTTAATATGATACTTCCATTCCAAAAAACCTAACCTGACCCAACCTTACCCTAAACCTAACCCTAAACCTGGCCCTAATCCTAACCCTAACCGTAACCTCATTTCTCCTACTGTTTTAATGGGCTACAAAGAAAAAAAATTATTAGAGAATCATTTTGTAATAATTTTTTCTCTCATAGCTCATTTCTCTCATAGCTTATTAGAGCAAGCAGAGGACTGCGTATTCAGGTGTTTAAACCTTACACAAGGCCACAATAAACAAAGACAGATTTTGCATAATGTGTACTTTTGTAGTCGAACAATGCATCGAGTCCTGGTATCACAGCAGAATGTTTCTCTTGCTTGAATCGCACATGATTCAGCTCATGAAGAGCTTGATAATTAGTTGATGAGCTGAATCAGGTGTGCTGGACCTCAGGGAAATTGACCTGCGACCCTGCAGGATTTGGACACCCAAGCTTGAAAGCGTCTGTTACCGCAGTGCCAAAAACCAGCCTAGTCATGGCAGTGCCTCCTGACCGAGGCTTTAAAAAAGGTGTGAAAGAAACATACAGAGCAAAAACTGTACCTGAGACACTGCTAGCAGTTGTTGTCAATGCTACACTATATTTTCTTCCAGTGTTCTGGATAAACACATCGGGCAAATACATTAGATTCATATGCACTTGCACTTCTTTTTTTGATCTCTTGTGCTCCTCTGAGCTTAATCCACACTGTAAATGTGATTCCTGGCATTGGCAGTTGTTGTTTGCTTGTCATTCAGGGCCAAGCTTCTTTGCCTAATACCTAATACAGTAAGCTTACACTGCCAAGAAATTTCAGATTTTGCTCGCAATCAATACAAATGTAGTTTATTCCCCAAAGGAAGAGGAGGTAAAAGCTTAAGATGCTGTGGCAGTGTACATCATTTCTTTTTTAAGATACGGTGATCCATTACAAAAGCATGTAGTAATTTCATATTATTTCTCACTTGGATGTCATAGTGTGGATTCTACACTTTCAATCAATGCAACATTTGCACTTGTGAATAGAAAGAATGATCAGGGTTCAAATTCAGGGGGCTGAGGGGTTCCAGACCTCCTACAAGAGTAAAAGGGCCCCTATAAGAGAGACACGCATGAACTTGGGAGGATCCCATGTTATTTCCTTATCTTGTCTTATCCAATTTTCTTTTTAATGTTTTCTTTGTGTTCAACATTAAAGTACGCCACCCTGAATAAACGATAAACTCACCCAGCCTATTTTTGTAATCTACAATCTAATGCATTCTCAGCCTTTTTCACCTCAGTGTCAACTTATTTGTTACTAGAAAGCATGAAGGCCTACAGGAAACCATAGCAAACCATAGCTCAGCTCAGCATAGCTCAAAATTTCATTTTTGTGCAAGAACCACAATATTTGGGTGCCTACATTGGCAATATGTGACGTGTGCCATTGAACATAAAATATCAACAAATTAACAGACCTGCCAACTTTTATGCATATTGCGTAACAGGTATGTATTTTGACATCAAAGTATACTGATAAAATTTGTCACTTTAAACTGAGCAAAATGCAGGTGACACCTATAAGTTTAATTACGCATTGAGCACTCAAGTCTAACAGCAAGAGGCAGCAGCCTGTTAGAAATAAAGATATTGTGCAGGTAAATTTTTCATTCATCAAGGTACAAATAATGTAAATGTACCTTCAAAAGTATAGCAGTGGTTTTAAGGTCTGATTGTGTCTCTTAATTACTTTTTTACCCAGGTGAAAAGTATGTATTTGTACCTTTGAGGGTACATTGAGGGTACATCTTGTCCCACCTGGAGATGAGATAGGGTGTGTGGAATCAATACATAGCCTTCCAAAAAACAAAAGAAGAAGCAGAGGTCAACCAATCATAGCACTGATTTTATTCTCAAATGCATAATGCCAGTCAAGACACTGCAAATCGACAGCAACACTAAATGTTTTAAATCCCTCTCGCTCCCCCTTCTCAGGGCATCTGGCTGGTTCTACAAGTGAGGATGGCACTTTTAACTCTTTTGCAAAAGTAAATGGGCTGAAGATGATGTGGAAAGTTAGACCTGCCAAAACTGGGAAGTATTTCTATACCACAGAGAAAGCATTTCAGTGACAGCAACAATGAACAGAAATATACTCATATACTGTTTTTGTATAAATTTGATGGAATAAAACTATTAACAAATATATATGAATGTGTCACATTTTGTATCAGCTAACTAAGTCTTTCTGTTTTCGAGTTGAATGATACTAGGTTTAAAGGACTGGGCTGTAAGGTTGGATGAGATAACAGAAAGACCATTATCATCTGTCTGTTTATTTAAAGGACTTTTTCTCATTGTAAATTTCAAGCCACAAGTGGTTTTCTGTGGTCTCATTCTGGTTTAATGTAATGCAGCAATGAGTTTTGTGTTGTGGCACATAGAGAAACTAGATGGTGCAGAATGCCAGTACTGGTATGTGTGTTGAAAACTTTTCATTGTATGGTTATTAGTTATGCCACAAACACTTTAAAATCATGAATAAGCAGTTATAATACATATAAAATAAGAAATTATAAAAATAAGAAGATAATACATAAATAAAAATAATAAAATAATGAAAAAAATATGCTGTTAAATGTGTTTGTTATGATTATGTGATTGGGAGAGACAGGTTTAATCCTGACTGATTAAGACAAAGTAAGATTATCGTCATCATCATCATCATCATCATCATCATCGTTAACTGCTTAGTCCAGATAGGGTCGTTGTAGTAGTTGGGAGAGCAGGGAACCCCAGACGACCCTGTCCCCTGCAACTTCCTCCAGCTCATTCCTGGAAACCCCAAGCCGCTCCCATGCCAACTTGGAAATATAATCCCTCCAGCGGGTCCTAGGACGACCCCGGGGTCTCCCACCAGGAGGCGTCCAGGGGGCATCTGGATCAGATGCCCGAACCACCTCAACTGGCTCCCCTCAATGCAGAGGAGTAGCGGCTCTACTCCGAGCTCCTCCCGGATGACTGAGCTCCTCACCCTATCAAGTAGAGTGTAGCCTGCCACCCTGCGAAGAAAGCTCATTTCCACCGTTTGTCTTCGTGATCTCTTTCGTTAGGTCATTACCCACAGCTTATGACCATAGGTGAGGGTCGGTGAGGGGCAGGCCGACCGGTAAACAGAGAGCTGAGCCATAAGGCTACAACACTACGGTACAGTGACTGCACTACTAATGCCGCATGTCCCCCTGCAGTTGATCTCACGATCCCTCTTCCCATCACTCGTGAACAAGAACCCGAGATACTTAAACTCCTCCACCTGAGGCAAGTCCTTTTCTCCTTACCTGGAGTGGGCATGCCATCCTTTAAATTTCAGTAAAAATCAAAATCTGAGGTTTGACAGTATCAATGAGTGTTCACTGTTAGGCAAACAACAGACCACTGTGGCTCTTTTTACCTATGTGTTGTAAATATTTATTAATGATTTTAAGGCCTTTTTTATACCTATAACCATTAGAACCCTTTATAAAGTAGTCTTATTTTAAAAAGGTACCAAAATTGCACTCTGTGTAACATGGCATGTCGCCACCACTATAAAGAAATCAGTAAGTCCTACAAGGAACTACTTCACATCAAACCAATTTGACTGCCTGTTTACATCACACAAACTGAATTATGCATAATGTTTTGATCACTTGAACTACTAATTTTCAACAAAACAGTGGCCAATCAAAAAGTGACTCTGAATAAAAATATGAAAATAGCATGTGTTCAAAAAAATCTATGGCCACTATTAGATGTTCATCCAAGATACATCATTTCATGGGTTAATGAAGAATTAAGGGACTGTTTTTTCCTGTAAAGCAATCACACTAATAGTCAGTGGCTCCTCTCTTTTAAAACTGTCTGCCTCACGGTGTTCACAAGCTATGATACTGCTCTTTTCTGGTCTTTCTGCAGATGACAATGATAATGGAAAGTCATGGTGTGGCATTTTAGATAGCGTTTTACTTCAGGTCATGTTCATGAATGGGTTAGCTGATAGGAGGGAGAAAGCGGCCTAATTTTAGCACGTTTTTTTTCCATTTGGCACTGCAGTGGTGAGGCTAAATGGAAACTCCATCTGAAACCTCATTACTGCTTAAAGTTTTAGGATTCATGGCATCAGTTGAAATAACAAGAAATCACTATACATTTTCTCTGAACATCTGACTCTGCTCTCTGCGCAGGGTAAGCTGAGCACATTCTCTGAATTAGCCGATATCATTTTCGTTTTTCCCCTTGCAACAATAGCAAAACCTTGTATTCTAAATGTCACTCTGAAATTGATTTTAACACCTTGACATAATCTTTTACCATTTGCTAGCTGTACCTCAAATGCCAATATACAGCTCCACCTGGGGTGATTGTATTGCATGCCTGGAGATCTTATATGGTGCAAAAATACAATTTGAGCAGCGCCCCCTGTGTCACAGAGACCAAGTCTTTAGCCAACAAATCTATTTCAGCTCAATAAATATATATCCACTCTCTCTCAGGACACTTCGCATTGTAAAATATGAGGAATAACCTGTGGGAGCAGAATTTAGGTTATGGGTCCAGGTTCATTTCTCTCTCTCTCTCTTTCTCTCTCTCTCTCTCTCTCTCTCTGGCAAGAAAGTAATGAAACAATGATAACTTTGCGACCATATCATCAGTTTAGTGTATACTTACACTATTTGTCCAAAAGTTTCCAGACACCCCCCTAATTAGTAAACTGAGATTCTTTATTGTGCTCCAATTGTTGACACAGGCAATAAATTGCACACAGACAGCTTGTGTAATCTCCATCAAAAAGCACTGCTAATAGATCGAGACACTCTGGAGCTGCCACACATGAACCTAAGGTCACCATGCCCATTCTCAAGGGTCAGCCAAAGGGCTATGAAGCCCCCATGTAACACCGGGGCATGATGATGAGACGGACGCATATGCTGAGAGAAGCAAGATTTATTGGGGGCAAATCCATAATCAGGGTCTAGACAGTCCAGGGTCAAAGAGCCAACAGGGAGAGGTCGAGGTACAGACATGACAAAAAGCAAAACAGACTAAACACACAATGGAGGCCAGAAGATACGACACCAAACAAGACAATACCATACAATATAATACAAAGACCAGCAAACAACTAGGGAAAAACGCAGTGCTTAAATACAGAGACTGGTTAATGAGACACAGGTGGTTAACAAGAGGGATTATAAGACACAGGTGAACATGATCAAGGGTGGAGTTTAGAAACAAGGGGGCAGGGAAGAATCAAAGCAAAGAAAGCACATGGACAAGACCAAAACAAAAGCACATGGTGGACTGGGAGGAGCCAATCATGACACCCCAGCACTGGGCAGTAGAGCAGTGGAACTGCATTCTAGAGTGATCCATTCAGTACCTCTGGGATGAGTTTTGTGATTGAGAACTGATCATCCAACATCAGTACCTGACTTCATTGATGCTCTTGTGGCTGAATGCCATCAAATCCTCACAGCAATGTTCCAACATCTAGTGTAAAGCCTTCTCAGAAGAGTAGAGGCTGATACTGCAGCAAAGGGGGGACAATGTGTCTACAAACATTTGGACATACAGTGTAGCTACAGTATAGGTAAGTCAAGAGTCATATCTCCTTTGCTTCCCATAATTCCATAATCTGTGTTTCTTGGTCATTATCATAAGGTTGCCTTTAAATGGTGAAACCTTTGCTGATTGAAATTTATACAAAACTAAATTTGGACTGCTTTCCATAAATTTTCACTGCTTTGCTATATGAACTACCAGATGCTTATAAAACAACATGTAGTCAAGTCATAAAGTATTTATGGCTGTTTTAATGGCACATTTAAAAACAAGAACAGACCTAAACAGAAACCAGTGGAGCTTGCAGTTCTAGTTCTAGTCCTATTTCCACCTGCTTGCAATAACTAGAACCATCATAATAAACAGCATTATTTATTTAATAGTTCTTTTGGTCATTTAATGACTAATTTGGTCCATTGCCTACCTTACCTGCTAGTTAGCTGAACATACAGGCTGATATGCAATGACACACTACACTGTTTTCTACTCAGACACTTACATGCAAATTTGTAGTGCTATATGGAACCTTTTTCAAAAAGGCTCTATATAGAACCAACTGCAGCGCATTCTGAAGAGCGCTTTCCTGATGCAAAGAACCATACAAAGGGTTTTTTAAGTGTTCATGGATCCATATAGAACCATTTTCTTAATTCAAGAACTCTAGAAGAACTATCTCTATTTAAGATTGTACTATAGCTCACTTAAAACTTTGATACACAGCCACAAACTGCAAATAATGTGATATTATTTTGAATTATTTTGTGAGGCTGTCAGATCGCATGGAAATTGTATTTCATGCAATTTGCAACCAAGAATTAGTTGCATGCAGGTTTTATCCTATTAAATGCTACAAAAGCACTTCTATAAAAATTAAGTGCAGGTAGTGACTGTGCATTAAGGTGTATGTTACTCAGCTTAGTGTTATCAGTGCCAAAACATAGATGAAATAGACCGAATATGACAATATGTTATCTTTATTTTGCCATTCTCTGTATTTAATATTTTTGTAAAGGACAGATATGTTAGAATTCCTCTTTTGTCAGTGCATCACTGCATCAGTGTGTTTGCATTTCAGATTCTTTCCTTCCCCAAATGTAAATATTCTGATATTTCCCACATAATTATCTAAAGTACAGATTATTTTCACATTTGCAGCTGCTATGCTGTATTCAGTCTCAGTTCAGCTTGTTGAAACAGAGCGTGCCTTAGAGCAGAGAGACATGCACGTCACCAATAATCTGACATACACTTCTCCCCATTCCACTGATATCCCTCTCAGTAACAGCCCCGTGGAGAATAAAGCATGAAATCCATCTGCTCTCCTGCAGAGGCGATGGAGAGATCATACCTGACTCCTCGTAGTTTAATTATCAATCTATATGTCACTTTGCATTATGCATTAAGGTTTATTTTTGAATCATTAATGAAACAAGGCAGCCCTTCTTATTACCTTAGCTATGCTGGGATGCCAGGTTTAATAGGTACACCTACATTTAACCTACACTCGTTGGCCATTTTATCAGAAGGTGCACTTTGTAGGTTTACGATGATTTACTGCCGCCAATCTACTGAAGCACAATTTATCAACCCTCCTCTACCCTGTCCATCATTGAAAAGCGACAGTCACAGGACCACCACTGACCGGATAGTCCTTGAGTGCCGGACCATTTTCAGTTTAGCTGTCACACTTACTTGGTAAGGGGTGTATATTACAGTGAGCCACTAGAGCCTAGTGTCATATTTGTTTGAAGTTAACATGCAAAAATATAAACAAGTTTTAACAAGATCTGTAAATGTACACAATTTAGTGGACATTTAAGGTAGGTGTTTGTAATAAAGTGGTCAGGTAGTGGATGTATAAGGTAGGAGTTTCTAATAAAGTGGCCAGCCAACAGAATGGAAGGTAGTTCTAATAAAATGGCCATTGAGTAGATGAATAAGGTAGGGGTTTCTAATAAAATTGTCAGTGAGTGGAAATACAAGGTAAGCGTTTCTAATAAAGTGGCCAGTTAGTTGAAGTACAAGGTAAAGGTTTCTAATGAAGTGGCAAGCCAGTAGAAATACAAAGTATAGGTTTCTAATAAAGTGTCCAGCTAATGGAAATATAAGGTAGATATTCCTAATAAAGTGGCCAGTGAAAAAGTACAAGGTAGGAATTTCTAGTAAAGTGGCCAGTGACTGAAAATACAAGGTAGGGAGTTCTAAAAGTGGCTAGCCTATATAAATATAAGGTAGGTGTTTCTAATAAAGCAGCCAGTGAGTTTAAGTAAAAGGTAGAGATTTCTAATGAAGAGGCCAGCTAATAGAAGTACAAGGTAAGTGTTTCTAATAAAGTGGCCGGTGAGTGGAAGTATAAGATATCAGTTTCTAATAAAGTGAATAGTGAGGATATGTATTGTATACACTGATTAGAATTTCATTTTCAGTTTTTCTCCCCTCCCTGGGGGATGTGTTTAGTTTGGCTTTTGTGTCAACAATGCATCATCATATTACACAATCATCCTTTTTTACAGTCTCTGACTGAGTTGCTTCATGAATAATTCTTTCCCTTTGAAATAAGCTGATGATGTCTTATAAAATTTTGAGCAAGTCAGTGTGGATATAAAATGAAACGGGCATTTACCAGGCAGTGTTGACCCTTTTTTGACCTCCTTTCCATTCCGCTGCAGCCCAAGAAACCTGACAGCCATTCTACAGTAATACCCTCACTGTTGAATTCTTGTCCCCTTCGGGTTGGGGTCTGTAAAACTTCAGTGCTTTCTCACTGAAGTACATCAGCTCTTTTAGACAATCCATCATTCTGGCAATGGAAGTTGACCTCAACTGTTCCTTATGATTTGTCTTCAGTAGATGTTGTTCACACATTGCAGTTGTGAGCGATGAAATGCTAACTTGAAGCAACACTTGTACAAAGTGTGGTCTCTTGTGTTCTTGATATGACTTTGAAATCACAATATAAATCACAGAAATTAGCACATTTTCCAGATATCAGTGTTATTAACTACTCTGAATATGGATGACACATTGAATATGCACCAATTTTATATTTTGCAATTCAAAGTTTACTGTTATTCAGAGTTCATCGTAGCACTGAACCTGTGTCAGATTGTACAGACAGCTAGTGAGTCAACATACTATCTGCCAGGGTTGAAAAAAAATAGAAATGGCAGATAATGGCACTAAAAAATGACTCATCAGATCATTTTGCTTCCTCTCACTCCTACATAATCTCATTATTTCAGGTGCATTTACTTGGATACAAGTTGCTTCCAAATGGCAACCCTGTTCTGTCAGCTGTGTGAGAATAATTGTGAACAGTTTTGATAGCAAGTGCTCCCATAAGGGATACATTTAAGGTCATTTGTTCCTTTCAGAAACAGGTTTGTTGGTTTTCAGCACCTGTCCATCTACCTGTCAGTGATATGTCATCACTATCCCCCTTTTCCAAGGCAGCCTTAGCAGGTTTAGCCTGCCATCAAATTATCTTGACAGTGGGTACCTTTTAGGGGAAAAGCCTTTTCTGATTCTGCACTTTAGGCTACACCACTACAGCAGTGTAACTTACAGGAGGGAGGTGGGTGTGCATCGCATTTTCTTGATTTGGACCTTAACAGTAATCAAAGTTAGCAAGGCAAGGCATGTTTAGTTACATACCACCATCCATACCAGGGGTCAGCAACCCAGATATTAAGAAGAACCACTTTGTCCTTTCAACAAAAATCAAACCATGTTGGGAGCCACATTGTATGTCCATGTCATTGAAATTACATTGGCAGTAAATACATTTCAGTATGTGCTAATGCACTAGTATAACCAGGCTAAATAACGTAATATAAATGTAAACACAGATTTTCTGCTTTAAGCTTTAGTTCACCTATAGCCGCTTCTCCCACATCTCCAAACTTTTGTATTATACACAAGTATATTTTCTTCTAAAATATCTTATAATTATCAACTTTTTACAAGGTGAAGTCAGCTTCTTGTTCAAAACGTCTTGTTCAAATTTTCCCGTGCTACCCTAAATTGTTCCTGAGGTGGCAGAATGTAACAGACAACTGGAGCAAGAAGCGACCTTAGCTTTGCAACTTTTTAGTGTTTGACAGCTTCTCATTGCAGATTAAACGTATCAGGAAACCAGCTGGAGTGATTATGAATGCAAAAACGTCTGTTCCTCTCTAAATTATTCCTATCTAAATTATGTTCATCTTAAATCTTTCTGTTTGCCTTTTCGTTAGCTACTAGCTGGGCAAGATTGTTGTTTGAGTTGTTATAGTGACCAGCAGTCTGTGTTCTGATCTTCAGGATTAAAGTGTTAAGTAGTATTTATACATTTTAAACTGTTAGAACAACCAGCAGAGCTTAATTTTACTAAAAAGGATGATTATTTTATTTCACATAAAAATCTAATTCTGCTGTGGAGTTGCAACAGGGCAGTAAAGGAGCTGCACGTTTCTGGTCCATAAGCTCAAAGTGTTTTAAAAATAAGAAAGTACAAAGGTAATTAAAATAAAAATTGAAAAGGATGTTGGAGAATAGAAATTGAAAATATGATTAAAACATGAAAATAAATTTAAAGGAGAAAAAAATACATACAGAGTGGACAAAGCACCACTGCTGCTTCCAAAACACTTCTCCATTATCACTGTGGCTGGTACTGGTAACGTGCACTTACTAGTACTAGTGTCATCTGCAATGATGATAGAAATGATGCAAGGTTGCTGCTTGCCACAAGCTACATGCAACTGGAAACATATAAAATACCTGTTTGTCATGCACAGCTGATGTCTCTATACTACAATCTCAAGATGTATGTAGCAGGGTAGGCCTATGTCCTAAAACAAAGATAGACACCTGAGGGGTCTTGACTGTATGAGTGTTAAAAGTGTGG
The DNA here is from genome assembly GCF_015220715.1 of Pygocentrus nattereri. NCBI lineage: Eukaryota > Metazoa > Chordata > Actinopteri > Characiformes > Serrasalmidae > Pygocentrus > Pygocentrus nattereri. Next base: position 26,568,900 of record NC_051228.1, on the reverse strand, counting down.
CTTCTGTTATTGTGCAAGAATGGAGCTTGTGGCACAGTTTAGGTTCCATGACACAATGTAATTACACCTTTTCAGGAACGCTGCATGAGATATCTATCATTTATGATCAGGTTATAAAAACCATGTTCCTTTTCCTGACATTGCCTGACAATGTATTTTGTAGATTCAGCTTCTCAACACTGTGAACCGTCCTTTAAATCGAAGCTGTCTCCCTTGCTTTATGATGCCTCCTTATTTTCAGGTGGCAGACAGGCTTTGTTATAAACGGAGGATGAAACACTTGGAGCGTTTGAGTATCAGTGCCATGTTTAGGAGCAGATACTGACAGCTTCTGTGTTTATATAAGCAAATCCATGAAAGCACAGTCCACTAAGCCATGCACTGCTCACATCCTCAGAGCGGTGGGTAATTTACAAAGAACACTCACACACACACACACACACACACACACACACACACATGCACAAATACACACCAAAGTAAAGACAAGCTATAAGCACTAGGAAGGCAGGCTTTAAAGTAGTTTCACTTGCACCATTAAAAAAAAATCATAAATAGAATCACTTCCCTGGCATTTCAAATACATGTGCATGTATGAGGAATTTGTCTTGTTGAATCTGAAGAACACATAAATGAACTACACAGACACAAATAGAGAGAAAAAATAAAAACACAGTCACAAACAGTATCTCAAACTACAGGCTTCTCTATATGCAGAAAACAAACTCAATAGAAGGGTATTCAGAATGTTTGTAAGCATACAGGTACTTTTAAATAGCAGTAAATACAAATGAAACAGACAGAACCAACACAAAACTGCCCACCCAGATAGCAAGCACATCTCGGTCAGCTGGCTTGATAAGGTGAGCACCCCACTGAATGATTGCCACTGCTGGTCCACCCTCTGCTCACCCAGATTATTGTCCTGCACACAAGCTCTAAGTCATTTTTAATCTCCTCAAACAGATTTTAGATGCACACAGCCTTTGATTTTAGAAATTAAACCAAGACAAATATTGCAAACAACTGAGAGAAAAAAAAATCATTACTAGGCCTGATAGAAAGTGTTGAAAAAACTGTCTATTAAAATAATTTATAAATTAAAGGAAGGAAGGAAAAATAAGGAAATTGGATTTTGAATGGCAAAAAATGACAATAAGTGGAATTTCTAATTGTCTAATACACTGCTTAACCACCGGTGGGGCGACTGGAAAAAGCTGAGCAAACTGCCAGTGGGCCACCAGCTTTGTTTCAGCAGGCCGATATAGTCCTAGCACATTCTCCATCAATGTGAAGAACGATTTCACCATGCAAAGAACCCTTTAATCACAGAAAGGACTCTCTGAGTGCAGATTTCAAAGTGTCTTTTATGCCACTCTCAATGTGACAAACAATGACAATGTCAAATCCAGAGCGACGAAAATCCTGAAGATGCCTGGACCTTATCTCGACTTCACTGTTAATCTGATATCTTTTATATTTTTGGTCTACATTGACAGTTGATTGTAATACTTTATTTTATGAACACTTTATTTTATGAATATGCTGTACACTTTCAACTAAATATCTATTTAAAAAAACTGTAATGAATCATAAAAGAGGGTGGTTAAAATTGAACTAGACAGTAAACACAGGTTGTATGTCAGGGCAGTTTATCTCACATTTGCCCTTTGAAAATTTTTCAGCTTGAAGATAAATGTTAATTAATCATATTAATTAATCACCAGTTTTTAAAAAAACTTTCTCACTACTGTAGCTGAGGGATTCATTTACCATAGATGTACAATGCTGTGTGTCTTTGCTTGTTGGTGTTCAAGGCCTTGTTGCTGATGTTCACATGGGCAGATTAGGAACAAATAAACCTGGTGAACATTTTTCTCTCATCTATATCCACCAAAAAGGAGCACAGTAAGTGCTTTTAATTTTATTCATTTAGTGTTAGGTAATGTTGAATTTCTTACCTAAAAGACCACCTATAATGATTCACTCCACACCTTTTCCACCTTGTAAAACATTTCAGAGCTGGATTCCATGCAGTTCAGAAACAGATGTTTTGCAGAATCTGTTATCAGATTAACTTGGGTACTGTTGGCTCTTTGTGTATGAAATAAACTGCTAACTGCTAATCAAACCCCTTGCTATGAAGACATGTCATACCACTTAATTCACACATAAAGTTTACGATGCCAGGAAAAGAATAGACAGCAAAACTGCAGCTTTCTTAATATAAAACAGTCAAGAACAAAAAAAAAGCAACAAAAACAAAAAAAGGCATTTAAAAACAATGCCCTGCGATGGACTGGTGACCTGTCCAGGGTGTATCCTGCCTTCCGCCCGAAGACTGCTGGGATAGGCTCCAGCACCCTGACAGAGAAGCGGCTTAGAAAATGGATGGATGGGTGGATACATGTAATATCATGGCTATTGTGAAAAAGGTTAAAGGGTTATGCAGATTATCACATTTGGCAGTGGACTGAGCCATTCAGTGCAAATGATTAGCGCGGATAGAACACCTTCCAGCTGGAGGTCACTGATAATCTTACCTCTACAGACATACCAAAGGATTAGCTTTTTTGTTTCTGTGCAGAGTCATAAAAGCAAATTACGATCAGAAAATCTAGAAAAAGCAGGGATAAATGATAGAGAACAAAGCAAATGACAAATGGACACTGCTGACTTTGAGCCAACACTGGACACTGCTGACTTTGGGCCAACAGTGTCCAATGTCACACTTTCTGATAGGTGTGTTATCTCTGAGTCGTGACACTGCTGGCAGAAAGAAGGTATTTTGCATCTGTATTGGAAGTCTGTGAAAAATAAGAAGTGTGTCAGAAGAAGATTATTTAGGGTTTTGCTCTTTTTTCCTCCTCTGAACTCATACTGAGCTCATAACTGTTCGGGGAGTGCTTTCTGCCATGCAGCTGCTACCTTCGCTGCATTTAATATCTTTCATTTTTTCCCCCTGCTTGCCAAAATATGCGGGAAGGCACGCTAGCACTGATGAACTTAAATGGCACAGCTGATTTTCCTTCATTTTAGTGGCTGCCCACGACCAACCCTGCCTCTTACATTATTAACCTTAGAATCAGCCTCTAATCAGGAGGCTGCAAATGTGGACACAAATGCCCTGAATGCAAAATTGTGGTATGCTAACTGTGCTGCTTGTTGACTTTCTCAAATTGGCAACTTCTGCTAAAGTGTATGTGAGCATCTTTGTGGAACAGAATGTCAGCTTTGCGTTCCAGTGACGTGCCGGAGACTGTTAATCACGGTTCCAGTGCTGCGCTGGTAAACAAGCTGACAGTGCATTGCTGAGTAGAACTCCCAACTCCCACCACATGCGCTGTGTTTTAATTGAGACACAACAGCAAATGTAGCAACATCTTCATAGTAGCTGACTGCAGCTTGTACGCTGTAGATCATAGTAATGTTATAGTATATGTAATAAAAGATCTTGTAAGGTTACAGTAATGCCATTATTATTAGCAAAGTAATGGTTATGGTTAGAGCTTTCTTGATGTGTTTGATAAGATATGAGTGGCGTATTCATCTCAGTGTAGCATCAAAGTCTCATTGGAGCTGTTGCTAATCTTGCAGTTATATGGCCAGGTCCTCCTAACGGGCCCAAAGTTTTATTACACACCTCTTTAGCCTAAGAATAGTTCAACCAGTTTGAATGGAAGTCCCCGTAGTAATTTAATAATAAGCCAGGGATTTTAAAGGGTTTAAGGCTCAAGAGCTAAGCAAGCTCATTGACAGTCAAGTAAAATATTTCATTTATAAGGTTATATTCTTACAATTAGCCCAGTAATTGTCCCTGTCAAACACTAATAGCAACTGAGTGTGTTGTTATTAGTATACAGAGCTGACAATAATCTAATTCCCAACTGATGAAGGCAATTGCCTTGCTTGTGTTTATTGGGCCAGTAAAATTATCTCTGTTTTTAATTAAGTCTCTCTGGTATTTAAAGCCAGTCTTATCCCATAGTTACATCAGTTTGGCAGCAAGTGGAAAGAGCAATACATGCTTTAAGGTATGCAATAAAATAACTTAATGAGCCAGATTTCTGATACTGACAACAGTCTATTTAAGTAACAATGGATAAGACAAAATGTGAGGGACGTCATTATTAATGTCTAAAGCTTCCAACATTAAACCCACATTAAAATATTTCACTCTTTGGATAATTCTAGGAAGACTAGATATAAGATCATCCATTTGTATAAGGAGGGGGAAGTCAAAGGATGATTAGCTCACCATCAAATAAGCTGCACTTGCATCTTCAGCTTCAGAAAGTCAGTCTCTGTTCTTGCTTCAGAGCTGTTTCTGTCCATTTGTCCACTGTGAGAAGACATCTCAACATATTTTCAGTTAAATATGTGTATTCTTCCTCTTTCATCTGATTTTTGCACAATACTACAATTAAACACATGGCCTAGATATGTGAACAAGTATATGTCACACTCATATAAGCTTGTTGGAAATACTGTTCTATAACCATGGGCATTAATGTGGAGTTGGTCTTTGTGGCTATAACAGCCCCCACTCTTCTGGATATCTGTGGGAATTTTTGTCCATTCGATCAAAAGAGCATTTGTGAGGTCAGACACTGATGTTGGATAAGAAGGCCTGCCTTGCAATAAGCATTCCCATTCATCTTAAAGGTGTTTAGTGGGGTTGTGGTGTGGGGTCTATGCAGGCCACTGGTTATGCAGTTCCTCCCCCTTCAAACTAGTCACACCATGTCTTTATAGACCTTACTTTGTATACACGGTGACAGTCATGCTGGAACAGGAAGGAGCCTCCATGAAGTTGAAAGCACATGATTGTTCTTGTGTGTTGTAACATTACTCTGTACTGGACCTAAGTGCTCACACAACCCCCAAAAACTCAGATCATTGTTCCTCCCACACCAGACTTTAGTGTTGGGACAGTGTGTTCCAGGAGGCTGCAGGTAGTGTTTTTCTGGCATCCACCAAACCCACATTCACCCATCAGACTGTCAAATAGTAGAAGGTGATTCATCACTCCACTCCATTTTCATTTTGCAACTTTCTGTGTAAAAGTAAACTGAAATATGCTCTTATCATCATTCCACTCATAACCATAGATGCAGAAAACTCAATTAAACACAAAAGTATATAGTTTTTCGTTCATTTATCAAACTAAGCGATGTAACATTAAATGTATTTGATGGCAAAAGTGTGTGAACCTGTGCCTTCAGAAACATGTGGCCTGATTGAGTGGCAATGACAACAGTTCCTATAACTGCTAATAAGCCCTGCTTTCCTCACTTGAAGGAATATTTGCGCATTCCTCCTTTCAGAACTGCTTCAACTGTGTTATGTTGGTGCGCTTTCTTTCCTAAAAGTCACAGCTTAGTTTCTGCTTGAACATTTGATTTAGATTAAGGTCTGGACTTTGACTGAGCCATTACAAATATTTCTTCTGCTTTAACCATTCTTTTTATACTAACTGAAGCTTTTAAGATCATTGTCCTAATGCAGGACCCACCTTCTTTTGAGCTTAAGGTCATGCTGGATGTCCTAAAATTCTACTGTATAATTTCTAGATGCAATCCAGAATTCACAACTCCATCAAATGATGGGTAGACGTTCTGGTCAAATAGTAGTAAAACTGCCCCAAACTGTGATACTGCCCCCACCATGTTTCAAAGTCGGGATGAGGTTCTTATGCTGGAATTCAGTGTTTGGTTTTGCCAAACATTACATCTCTCAAGTTTTTCCTTATCTGTCCACATACAATTATTTCAGTAGTTTTTTTGGCTCATCCAGCTGGTCTTTTGAAAGCTTTAAACAGTTGTTCTTCCTGGACACTAGTGGATTTTTCCATGCTATCATTCCATACATACTACTTCATATTCTATCATTAACACCCTTGAATTAGAGACCTACAGATTCCCAATTGTTATTTTTGTTGGATGACCACTCCTGAGAAGGGTAACCATGGCATTGAATTTCCTCCATTTCTGCACTATTTGCCTGACTGACAGTGGATCCATGAGGACCAAACTCATTAGAAATAGTTTTGAACCTCTTCCAGCCTAATGAGCTTTGGCAAATATTTTTCTGAGGTCCTCAGAAATCCCATTTGCCTGAGACATGGACATGCCCTAACAAATGTGTGTGGTAAAGACCAGACTGTGATGGTGAAAACCATGTGACAACCATGTGAAATGTGATCCAATTAAATGAAGACCCTGACCTTTATTATCTACTATAGCAAACTGATAATTCCAGAGGTTCACATCATTTTGCCAACAAAGATATTTAATATTGGACGACTTTGTTCAATAAATGCATGTAAATCTATATCATTTCTGTCTTATTTGTTTTATTGCGATGCCCTATACCCATTGGGATGACTTAAATGAAGATCTGGCCATATTATAGATCATATTTATGTAGAAATTCACAAAATGATAAAGGGCTCACAAACTTCTGCACTTCTGCAGGCTGCACTGTATATATATATATATATATGAGGTGCTTAAATAAACATATAAAAAGAAAAAAAATCAGCAAAAAATATCTTTTTTGCTGTGCTCTAAGATTCTTTAATCATTGCTCTTTGTTTTAAGTGCAGGTTTAAGTGCATATGTTGGGACCTATTTTAGATAACGTGCTTCTACTTCGCCTGCGGCTGCCGATGCTGTCTTTGCATAATGCAATGTATTAAGTGTTTCAGAAAAGAGGTGAGCATGCTGAATGAAAAATAGAACTGTTCAATAGAGTCAGTGCAGGTTTAGTGTGAGGAAAGCAGTCAAATAACTGACAACTACATTTCAGACATCATAAGGAGTGAAGAAGTGGGTCAAGGAGATGCAGAGGAAATTTGAGTTAAGATCTGGCAACATGCTGCTTTCCAGTATAATATTTTTGTACTTCAGGTAAAAAAAAGGAGTCAGATTTATTGCCCAGGTTTAGTAGCCACTGGGGAAGAATCTGCTCTCATGGAACATTAGCAGTATTAGAATGTAAAATACTAGTATTAACATCTTCAGTATTCAAAATCTTTATTCATGGATTCCTTAGTGAATCTCTGGTGCTTTCATATAATCCCTTTCTCAGAATACCTGAGTCTATATCCACAAAGACTTGCTGCAGAGGTGTATAAATAATAAATAAATAAAAACAAACTACTAATAGTAATTCATCTTTATCAACTATATCCACAAAGACTTGCAGCAGAGGTATGAAAACAAGCAAACAAACAAACAAATAAATAAATATTCATCATCATCTAGTCTATATCTAGAAACACTTGCAGCAGGGGTGTAAAAACAAATAGACATTATAAACAAACAATTAAACAAAAATAAATAAATAATGAAACAAATCTTCATTGTCATCATCATCTCGGTCTATAGCCACAAAGACTTGTCTGAAAGGGGTGTGAAAAACAAACAAACAAACACACAATCAATCAAACAAAATAAATAAATAAACTAACTACTAATAAAAATCATTATCATCATCATCTGGCTCTATATCCACAAAGCCTGGGGTGTAAAAAAAAACAATAAATAAAAAAATAAATGCAAATGCATTAAAAAAAAGTAATAATTATTCATCATCATCATTTGCATTTTTGTAGAATGCATTACATGTAGCATCTCCAAATACTTTACAAACCAGTGACACAATTAGAAGAAAAAAATAAAAAATGAACTAAAATAAATATTGAGAAATGTGAAGGTGTCGGTGTAACTGCATTGATTTTGTATCAGTGCAATTGTTTATATTTAATTAAAGTAGTTTCAGTAAAGTGTGTGCTCATCTTTGACTTTCAAAAGTTCATATTTTGCATATCTTCTATGTTACTTTATTATGTAAATAATTCACATTTTTAAAAGTAATTGTCAGTTGTACCAAATAACTGCACCTGTGGTGAAATTTGAGATTCCAGGATGCTCTGATTGGCTCCCTCAGTAATCCAAATCCAGTAAACTCAGAGGTCAGAGATTTACCACTAACTTGCAGTGCAGACTGAGAGCTGTTCCTGGATCAGTGTTGTCCTTCAGTGATATGATAAAGGCCTATGAAGGAAGTGCGATTGCTCAGAGCATGACTGTGGTTATGTAATGCTTTGTGAAACAGGCCCTCTGGCCTTTGATGAAAAGCATGGTGGTTAAGCAAATCCTGGCCTAGAGGAGTTACACATTATGCTTAAAATGTCAGTTCAGACTGCTAATAACCGTGAGGCAATAGGTTTTACATTTAAAATCATGTAGCCCATTTCAACATTAAAATAAGCAATAAAAAAGGATTAAAATGTGTCCAGGGATGCTAGAAGTAGAGGTGCTCAGGGTTCCGCAGCCCCTAGATTGTTTACATGCTCTGAAACTGCTTATTCATAATAATAAAGAATTCAAATAATTAAAGAAAACCTTAAATGAAAAAATACTGATAGAAATGCAGTATTTCAGCATAGTAAAGACATATGTATGCTTGTTGTATGGGAAGTTTGTATTTTGGTATGTTTTATTTCAAAATCTGGTTTAGCTTGTTTTCTTTCTACTCATTACATACTCTTCAATAAAGTGTGTGCTCATTTTTGACTTTCAAATGATCATATAGTCTGTATTGTCTAGATTTACCATGTAAATAATCCACATTTTAAAAAGTAATTGTCAATTAAATCAAAATACCTCAACCATGGTGAAATCTGAGTCTCCAGGGTGCAATGAATGGCTCTCTAAAGAACATAAGACATATTCTTTTTCTTTTATAAGCAAAGATAAAGAATATTATCCAATCTTCATGAAATTTGCCAGTGCATTTAGAATGATGTCACTGTGTATGTCATACATAGGCTGCTTAAAACTTTAGCACACTTCTACTACATCCTTCTATAACTAAAGAATCATTTGCATTTTAGTCCATGTAACTACTGAATAATAAGTCTTAGGATGGGATATTAAAGAGATGATAGATTGATTTTTCACATACGTAAAATATTTAAATAATGAATGTACATACGAACCTAATTCCAGCATCACTGGACAGCAGATACAAGGCAAACATAAATGAAAGAAGTGATTGATCTCTTTTACATGTATTAAATTAAAAACAGCACAAAGAAAAACATTTGACATTTTACTTTATAAACTTAATTAATATGCTAATTCCAAATTTGATGCTTGCAACATGTTCCAAAAACGTTGGGGCAGAGGTAATGAAAGAATGGGAAGTGTGTGAAATGATCAAACACACCTGTTTTGGAACTCTGTACATGCAAGAAAGTGAAGAGATAACAGGTGAAGCTGTCATGATTGAGTATAAACAGAAGATTCACAAATGGCTCAGTCACTACTTTGTGAAAGATCATGTGAGCAAATAGTCCCAACAGTTTAAAATGAATGCATGATTGCAGTGAATTTAGTGAATTGAATCTGAAGTCACAGAATCTGAAGAAATCTCTGTGTGTAAAGGGCAAGGCTGAACACCAAAGGTGAATGCCCAAGACCTTTGCTTCCCCAGACAGCGCGGCATTAAAAACCGACATGCTTCTGTAATGACTATAAACACAAGGACTATGCAGTCTATATATCAGCAACATCCAAAAACACTGCTGACTTCTTTGGGCTGAAGCTCATCTGAAATGGACTGATTCAATTTGTTTTTGGAATAGTGGACATTCTGTTCTCCAGGCCAAAGAGGAAAAAGACCTTCCTAATTGTTACTAGTGCAGAGTTCAAAAGCCAGCATGTGTCAAGCTGTAGGGATGTGTTAATGTCAATAGCATGAGTAACTTGTACATCTGTGAAGCCACTAATAATGCTGAGAAGTACACACGCATTTTGGTGCAACACATGCTGCCATCAATGTCTTTTTCAGTGCTGTCCCTGCTTTTATTTTTCAAAATAAAATAAGCTACATTCTGCATGTGTTCCAACAGTATGGCTTGAGTTCCAACAGAGAGTGTAGGTGCTAGCCTGGCCTGCCTTTAGTCCAGACCTGTCTCAGTTAGCAAACATGTGGTGCATTATGAAGCACAATATTTGATAATGGAGACAGCAAACAGTTGAGCAGCTGAAGTACTATATCAAGCAATACTGAGAAAAAAGTATACTTTCACAACTACAACAATTGGTTTCCTCAGCTTCTAAAGTCATTACTGAGAACTATTAGAAGGAAAAATGATGTAGCACAATAGTAAGCACATCCCTATCCCAACTTTTTGGGGACAAATTTAGAAAAAGCATATATAAAGTTAATTAGCTGAGACACAAGCTGTCTAGTCTCTGTACTGTTTTCAGCTAAATACTGATCAAATAAGGATTTGCTGTTTTCATTTCAATTTTTCCTACCGTCCCAATTTTTTTGGTGTTGAGTTTACATTTAGAAAATACCTAATATGTGTTTTGGAAGGGTACATGTGGTTAGTAGCAACACAACTGTTAGCAAGTTAGCATGGAGCTCTGCTGCTCCATGGGTAACTTGCTGTTAAACATACATAGACAAAAGGCTTTACATGCTGTCCAAAAATTGTGAATGTTGGCGTCCACTTACCACTAGCTTTGTACTGAGGTCAGTAGCCATACAGCCTCTCTACAATCTATACAAACTGAAAATATATATAAAAAAAGATGCTGGGGCATTGTGGGAAATGTAGCATCTGCAGCAAATTTGCGCTTCCATGATGTTTGTGTTGTGTAGTTTAGCTAATGTTGGAGATGGAGCTGCCGGGTAGAAGGAGAAGAGACCTCAGAGAAGGTTTATGAATGTAGTGAAGGTGGACATGGAGATGGTTGGTGTGAAAGTAGAGGAGGCGATGGATAGGGCAAGATGGAGGCAGATGATCCGCTGTGGCGACCCCTAAAGGGAGCAGCCGAAAGAAGAAGAAGAAGAGTTTAGCTGAACAATCAGGGCTGAAACAGGAAACTTTCTAGCTGACATATTCACTTCTTTCTTGTGATTATAGCTGGGCACAGCGACCGCGACTAGTGACGCCACTGTCTGAAAGAAAAGAGCACGTCATAGGCTCAGAAAGGCTGCATTGCTTTTGATTAAAGAATACATCAATCTCCTTTCCACAGTTTTCAGACTGATTTGAATGTTTGGGACAAGTTGACAGCTTAAAGCTCTTCCCCTACATGATTAATAGATGGGTCTAGCAGGTGAGAAGGCAATGGCCAACACATTGGTCTCAAACCACTTGACAAATGTCAGGCAGTGTCCACTGTGGGGAAAGTATTTTCTTTGATTCACTTCTAGACTCCATAACATAACTTTTGCCTCTGCTCTAACTACCATAGAATCTCAATTTATCTTCATTTGTAAAAGTGTCAAGGCCTTAATAAAGTGCTTAAGTTCCTTTGATCTTTCCCACATTTCATAAATGAGGAGTGAAGGGGTCAATACATTTAAGCCGTGACAGGATTCGTTCTAAATTACATCAGTAAAGCTCAGCTTTTCAAGATTAATTGGTATGCCTGGACCTTCTCCATAAACCTGTTTTTAGAAAGAATAGCATGAAAACTACATCATATTAAAAGTCTGTTGGGTATAATTATAAGCGAGACGAAGGACTGATTTGTGGCTGGCTTATCAGTCACATGAAAGTGTGGTTATATTAACCACATTTATATTGATAAATGGTTAGGCCTTAGATGTTGCAGTTATTGCTGGCAATAACAAACAAACAGCATAATTTTATGGTAATTATTTCTGGCTCAGAGCTCATTGAAAAACCAGTAAAGATATTCTGTTAAAAGTAATGTTATACTTTCAGTCTATATCACATTTTTCTCTCTGATTGTTTTGTAATGGTTAAATTTGATGAAACGTTATTACAACTTTAATGTTTTCCCACATTTTTGCCATTTCTTGACATTGAAACAAATGGAACCTGATGGAAGTGCGGACCCCAACCTGTCCATACAGAATGTTAATCAAATGTAAATGTAATTCATTGCATAATTCAATACTTATTACTTGTATAAGCATGTAATTACATTCAAATGCTATAGCAAAGTGAAGGTATTAGCTATCCTCTTCTAGGGCTGTTTTGTAGATTTTATTCAAAGAAAAAGGCCTAGAATCTTCTAAACTGTCCATCTCTTATTCAGCCCAGATTTATCAGTGTTAGATCACAGTGTAGCAGTTACAGATGTTCCTCTTCTTCTGCACAAAGGTCTTGCTTTGGCACAATAGTGCTTCATCTCAGGCTCAGGAAGGGATTTAAAGAAAGGTGATTAATCCTCATTATCTGGAGGGCTGGACTAATACCTGCAGCAGGTTTTAGAGAGGAGTGCAATTATCCATGGCACCATCAGATCAGGCGATGCCTTAGCGGTGTTAACCCAAGGTCAGGAGGCTCTCTGTGGAAGCATTCGCCTGAAAAGTGTTTCACCATGAGTGACAGAGCGTACAGTGAACTCACTAAATAGATGGAAGGCCACGGTCCCAATACACCTCCTACACTGGCAGCTGTAACTACATATAACACTCCTTCATTCACTCGAGTGCTGAACAAACAGTAATTAGCATTTGAGGAACATTAATAGGGAAATTGGCTTATGTTTAATTTATTAGGCTAACCACATAGATAACCTAAAGGACCTGTGTTGTCTCTTAGGTTACGAAAAAGCCAATTTTGGATGAATTGCAATTATTATTATAGCCTAGCACATAGTTTTGTTCACATTCTTCATTAATAGTATTTACACGACTCAGTGCCACATGTTTAGTTCTATATAATATCTCCCTTTTCATGTAAATCTGGCTAGATAAACAGCACAGCGATAAACAGCGATTACACAAGGCAAATTCCATCCACGTTAATTAACCAACAGATCTGAACAGCATGAGTAGCTTTGTAGTCCACATGCAGCTCAGTTCACAGATGTGTGATTTACTGGAGTCCATCTTTTAAACGGGGAGCTCTGTAATAAATGTCTGCAGGGGTGCCAGGCTGTAAACACATTAGCTGTGCGAATTTCAGTCTTTATAGTCTTTCTAACTGAATGTAGAGAGAAGCAGAGCAACACTGTATAAATATTTTCAAATTCATTTGCACTTCATATGATATGCAGAGTAGGGTGACCACATCTGGGAAAGTCACTCACCTTTTTGAAATAAAAGTTTGACATAGTAGGTAAACATCGTTGAAGTTCCTAAATGCGCCAGTCACTACCCAGGCCATACTGTTTCTATATGAAAACGAGCCTGAAAAACAGCCTGTTTTGAATTCCTCTTTTTTGTGATGTCACAAACCCCAAACCTTTTACATATATTCACCTAGTCTGCCCACAGCAGTTTAGCCCCACTCATTCACAGGCACAATGCAAGGCAGCCAATCAGGGCAGAGATCATTTAGACCCTGTGACTAATTTCATGGAGCTTGGATTGTAACCTCATAAGACCACATTCATTCACATTTTGAAGTCAAATGTGCATCGGGTTAGCTTGAAGTCTTGCATAGCATGTAAACTGCAAATCAGCTGATATACAACAACTGACTGCTGGTGTTATTCTTCACTTTTCCTGGTCTAAAGATGGTTGCCTTCTTGAAAATCACAATTTTGCATGGTGTTGTTCATTTACTTATACTGGAAAACTATAAAAGATGGTTCACATCATCCTGTAATATAGAATAAAAAATAATAGCCATTTTATATCTCCTTATACTCTGCACATATGTACATCGTTACATGGTCATCTGTTTTATCCTCTGTCACAGGTTCTTTTATGTCTACTCTCTTATTCCTTATTTTATTTTTATCTTATTTTTTGTTTAATTGACATATTTTCTTGAATATTTGTTATAGTCTGTGTAAATGAACAGGCCAGTAAAGTATAGGTTACCAAACTATACTCAGAATAGAAACTCATATGAAGAGTTGAATGTTCTCTTAGCCATATGCAGAGGGTGGCACTTTTACAATATTGGGAGGGGTTTTGGTTGTTCTGGCTTCGAGGGATGGATGCATTAACACTTGTATCATACATACTTCTCTGACCACCTGAGGTGGTTTGAGTGACTGGATTTAAACTGAAATTAATTCTTCGGCACATTTACACCTTTTTTTACGAGAATAATCTCTATCCGGATATATTACAGAGTCTCTAGATGCATGACATGACCAGTTATGAATAGTGACATATGTATCATAGTCTTACATATATCAGTCTATATGGCAAGGATGAAGACACCATGCAAGTTATAGATGCAAGTGCAAGTTTATTAGTTTTATTGTAATCCATACTGCAAACAGTGAAACTCCAGAGATCTCTCACCTCTTCACACCAGCAGATCAACTGTGGAGAGTCAAAAGCTCTGGTTTCCTTGGTGTGCACATCACTGATGACCTCACCTGGGCCCTCAACGCCACATGCCTAGCCAAGAAAGCCCACTTCAAAGCAAACTTCACTTCCTGCAAAGGATGAAGAGAGAAAATCACCCCTCTTCAATCTTCACTACATTCTGCAGGGGGGATAGTAGAGAGCATCCCGACCAGCTGTCTCACTGTCTCGTATGGGAACTACATCTATATAGATTGTGAGGATAGCTCAGAAGATCATCGCAATCAGCATTGTGGATGACCCCTCCCATCCATCTTATGCACTCTTCACCATTCTGCCATCTGGCAGAAGGTATTGGAGCACCCGTTTCTCCACCTCCAGACTCTGCAACAGCTTCTTCCCCAAGGCGGTCAGATTATTGAACACACTGATGTCCTACAACATCCACCTGGACTAATCTAGACCCTTTCCAAGATCCACAATAGACTGATCACTCACCTCTTTACTATCACTGCACACTTTAAATTCTTTAATGCTGTGATGGGACCTCAGGTTTTCTGTATAGTTTACAGTTGACAGTTTCTACAGTAGTTCCTTCATCACTCACATGCTGCTATGATGCCAAGCCATGCATATATATATGTACCTGCATAGGTACATATATATATCATGCCTTGGTACACTTGGATTGACTTGAACAACTAACTAGAATATAACTATGGATTAACCAGACTAAACAGACCAGAGCAAAATTGCATACTGTGCATACTGAACCAGTATATACTGTATACTTTATGCTGCTCTTAAAAGTAGTATACAGTACAGTACCCAGTATATGACAAAAGCTGTGGGCTATATTACAAGGCAGGGGTGTGTCTACTGTAGAAAGAGGGACTGAGCCAATCACACAGATCTCAAAATCCTTCTCATTGTCTTTAGCCCTTCGATCACCACTTAGTATCATTGCTAGCCATTTTCAGCTCTTCAGCAGTGTGACTGGATATACCTTGGTCAGAAGATGTGCCTGTGTGGCTCTTAGGACACACCATTACAGAGGTCCGAGTGTTCTTTTCTATCTCAAAAGTAAAAAATAAGCTTTAAAAATGGTCAGCTTTGGATTCTGTGGATAACCTGCATGAATTCCAGAGATTGTATCTTTAAGATCCTTAAAAGCTGGGCCATTTCATTTTCACTGCTTGTATAGTTAGTTAGTTTGACTGAATAACACACCGTGTGACTCCACATGTGAGTCTGAAAAAGTTGATGCTGTAGGTTTGTTTGGCTCAGACTAACTTTAGTAAATTACTGTTATGTTAACCATGTAGGGAATAATCTTCACTAAAGCTGCAGTGTGTAAGATCTGGAGATTTGGAGACCTCTGTGGTGGAAATATGTGACATCAGTTGTGTTTTGGACTCCAATGAGAGGATGAATCTGAGATTTGAGTTGAAAGAGAAGTTTTGAAAGAATTGTAAGAAAACGTCTTCCATGGATGTGATGAGAATTATCTACTATTGTCATCATATCTTCATCAGTATAACACTGATTTTGCCTTTGAGACCTAAACATTGAGCGCAATGTTATATAAAGACATCCTGCAAATTTAAACCAAAGGTCTCTGTTGATGATGATAATAATAATAATAGTAATGATAATAATAGTAATAATAATCATCATCATCCTTATAATCATCATCATCATCATCAACATCATTATCTTCATCATCTTTATTTATATAGCACTTTTCATGCAGGTGACAGTACAAAGTGCTTTAAAGACAGGTGATAATGCTTAACAGTAATATAAAAAGGAACTAATTCAAAAACATAAAAAATACAGATAAAATGAAAAGAATAAATACCAAGTTTTAGTTAAACTCTAAGTTAAAGTAATACGCTTTTTAAATGTTTCTTCAAAGTGAGCAGTGAGCTTGACTGTCTACTAAAAGGTGGAACTGAATTCCACAGGTTAGAAATACAATAGCTGAAAGAGGCCTCTGCATATTTTGTGTATTTTATGGAATGTATTAGCAGAAAGTCAGAATCTGCAGATCAAAGATCACACACTGCAACACAAGGAGATGGACATTCTGTGATATAAGCTTACTTAGAGCCTTAAAATCGTTTTTCTGTTTTTTAAATGATGGCTTCAGGCTTTTCAGGGTAACTCTGAGCAGCACACACACTATATTTTAGCTTTATTTCTCCTGACTTATTAACGCTACTTCTTTAGTTTTAATCAAAGTATCTTACAAAGGGCTGCTTTAAGTAGAGAAAGTCAGGAAAAGCTGGTGTGGCTTCAGCGTTGCACCAGCATTTGGGCAAATCTGATATTGATGTACCCAAAAGCTGAATCCATGGCTATTAAAAATACTCAGACAGTTACTTCAGCGGTTACATCCTCTTGAAATTACTGTGTTGCATTTTGAGATGCAGTATATCATGAAGCTCTGTACATGTACTGGAACATTTTGCCAGGTATCTTTGGTATAGTGGGGGAATTCATAAGATCACACACTGCATACTATATATGTGCAGAATGTAGTAGATTATTTGAAACAGGGCCAAAGACAAAGAGAATAAATACCAGGAGGAGTGAACAAGAAAAACACTTGAACAGGATGCAGCTATGGGCAACAGGAGAGAAGGATGGGACAGAGAAGGAGAGGAAACTCAGATTGCTTGATTAAATTGATGTCAACTCAACCTTTGCCTTGCTTTGCCACATTTTACAGCATAAAACTGACTAAATATCCAGCTACCTGAACCCCCACCAAAAAGACAAGATGAAAACAGAGAAATACAGAGCACAATACATGCTAAACCATTGTTTCTAAGGCAGTAAAAGGTGAACCTGTATTATAGCTGACTTATATATCATCTGGCCCATAAAGATATGTGAAGCTGCAGCAAGCAGACGGCTGCTGGGCTTTAGTGCTGTGATAGTTAGCGGGCAGGGCCAGCAGCCTGGTGATGGGGTTATCATAGAGGTCACTTACCCTTCTTCACATTTCACGCCACCGAAACTGATGGATTCTCCCCTCGGCCCTGTCCCTGCCAGCTGCATTCCCCTCACACGTGTACATCTCACACACACACACACACACACACACACACACACACACACACACACACACACACACACACACACACTCTCTCTCTCTCTCGCTCACTCACTTGTCCCACAGATCACATTCTTTTTAAAATTCTCTCTCGGTTACCCCTCTCCTTTTGAAAATTCCTTTCTCTGCCTCGCTGATGAGTCACATTGCAGTAAAACACCTTTAACACTGAGCTTTAGTCACCATATCCATCAGTGTCATGAATATTTCCATTGCTGTACTATTTTTAAGTCATTCTAGTTAAGGATTAACTGCTAATATCAGGGTGAAAACCAAGAACAGATTTACGGAAATGACTAAATACCCCACCCCCCAAGGCAATTGCAACCTACTAAAATTGGATGATCTGCCCACTGACATCTGAGTGGATCATTCAAAGATGCCAAATTTAGGAGATTTCTTGAATTCCAAGCCTCTTCTCCTACTATGCTTGAATAACTTTGCATTATCTCTGTATGTCATTATTGAAATAGATGCCTTTAAATAATATGGACAAGAAAGGAAACCTTTACAAACCATTATTGATGAGCTGTGTGTGTGTGTGTGTGTGTGTGTGTGTGCATGTGTGTGTGTGTGTGTGCACATGTGTGCGTGTGTGTGTGTGCATGTGTGTGTATAAATTTATCTTACAGTTTATAAAAGAAATTTGATCAAATATACCAGCGGTCCACAGTATATTTCATAGGTACAACTTCAACCTTTCCCTAATCCGGTAGTCAATGTCTTTTTCATTAATTGTTCATTGATGCTGTCTTGACTATGCTAAAATTTATTAGGCTTGTCTAATATTGCATCTCGCATGTTTGCAGTGGGCTGCCATGAGTATTAGCCATTTTCAGACCAACCATAGCATTTTATCCTCCTAACACCCAGACCTCAGGTTCATTTTTAATCTTACAAGGGAAATTTGCCATGTTGCTGTCGGACTACTACCTGGAATACACAATGAGTCCTTATGTTAACCCAGTATCTTCCTGTTGTTGGTTTACTCCTCCTACCACAAGGCTACCAACCCCCTTATACAGAAGCACCTGCCAGTAGCACCTGATAACTACATCTGATGAACAATATCCTTGAACAGGAAACTGTTCTGTGAAAATATGATGTCTTTGTTTGTCTTTAGAAACATTTGAACATTATTTGAGTATAAAAAACAAGTAATTGGCGTAAATATAAAACGTGTGGACATGAAGTTAAAACAAATGAACAACAGTAAAAAAGGTGTTTCTGTTTAGAATGCATTAGAATGCATCTGTGTAATGTATTCTGAATGTAACCTGTTCATGTTTGGTTAAATCTCTACACTATACAAACATATTCAATTTAATGCAACAGTGCATTTGGTTCCATCATTCTACCGTCCTGTATTTGGTATAAAAGTCTGTGGTATTTCTGTGGTGTGAAATGTTACAACCAGTTACACTTTGAAAGCACATTTTATACAGCACACACACACACACACACACACACACACACACACACACAAACACACACACATATTTTGCTATGTTGTACATATGTTATTCATATCACTAACTTCACCACTGATGGTGCAGATGTGGTTTTTGCCTACTTGGTTCATTTATTAACAACAAAGGATTCAGCAGTCGAGAAATATATGACACAGATTGGTATTCAACAGAACAAGAATAAAGAAGACTGAATTGCACTTATTTGGGTCTACAAACATCAGAATTGGCCAAGCTGGACAATGAAAAAGCGTGACAGGAAGAATATAGATGCCTTTGCTGTTGCCAAAGACCTTTAACTGCAAAGAAAACAAATGGTTCTTTGACTAAATCAGCCCTAACCTCTCACTCAAAGCTCTGATAACCAAACTGAAGCTCCTATTTTGGACTCATGAGAAGAACCAATTATGTAGAAAGGACGATTATTCTTGGAACAGTTGAAAGTAAAAGAAGAGAAAAACGAAGATAGATGGATACAATCAGATGGGACATGAACAAGACATTAAGAAGCCATAAACACCCAAGGAAAGACAAGACATTCTGGAGGAACACCATCCATATGTTTGACAGGAGTTGGAACTGACTTTATGGTACATAATAATAATAATAATAATAATTTGTAATATACAACATTTTCACCTACATATATTATCCATGTAGTGTTGTCTTATAGCCATCTACAATACTTGTGTAGTTTTAGTAAAATAATAATTTGATAAAACATAATAAATGAATTTTTAGATTGCCCTCTTAAATTCATAGAACCAAATAGTGACCATGATGGCAGCATGTGTGCAACACAAGGCTCCGTGTCTCTACAGTGTACTACCTCCATTTCACTGTTGTTGGTACAAAACCTTGTATCTCCAAAATGGTAACCTTACAGAAGGAATCAACATACTTTATTTTAATGCACGTCAATGGAACCAGATTTTTTTGTGGACCATTTTTTTTGGTCCATTCATCATGACATTTACACACAGTGTAAAGGGTAACTGGCACATGATACTCTCCACTCTGTATATATGTATAGAATATTAATGCTTGCAACATCTATATTTTTCTACCGCTCTATCATCCTTATTTGTACATCTCATCATTGTCAATTGTCAGTTACCTCTTTCACTTAATATGCAAATAATACTGTATTTTGCAGTTCTGGTTAGATGCTAACTGCATTTCATTGGCTCTGTCCCTTTACTCTGCACACTGACAAATGTAATGTAATGTAATGTAATCTAATCTAATCTAGATTCACGTGCTTGTTGCCTGCTTATTATTTAATAATTACAATGAAAAGGCAAAAAGTATAGGAATAAGAGTGAGAATGGAAGCCTGAGTACACTGGATGATCCTCAGCATTTAGGGGTTAATAAATTAAGCATGGCTAGCACAGGCACATACTTGCGGACCACCGTCCTTGGCAGTACAGACGTCTTGTTGACAGGTAGAACTGTCGGGGTTTATTAATCTGAGCTGCCACGCTGATGCTCCAGAATTGGATCAGATGTCTTTGGGGAGAAAAAAATCCAATGGTCACCAGGGTCACTGCAGGTATCAAGAGATCCAGTTAGTATTGTGAAGGCTGCTTCAATTGAAAGAAAAGTCTGCAGAAGCTTTCTCCCAACTGCCCCCATTGTTAACCACAGGGGGAAAAAGTGCCTTTCAGCTTTCCTTATCTGTCTCTCTCTGGACGACTGCAACCCACTTTAGGAATAAAGGCTTTTAAAGTTACTTATGTTCAGATGTCCACACAGCCATACTGCCAGGAGGTATACGTACAGGGGAGTTTCCACTGTCCATTTGGAATGCTTACAAAATGTCTTAGTCTGTGTTTTTTTCAATTTTCTCTTCTTTCTTTTATAGATTCCCTGATGTCTGTTTAGACAAAAGAGATTTATTCAGCATTTGAAAAGCTGATTTTTACAGTCGCTATAAAGCTCACTGTTGTATTGATTTTGAAACTCTCTCGACTCACAGGTTTTTACAGTCGTCCGGTTCCTGGCGTGGTGCTATTGATTTTATTATTTGAAATACAATGCACAATAAACTTTAACTGGGTCCACAATTTCTGCATGAGTGGGAGTTTTAAACTGATTAGAATCTGGCCCATATCCCACAGACGGGAGGGAGTTCTATTCCCTGTAAAACTGAAGAAAATGACCACAGACATATCTTAATTAAGTTGAAAGTAGCAAAAGAAAAGACTTTATTGCATTAAATTCTGATTTAGCAAAGTAAAATGTATCTCTAAATCCTACTAAATATCTTATTTTCTTCCTGTGCCACGGTTCTGTCTGTTAGAAAACACTGTATTCATTTCTCCTCTTCACAGACTGTACCAACTTGATGTTATCTTGGACATCGTCCACCAACGTCTTACTCTGAGTGATGGTTTAAGTGCTTTTCTTCATTTAAAATGTGCTTACATTTAAAGATCTATTTAACCGGAGTGTAATATTGTCTCAGTCTGCTGCAATGAAAATAATGAGGAGATTTTTAACAGCTGTTTTAGAACCTATCCTCAGCTTCAAATTTAAGAGGGACATTTGTATCAATTCTGCCATTTACCAAATGAGCACAATTTAATGGTTATTTACATCAATGTTAGACTGAAGCTTTTAAGTCCTTGAGTACTTTGTCAATAGGAAAAGGTATCGCCTTAGATTAATGCTGTACAGAAAACACAGTGTTCATTGTCAAGCAGTGCCTAGCCTTGCACTAGTCTCTGACAAATGGAGCCATTGTGTCTTAATGGGAATTGCCAAATTGCTGCACTAAAATAAACTAGGGAGTCAAATCATCCATCCATCCATCCATCCATTTTCTAAGCCGCTTCTCTGTCAGGGTCGCGGGGGGGTGCTGGAGCCTATCCCAGCAGTCTTCGGGCGGAAGGTGGAGTCAAATCAATGGCTCATTATTCAATTACTTGTTCATATAAAATTAATTACAGTAATTGTGGTATTGTGCCTATAGAATATTAGACTAGCAAATACAACCCCATTTCCAAAAAAGTTGGGATGCTGTGCAGAATGTAAAAAAAAAATAAAATAAAAAGCAATGATATGCTTTGTAATACATCCAGAATGTAGTTTGGCACTGACTTGTTGAAATAAGCAAGGCCTTTCCTGAAAAAGACGTTGTTTGGACAGCAGCATATGTTGTCAAAACATGTAGGTCATTCAGCATTAATGGTGCCTTTGCGGATGTGCATGTCACCCATACCATGTGCACTAATGCTCCTCTATACCATCATGAATACTAGCTTTTGAACTGTGCACTGATAAGCTGAGTGGTCTTTAGCCCAGAGGAAACAGTGTCCATGATTTCCAAAAAGAATTTCGAATGTTGATTTGTTGGACCACAGGACACTTTTCCACTTCCCCTTGGTCCATTTTATATGAGCTCAGGCCCAGAGAAAGTGGCAGCTTTTCTAAACCTTGTTTATGTACAGTTTACTCTTTGCATTTTAAAGTTTAAACTTGCATCTGTGGAGGCAGTGATGAACTGTTTTTATAGACAATGGTTTTCAGAAGTGTTTCTGAGTCCATGCAGTGATTTCCACTGCAGAATCATGTTTTTAATGCAGTGCTGCCTGAGGGCCCAAAGATCATGGCCAGTTGATTGGCCATGGCCATACTTGATTTTGTCCTTGTCCCTTGCATACGGATATTTCTCCAGGTTCTCTGAATCTTTTAATAATATTATGTACTGTAGATGAAGAAAAACAAAGATTATTTTCTATTTTATGTTGAGAAATGTTATTCTTGAATCAACTACCAGATGCTTTTTTTAGCCTTACACAAGTTTTCCAGCCTTTTGTTACCCTAGTTCTAACTTTTGTGGGACATGTTGTTAGCATCAAATTGAAAATGGGCATATATTTTTCAAAAAACAATAAAAATGCACATCATTACATTTTGGTTTTATATACATTTTGCACAGCCTCCCAACTTTTTTGGAAATGGTGTATAATAAGTATATGGCACTTTACTGATATAGTGATTAATATAACTGATATAACTGATATAGTGACAGTATATTATCCATAAGTTTTTAGTCTAGATGTGGTCTTATACTCTTAGTCTATGCAGATCCTGCAACAGATGCCTGCAAGACATTAAAAAATGTTTAGAATAGGGAGAATTTATGACTTGCAACTCTAGAAAATGTTCAGAAAATATCAACAGATGATGCAGTCATGCTTGGGTATGCCATAGGATTCCCATAGGAGCCAGAGGACACAGCACATTGTCCTGCGGTGCTGGATTCATTGTCAATGTTGTGTGCAGGAGTGTTCAATACTGGTGTATTGAAATGTTGTAGGAAAATAAAAATCAACAAAAATAGAGATACATTGTTTCTTTGGACAATGACAAAATTCTTAGTTTACAGAGATGGCTGAGCCTTCGGTGCAGCAGTCACACCTACTCAGCAAAACACAAACAATAACCAATCTGTGGTGTAATTTCTGCTTTGTGTTTACTGGGAATAAATGGTATATAGTGAAGTTACTTCACAGTGAGCCTGATGAGCATGACTGCAGTGGTATTTCAGTAGATAATATACTTGTGAAAAGACTTTGTCACATATTGCATATCAGTTTGCCTCGATGGAACCACGCAGACAGGACAGGGCCGAAATGTTTCAGTTGCAGGTGGGGGCAGGACAATGCATTTCTATTTTCTTTTCAGTCAGGCAGAAGTCGGACTGAAAAAACAGTCCTGCACACAGACCAGGCTACTTAGCAAAGGTTTATTTTCTGAGGATGTAAGTGAATTATACATTAATGACACCATATCTTAATCAGTATAAATTTTATTTAGCTTTTCAGACCTAAACCTTGAACCATATGGCATGGTTCAAAAAACAGATACCATGTTTTATATATATATATATATATATATATATATATATATATATATATATATATATATATATATATATATATATATATATAAAATCACATTATATATGACCTGCAGAGGACTCTTTCTTTAGGAACAAATTCAAGAAACAATTTCAAAAGAATGAAGCCCCTTTGTTATTGTACTCATACAATGACAAAAATGTCCTCACTAAAATGGTTATTAATGATGTCCAACTTTAAAGAGCAAGACATGTAACCCTTATTCTAAATAGCTAGACAAAGCTCTTCCGTATCAGTTTCTCTCACTTAATTTGCCGTGCTCTTTTCCCATTACAGAGTCAGTAATGGAGCAGCTGAGACAACCTTGTCTGACCTTATGTCTCCTGCCACTTCTCTTAGCAATTGTCTTGTCCTTACCTGAATGGGCCCAAAGTAGCAGAATGAGCAGAATGGACACTCCTCTTCAAATCAGTTCTCTGGAAAAGGCCTGTTATTTTCAACATACAACTGGGTGCAGTTAAGATCTCCAACAAAACCAAGTAAACAGGTTGAAATAGTGCTAAAGTTAATGTTTTGTTTACATGCTGAGAATGTGAAAGTCGTATTTGCACAAGTAAATCAGTCCAGCAGTAAAAGCATTGCCATTTGCACTGTTAAAGAAGAATTCCATCGATATAAGACTTAACAATGGCAAAACATTTTCTTTAGGTACCATTTTTCCTTACAACACTCTGCATTTACTGCTATTAAAGTTCATTTAAAATGCACTTTAGGCTTCACTCAAATCTACCATAAAATAAAAAACCTTTACCGTTTTTACCAGATTAGAGAGCTGCAGTTCCTCCCATTAAGCACAAATGCATGAAGGCTTTATCCTTCCCAGCTTAAATAAAGATTCTGATTGGTTTTGCCAGTGAGTTTGTCTCTCTATGTCTATAGGTTAGCTTTTTGTGGAGAGCTGAGATTTTCTTTTTACATGTAAACATCCTGAACTCAATCCCCAAAAAAGGGGGATTGTCACCCCAGTAGGTCATCTTTAAAAAGTGGTGGGTCAGGTGCCTGCTTACCCCTATGGTTCATGCGATTTGATAGGAAATCTGCCAATGACACCGAAAAATAGTTAAAACTCCTTTATCTTAGTGTTATTTTATGTTATTGGATCATTATGAGTCCCTGATTATAATTATATATATATATATATATATATATATATATATATATATATATATATATATATATATATATATATTTTGTAAGCAGTAAAAGGATGAAGACAGAGAGTCCACCCAGCTTTTCAGAGGTAAAGATGAGTTATCAGTTGGGTGTTCTATCTAATAACTTCAGTTATTAGATAGAAATGATGTGGCGTTTGTCTGTCTAGACAAATGCAAATTCACAGCATTTTTGAGTTTTCTCTCATAAATCAATAGTGCATTCCTACCCTCTGTTTTTATTAAGATGTCATGTTTCACTTGACCACTGATATGTAAAAGTTTAACGTGAAGGTTAAATAGAAAGTGGTGCAGTGTAGCTGTGTATACTAATGGCACTCTCTAGCCTCCTTTCTCTCCATCAGTCTGGGGAAAGTATATGTCAAGACCAGAATATCTTCATTATTCTACATCTGAAACTCATCATCTGTAGCAGAGATGTATATCTGTGCTAGTGAAAATGGGTAATTAGAGTTTTGCTGCTGCAGCCAAGATGCAAAACACCCGAGAACCAACAAGCATTACAATTTAGGCCAGATGCCTACAGAGTCTTGAAATGCAGTCAAGTTACTTATATCAATGGATTTAATGATTGGAATCATGACACTTTAACTCATAGCACTAATCAGTCAATGGCCTTTTAAGGAAAGGGTCAGCAGTACGGGCACAAAATACATTTACTTCTTGAACATCCATCCATTTTCCAAGCCACTTCTCCATCAGGGTCGCGGGGGGATGCTGGAGCCTATCCCAGCAGTCATTGGGCAGAAGGCAGAATACACCCTGGACAGGTCGCCAGTCCATTGCAGGGCAGACACAGACAGTCACTCACACACTCGGGCAATTTAGCATATCCGATTGGCTTGACTGCATGTCTTTGGACTGTGGGAGGAAACCCACACAGACACAGGGAGAACATGCAAACTCCACACATTCCCCAGTCACCTGGCCAGGTAATCAAACCCAGGCCCTTCTCGCTGTGAGGCAACAGCGCTACCCACTGCGCCACCGTGCCACCCACCTCTTGAACAGTGTTTTTAAGTTGTGCAGGCACACTGGGAAGTAAACTTGACACTATAAAAATGTATCGTTTTTAACCTTTGTTTCCTTTGATAGTCAAGTGCAGTGCACTTCATGCTGATGGCAGCACTCTGAGCTGAGCAGCATGACAACTGCTCTTTAAATAAAGTACACTACTAGTTTGTGTAGCAGTTCAAGTTTGATGGGAGGCTGAGTAGGTGGATATGTGTAAATGGTAGCTTTCTGTGACATGACGTATCACTGTATTCAAAACAGGCAGCTTAGTTTAAATGTATTGACTGTCTGGACATGGAGTGAACAGCACAGTTTGAAACAGTGTTTGTACTGCACCAAATTCTTATATTTTGAAAAAAGTGAGAATAATTTATTAAAAAAAATAAATAAATAGCGTTATAAACATTTTGGCACATCTTAGTGTTGTGACAGGTTCTGCGAAGGGAAGTGAAGAATGAAGTGAGGCAAGGGGACCGTGCCTGAAATTTTCACAGGGCCAAAAAATTCCCACTGGTGCCATTGCTTACTGCTCACTCGATAGAGCCACTCACTCAAAAGAGAGGACAGAAACTAAAGCGGGAATACATGAATAAGTCAATATTTTGTAGCATCTTGGCACAAAAGGCAACTGGAGAGGCCATGATTTGTGCTCTGATTAGTGCTCTTTATTAACACCAGCAGTAAAGGCACATACAAACACAGACAGGCATAGCAAACAAGGCAAACACTACTAGCCATAGCTCCTCAGTTTATATGATGCTAACTAACACACAGCTCAATACAAAATAACACAAACACATACACCTTTAACTAATGAACAACAACATAAACAACAGGAACAAATGTACCTTAAAGGGTGGTGGGAGGGGGTTTCTTTGTGTTCTGGTGTTGTGTTGGCCTCTCCAGCATTTGGTGCTGTTCTCTTTTAAGTAACATAACCGTAACTGTTGATCTCTTTGAACCAAGCTTCGCTTGCTGTCCCAAATTTGACTTTGCACAGTGGTCAGTGTTACATCAGCAACCCTCCCTTTGAACCTTCTCTCCGCCATTTAACAATGGACTTGCTTCCACACAAAACTCTAACAGTTATATTTCTTCACTGCTAGCCAGTTGTACAAGAGCTCATTTTAAGGAACATACCTATACATATTTAAAGAGTTTAGTGAATATACATGAACAATGTTAAGATTTCAAAGTTTACTATTTACTTCCCAGCCCATATGTGGATACTATGGTGCAACACAACCTGTCTTTAATTCAATATTCTGTCATATCACAAAAAAATAACCTACTTACATACAGTGGGTTTTCAGTTTTCAGACCCCTTAAAAGTACTACTCTGGATTTGATTTTAAATTGGTATTTTTACCCATCACTCTCCACTTAATCACACATAATAATGAAGTGAAATCATGTTTTTAGAGCTTTTCAAAAACTAATAAAAAATCATTACTGAAATCTCATTCATGAAAGTATTCAGATCCTTTATTCAGTACATTGTAGAGGCCCTTTTGGCAGCAAATACAGCTGCAAGTCTTCTTGGATACATCTCTGCAAGCACTGAAAGATCCTCTCAAGCTCAGCTTGTCAGATTGGATAATGAGCATCTGTGAACTGCCATCTTCAAGCCTCTCCACAGACGTTCAATGGGGTTTAAGTCTGGGCTTTGGCTGGGGCAATCAAGGACAATGACAGGCATGCCCTGAAGCCACTCCAGTGTTCTTTTGGCTGTATGCTTCAGGTCATTGTCCCAGTCTGAGTTTGTGTACACTCTGGAGGAAGTTTTCTTCAAGTAATTTTGTGTATTTAGCTGCATTCAATTGTCCCTCATTTTTATGAGTCTCCCTGGTCTGGCTACTGTGAAGCACTCCTATAACATGATGCTGCCACCACCAAGTTTCACCGTAAGGATGGCATTAACTGTAACATGGAGTCATAATGAGGCGGACGCATGCGCTGAGAAAAGCGAGATTTATTCTGGGCAAATCCAGGGTCGTGGCCAGAACAGTCCAAGGTCAATGAGCCAAGATGAAGAAATCCAGAGTTAGACATAACGAACAAGATGCAGGAAAACCACAACGGGGGCTGGAAGAACGAACACCAAACAAAACAACAAAGACCATACATCAAACATACAGACAGCACGTCAGACAAAGACCAGGGCAAACATGGGGCTTATATATATCAGAGAGCTCACGAGGGACAGGCGGGAAATAGGTGGAAACAATCAGGGGCGGAGTAGTGAAACAAGGGGGCAGGACATCAAAGAATCAAAACAAAGGGCACATGGATGACAAGAAAGTAAACAGAAAAGCACATGGAGGTGTGGGAGGAGCCAATCGTGACATTAACCAAGTGACATGCAGTGCTTGTTTTTTTTTTGCCGGACACAGTGCTTGCTGTCCTGTCCAAATAGTTTTTCACATGTTTCCAGAGTGCTTTACCTGCTGTTCATCAAACAGGCTGTCATTCAACAGTGTCTTCCCACTCTGATTAATGGAGTGCTGCAGAGACAGCTATCCATCCAACAGTTTTTCCCATATCTACACAGGACTTTTAGAGCTTTTTAGAGAGACTGTTGTGTTCCTTCCTCCCTCCTTGACTAAGGCCCTTCCTGCCCAGATGGCAAATTTGGCCAGACCTTTGACATCCTTGGCCTTAGATATTGTTTACATTCCTGCTCTGATCTATACCTCACCACAACTTGATTGCAAAGATCCACAGGCAGTTCTATAGCCAATTTTTTTGTCCTGACAATGCAATATAAATTGTGGGCCCTTATAGATCTAGGTGTGTACCTTTTCAAACTATCTCTAATCAACTAATTTTGCATGTGGACAGGTTGATTTCAAGACACATCTCAAGGATAAACAAACAAACAGGATGCACCTGACCACAACTTGGAATAACACAGAAAAGGGTCTGAATACTTGCATATAAAAGATTTAAGTTTTTGATGCATAATTCATTTTTTAAAAACTCTAAATATGTTTTCGCTTCATCATAAAATTAGCAGCACTGCAAAAAAATGGTATCTTGTCAAGTGAAATATATATAATACTTCCCATTTTGGGATGGTTGTTCACTTATTACAAGATAATCTTGCTTATTTCTTAAGTTATTTTATTAAGTAAGATTTTCTCACTATACTGGCAGATGATTTTGCTTGTTTCAAGCACATTTCTTAAAACAAGCAAAATAATTTCACATAATAAAATTACCTAAAACAAGTAAAAGATGTTTAGTAATAAGGTTAATAAATCTCAACAGGAGACAAATTTGATTTATTGACTACATTTAAGTTATTTTTTTCTTGATAATTTTTCAGTACTGAAAAATGCATCTGAATACTTTCTGAACCCACTGTATATGCACCTTTTTCAGCCTACATCAGTGTAGTACGGCCCCTTCACAGTGAAGTCATAAGGAGCTTGTAGAGTGAGGCATCTGTCATCATACAGTTGAGCCAATCAAAACAGGGGTCATTTACACATATCAGACAAGGCACAGAAATAAAAACAACCTGATTAAGCCCAAGGGATCAAGAGAAGGTGGAAAATGATGATGCAAAAATGGATTTTGGCTGTTCTTGGTACATAAACTCACACAAATGTCATAAGTGAGCCTTTTTACTGGGATACCTCTGAGCTTCTCAGCAAGGCATGTTTGATGCAAGCTTAGAAATGAAGCAAGGCTTTCATATGTTTCAACAACAAATATCTCCACAGTTTGTGTTTTTTCACTGTCCGCAGTGCTATAATTAAAAGCAGTCTATTTCAATCTCACTACTCTCCGTAAAATAGCTTTACTTCCATCTGGTTGTCTTGCTGTAACCAAAACATATGGCCAACGTTACTCAACCGCAACTTCAGAATTGAATTAATCAACACGCTGTGCAATAATTTAGGCTCATGCAAGACGTGGCATATGGACGCGTGCTTTGAAGCTAAATTGGACTTGTGTTTTCCTTAAGTGAAATCCTGACATTACCATCTATACATGGTGAATGGACCCATACATATGAATGAGACATTTGTTAGCCATTAAAAATACAGCCTTGAAAGTGCACTAACAAGTTCTTTTTCAAAAATATGCACTGAAAAAATATCCTACTGCTCACATGCCAGATCTTTTCTACAGCTAGATGCTTTTACTGGCATTCTATATCACAAATAGCTTTCAATAGGGTTACTGAAGAAGTTGGTCACAGCTCAATTTTGGCAGGGTTTGTGATTTTCAAAGGTCTTTTTGATGCAGGGTCATATTGACTGTGTGAACACATAGTGGCTGTGTGGGAGACTGGTGGGCACTCTGGAGGCCTCCTGCTGTGCTACCTGTTGGGTAACGGCCATTTGGAGCTGTTGCTTTGTTAAAAGCGCTAGTCTGTGTGTGTACTGTGTTCATCACAAGGCTTTGGAGGGGAGATAAAACACTGTTCTGCTCAGCAGGGTTTGAGGGGAAAGGGCTGGGCTTTTCTTTGGGTTATTAATATTGTCAGAAAGAAACAGCATCAACAGCAACAGCTGTCGATTGCCTGTCATAAAGGAGTCAGTGGTGTGGCACAGAATGGATTTATTTATTTGTTTTTTTGAAAGTCTGGATTAGGTTTTTAAATTGTGCAGTTGGCACACTGGAAGGTGAACTCCATGCTGTGAAAAAAAATCTTATTTAATCTTATTTTGACCTAAAAACAAGT
This sequence comes from Pygocentrus nattereri, assembly GCF_015220715.1. NCBI lineage: Eukaryota > Metazoa > Chordata > Actinopteri > Characiformes > Serrasalmidae > Pygocentrus > Pygocentrus nattereri. The sequence goes on along the minus strand of NC_051228.1, from coordinate 26,538,227 downwards.
TACCTGACCTATTACAGCCAGTCCAACAAGGCAGTTACTTAAACCTGATTAGTTAAATCAGGGATGAAATGTTTAACATAAGGCAGTTCACTCTATATAGTTTTTTACCAGTTCTCACAAATGGAAACGTGGATGTGAACCTCCAACACTCCCAAGAACTTTGCACAATCTACTACAGTTTGCTTTACTGAGACCTGGCTCAGCGAATCCATTCCTGGCACAGATTACAGTGCTGTAAAAAGTACTTGCCCGCTCCCAATTTCTTCTAGTTTTGAATGTTTTCAGATCATCAAACCACTTATAATGTTAGACAAAGATAACCCAAGTAAGCGCAAAATGCTGTTTTTAAATGATAATTTAATTTATTAAAGGAAAAATGCCATATGTAAAAAAGGTAGTTGCCCCCTTAGCTACTGAATCAACCAATTACCCAAATTCAACTGAATACTGGGCTCAATTTCACCACCTACACCCAGGCTGCCACTGCCAGACCTGATGAATCTAAACAGCACATGGTGCTATGTTTTAAAAGCGTTCAAGTACAGATGTGAAACAAACTCATTGAAATCTGCCAGGGTTACAAAGCCTTTGCTAAGACTCACATTGAGAGCCATTATCGAGAAATGAAAAAAACTATGAACAGTAATGAACGCTCTCGGGAGGGGCTGGCCAACCAAAATTTTTCCAAGAGTGTGTCAATGACTCATCCAGGAGGTCACAAAAGATTCCAGATTAATATTAGAAGAACTGCAGGCCTCACTTGCCTCAGTTATGGTCAATGTACTCGATTCCACAATAAGAAAAACACTGAGCAAATACGGCATCCAAGAGAAAGTTGCAAGGGGCAAACTGCTACTGACCAAAAACAATACTCATCTTGCAAAAAACGTCAAGATGACCCCCTCTAGATGAAGATTTTTGGGATGATATTCTGTGGACTGATGAGTTACAGGTTGAACTTTTTGTAAGACATGTGTCCTGTTACATTTGGTTTTTATTGCATACCGCAATAAAAACGTCATACCCACAGACAAGCATGGTGGTGCTAGTTTGATGATCTGGGGCTACTTTGCTTTAGCAGGACCTGGATGACTTGTCAAAACTGATGGAACCATGAATTCTGCTCTCTATCAGAAAATCCTGAAGGAAAATGTCCATCTGTCAGTTTGTGACATAAAGCACAAGTACATGTAGTCAAGTGCTCCGATGTAGCCTTAATTAAAACAATTCTGCAAAGAGTGGACCAAAATTCCTCCTCAGTAAAAGACTCACCACAAGTTATCACAAACTTTTGACTGCAACTGCCTTATGTGGCACAACTGGTTATCAGATTTAATGGGGAAATAGTTTTTTCACATGGGTAAGATTGGGTTTTGAATAAATCTTTATCTTCAGTAAATGGATTGATCATTTGAAAGCTGCATTTTGTGTTAACAAATTTTGGCTTTATCTTACATTAAAATGAATGGATGATCCAAAACATTTAAATGTGACAAAGTAGCAAAAATAGAAGACATTTGGTGAGGGCGAAATACTTTTTCATGGCACTGCACATCTGCTGGGCTTCCATGTACACTGAGTGGATTGTGTAACAAATGACATGCTGCAAACCCTGTCCAACCAGATAACTGACGAACTACCAAAATATAGGCAGCATATTAATTGTCCCACCAGGAATAATAACACACTGGACCACTGATACACTATTTTTATAGACATATTTCCAACCTACAGGTAGAAACTAAAATCTGCAAACCCTGTAGTAAAAACAGTGAAGAAATGGACCAGAGAGGCAAAGCAAGAACTGCAAGATTGTTTTGAATGTACCAATGGGAGTGTTTTTGATGGTGCAACTGACGACCCAGATGAACTGACTGATGCTGTGACCTCATACATCAGTTTTTGCGTGGAAATGTGTGTGCCAAACAAGACCTTCCACAAATACAACAATACCAGGCCATGGTTCACAGCCAAACTCTGACAGCTTCACCAGGCCAAGGCAGATGCCTACAGAAGTGGCGATAGTGCTCTGTGCAAACTTACCAGAAGCTCACTGACAAAAGAGATCAGAGCGGCTACGAGCTACATGGAAAAGACAGATTTTCAGCCAATGATGCTGCATTAGTGTGCAAAGTTGGGAGGTGGAACAGCTGGTGTTTTGGTGCAGTCTGAACACGCTCAAGACTTTGGAGATGACTGTGGACTTTAGGAGACCCCCCCTGAGCGCTGCTCCCCATTAACAATGTATAACAGCCCCGTGTCTACCATGGAGGCCTTCAAGTTTCTGGGAACTACCATTTCCCAAGACCTGAAGTGGGACACCACCATCAAATCTATCCTCAAAAAGGCCCAGCAGAGGATACACTTTCTGCAACAGATGATGATGTTGGTTCTGCCACAGGAGCTGTTGAGATAGTTCTACATTGCAGTCACCAAATCTATTCTTCGCAAATCCATCACGATCTGGTTCGGAGCAGTCATAAAACAAGATAGGAACAGACTGCAACAGACAATAAAGTCTAAAGTCAGATGAAAAAATCATTGGTGCTCCCCTGCCCACCCTCCCGGGTATGTACTTTAGAAACAGGCAGGGAAAATCATTACAGACTCCTCGCACCCTGGACACAACCTTCTTCAACTCCTCAGTTGGTGCTACAGAACCCTAAATAGAAGGAAGACTGCCAGACACTGGAGCAATTTCTTTCCTCGGGGCATCACCCTCATAAATAGCTGACCGGTAATATTATTTGCAGGTCACAGCTACTCCTGTTTTTTCTCCAGATAGTTATTACGCTTCAGACTCATGACATTGTGCACCACAATTCCATTCTCAAACAAGATGTACATTACTGTTGTTGTACTGCTGTATATTGTGTATTTTATGTATATTACTTGCGCATGTATAGTCTCCATATTGCTTGTATACGGTATATATTGGATATTGTGCATTGTCTCTAAATTATTTGTACTTTGATTGCATTTTGCATGTAATACTAGGGATACCAATGACTGGAACATAATTTCTTGTGTGTGTCACTTGCCCAATAAATCTGATTCTGGTTCTGATTTGAGTTATTTGAATTTCTAATAGTAAGAAAAAAACAGTACTCATTACATTACATTCTGCACACACATATTATTTAACTGTATTAATTATTTAATAAAATCTAAATTTGAAGGTAGTCCGTCCACTTCCAGTGTTTGTCACTTTACAGCCCATGAACAGTCTTAATCCATATTTACATGAACATTTTCCAACCTCTTTTTCCCCTAAAAAATTAAAAATTGTTTTTGTTACTGTTCCGTTATTAAGACTGGCACTTATAAATGTCCTCTGTTCCAATTGGTTGCTCTGTATTGCATCTCAATCAAAAAGCAGTTCAGGCTGAAACACTCCTTATAATTTCAGTGTGGATGAGAGGAGGTTGTAGGCTGTATAGGCTGAATAAGTGGATATATGTAAATGGGTAGCTTTCTGTGACACGAAGGCAACACTGAATTTATAACAGCCTGTTTTTGCAGCTTATGGACTATATGGACTGGAAAGTGAACAGTACATTTTGAAAGTTTGACAGTGTTTACTACACTACATCTCTTAAAGTTAAAAAAGTATGAAAATTGTTTTTCCAAGATATGAGCCCATTGCCTCACACTGCATCAAGTTGTTCACCTTATCCCAACATACAGGCAGAAACTCAAAACCAACAAGCCTGACATCTCAACAGTGAAGGGATAAACCACTGGAGAGATATTGAAAAGAGGGGACAGATGGACTAGACAAATACATGGGCACAGTGATGTCATAGATCAACTTAATATACTTGTTACAAGGTTTAAATAAAATATATTGCTTGTTTTTTTTTCTTTTGGAAGGCCAAAAACTGTTCACCATTGCAACAGTGTTAGCTTAGAACCAACATACTATTGCAAATCACACAGGGGAGCTAGGAATAAAAATCAACTGAGAAATCAGAATTTAGCTTCATCATAGTAGTTTTTTTGGGCCTAATCTGAAGGCCTAGCGCTAGTTCACAGTACACCACTCTTTGGACAGTCAGAAATGAATAGCTTAAGAGTTTTTTAAAAGGGTCATTTTGTCAGAAATGCTAATATTGCAATTAACAGATGAAAGCACATAGCTACCATAGCATTATGCAAATAACACCTCACTAATTTGAAGCTACCCTCTTCTATCCTCTTCTTATGGTATGGTGCCTTGTCGAGGCAAGGACGCCCGTGTGCATTAGAGAAGTAGAGCACTATGCTGCCGGGGGTTTTAAGTCCTTTCAGAGTTTCTCATGGCAGAAAGGTCTTAGCAGAGGTTCCAGACTAAACCTACCACATTTATTGAGCTGCAGTAATATAAGGTGATGTCATCAGAGGATGATCACAGAGGTGACAATGGCAAAGACATCAATTCAGCTGCACAGAAGAAGGCAATGGTAAACTATTTCTGTACTTTTCCAAGAAAAGCACTTGGGTAGACGCAACAGAATGATTATTGAGGCACTCGATCTGTTATTGAGGAAGAGCTGAGGATTCCTCCAAGTGCAGCTTGTGTATGCTTAGAGGAAGTCTAGTTACTAAAGTTGACAAGTGAGAAAAGAGAATTCAAAACTGAAAAATAAAATCACAGTCAGAAGTTGGAGTGTAAAAAGTGTGAATCATGGCTGGAAGTGGATTGTCTACACATCAAAATTCTTGGAATCATTGCACTAAAATGGACTGGATTAGGACCCTTTCAATTAATCAGATTTTGTACACAAGCATTCAACATTACAGTCATAAAGGTTTGTGCCCCAAGAACAGACGCAAGTGATGAAGAAATGGAAGCATTTTATAATCAAACTCAGGCCAAAATTGATAAGACCTGTAAATGTACTGCTAAGGTTAGAAACGAGAAGCAGAAAAATACAGTTGGCCTTGGAAACAGGAATGAAGCAGGAGAGTGACTAATCAACTTATGCAAGTGCTGTGACTTCAAACAGCCAAAATTATGTCTGTGCATCTGGACATCACCAGAGTTCGCTGAAACCAAATAGACTACATTCTTTGCACCAAGAGATGGAAAAGCTCCATTTTAGTAAAAATTAACTACTCATGTTAAAGTGAAGTTGAGAAAAAAACAATCAAACCATCAGACTTACAAAACATGACCTGGAGAATATACCGCCTGTCTTCAAAGAAAACATCAGTAATATCTTCCTCAAATTCTGCAACATGCACACTTGACATGATTCCAACAAACTTATTTAAACAAGTACTACCAGCTATAATTAAACCCATTTTAACAATAATTAATTCTTCTCTTAGCCTTGGCCATGCACCCAAATCATTCAAATTAGCAGTGATTAAACCTTTGATAAAGAAGCCAAATCTTGACCCCAGCAAATTGTCAAGCTACAGACCTATTTCCAACTTATCATTTATTTCTAAGATTTTAGAAAAAGCTGTAGACCAGCAACTCTGTTCCTATCTACATAAGAACAACATATATGAAAAATTCCAATCTGGTTTTAGGCCCCACCATAGCACAGAGACGGCTCTAGTTAAGATAACAAATGATCTTCTTCTTGCCTCTGATCAAGGCCACATATCTCTGCTGGTACTACTCGATCTAACTGCAGCTTTTGACACTATAGATCATTCTATTCTCTTAGACAGACTACAAAACATGGTTGGAATTAGAGGAATAGTGTTATCCAGGTTCACATCCTACCTCACTGACCGGTTTCAGTTCATACAATTAAATAATGTATCACCTAATTATACAAAAGTGAAATATGGGGTTCCACAAGGTTCTGTTTTAGGTCCTCTGTTATTCAAATTATACAGGTTACCATTAGGCTTAGTTATAAATAGACATGGAATTCGTTTCCACTGCTATGCTGATGATACACAGCTGTACATATCAGCCAAACCAGATGATAAATCCAGATTAAATAAAATAGAAGATTGTGTAAAAGATATAAGAAACTGGATGCTGCAGAATTTCCTTCTTTTAAACCCAGATAAAACAGAAGTTCTCCTTCTTGGTCCAAAGGCTGCTCGGAATAAATGTTCAGATTTAATGTTAAATCTTGCTGACTTCTCTGTAATACCTGGTTCAGTAGCTAAAAATCTTGGTGTGAAGATTAAATCAGATCTAACGCTTAATCAACACATAGGTAATATTACAAGGACAGCATTTCTTCACCTCCGAAACATTTCAAAGTTAAGAAATGTGTTATCCCTACATGACGCTGAAAAATTGGTACATGCCTTTATAACTTCAAGGCTACACTACTGTAATGCATTGTTGTCAGGATGCTCCAACAGGAACCTCAATAAACTTCAGTTAGTTCAGAATGCTGCAGCTAGAGTTTTCACTAAAACCAGGAAATTTGATCACATCAGCCCAGTTTTATCAGCATTACAGTGGCTTCCTATCAAATTCCACATTGACTATAAAATTCTCTTATTGACGTATAAAGCCCTGCATGGTCTCTCACTGGAGTACCTGCAAGATCTTATTTCCCATTATGCACTGCTTCGTTTACTCAGATCCCAGGATCCTGGTTTTCTACCGGTTCCTAAAATTCAGAAGACTTCAATGGGGGTAAGAGCTTTTTCTTACAAAGCCCCCAAATTGTGGAACAATTTCCCAGTTAATGTTCGGGACTCTGATACAGTCTCAACCTTTAAGTCTAGACTGAAAACATATTTGTTTAGTTTAGCATTTGATAATTAGCCTTCCCTTTAGATAAAGGCAGAAGATCCAGGGGTTCATGGGCATAGAGGCTTATGGTAAACTGAGATGTTGGTGCTGTTGACCCACCACTTCACGCGATCACACAGGTTTGTTGATGGTGGAGTGGGGGGATCCCAGTGTCTCAGGATACTCTCATATCTATGTTACCTTCTGGTTCTCTCCTTTTAGTTTATGCTGTTATAGTTAGATCTGGGGGGAAATCATATTTATTACAGTCACACTCCTGAGCAGAACAAATCTGGTCTCTTTACTCTTCCTGAGATAATGACTGCCCTCTCATCCTGCTGAAGACTGACCATCAGGGCCTCCTCCTCACCATCACCAACCCACACTCCTGTTCATTTGTGCCAACTGCAACACTCTCAGTTACATGACTGTACCATCTAGATGTATCAGCATTGAGATAGGATGGGACTGTTTCAGCTCACTCACTTTTCATAAAGACTCAGTTAGAAACTGCCTCAGTCAGAGACTGCCTCAGTCAGAGACTGCCTCAGTTAGAAACTGCCTCAGTCAGAGACTGCCTCAGTCAGAAACTGCCTCAGTTAGAAACTGCCTCAGTCAGAGACTGCCTCAGTCAGAGACTGCCTCAGTTAGAAACTGCCTCAGTCAGAAACTGCCTCAGTCAGAGACTGCCTCTACCAGTGCAGTTTCTAAAGCTTTACCATCCAGTCTTCAAACAGAGGTCCTCCTGGCTTTTATTTGGTATTTAGCTTATTAAATTGTAAACACTGTTTGACCAGAGGAGGATGGGTCTCCCCTTGTGAGTCTTGGTTCCTCCCAAGGTTTCTTCCTCCAGACTGAGGGAGTTTTTCCTTGCCACCATCGCCTCTGGCTTGCTTACTAGGGGATATGTTAGAACTGCATGTTTTCAAACTTCTGTAAAGCTGCTTTGTAACAATATTGTCGTAAAAAGCACTATACAAATAAACTTGAATTTAAAATGCTGGACATAACTGATAGAGAACCAACAAGGAGCTATGGATGGAACTCAAAGAGGTCATCAAAGAAGAGAAAAATCTGAGACAAATGACAAGGAGAAAGAAATTGAAGTGGATGACTGATGAGGAATTTGCAAAAAAAAAAGAAAAGAAAAGAGAAGCCAAAAATTAAGTAGATCAATTGCCAAGACACTTTTGTCGGCCTACCCAAAGAAACCGTTAATAATAGAAGATGAAGTCAGACAGGCCCTGAGGTCCTGAGGTCATTGCCTAAGAAGAAAGCGACAGGAATCGATGGCATTGCAATAGAATATTTCACAATTCTGAAGAAGATTCAGTTATAGTACTGACAAAATTATGCCAACACATCTGGAGAAACAGCTGAATGGTTGGCAGATTGGAAGAGTTCAGATTATATCCCTATTTCCCTGATAGCACATGCTAGTAAAATTATGCTTAAGATCATTCAACATGGATTAGAGTCTTGCTTTGAAAGATTACTGTCAGACATGCAAGTAGGATTGAGGAACAGTAGATTAACAAAAGATTTTCAGTTGAACGCTGGATCATTGAAAAACCCAAGGGGTTCAAGAAGGAAGCCAACACATGTTTGATTGACTGATGCGGCCCTTGACTGTCTTGACCACATAAAAGCTAAAGAATGGAGTAAAAGGATGGGACTTCAATTCAATATGAAGAAGACTAAGGTTATAACAACAACAAATAAGGCCCCTAACTTTACCACTGAATGGGAGGATGTGGAAATTATAGAAAGCTGATGGATTACACAGTTAGTAAGAGAGAATCCAGCACTCAATGGGGTGTGCTGGAGCCTATCCCAGTTGTCATTGAGTGGAAGGCAGGATACACCCTGGACAGGTCGCCAGTCCAATTATATTATATTATATTACATGGATGGTCATCTTTCATTGATAATTGTAAGTGAAAGTCTAGCAGATCATTAGTGATCAGATCAGTATGCATGTATGAGCATTTTTAAAGTTAATATTTAAATAAATTGAATATATCATATACAGCAGCTGCTATCAGCAGAGAATTCAGCAGCCTTCCTTTCAGTAAATTTCAGTGACTGAATCAGCGCCAAAATACACTCTCTCTGCACAGAATGCAATAAAATCATTACTGTTTGGCATTTATGAGTGCTTTTAAAATATTACTGTCAACCCTTATAGCGACCTGAAAGATTTAGTCTACTGGATAGTAAAGCTAATAGGCTTAGATTGAGGAGAGCCTCTTCATCTCTGATGCAGCTTTATGTGGACTGTCTGTCACAGAAACATATATACAGTGCTGTGCAAACGCCACAGACCTCTCTGCATTTATTTAATATCCAGTGAAAAAGCTCATTAAGTGTAAGTTGTTCAGTGTCAGAAAAAACTGCAGAAAACATATGTTTTCAAAACTACACAGAACTACATATATTTGCAAATTATTCAGTATGCAGTGCATCCATTCTTACCTTACAACTTCTGTTCTTTAAGACTGACTTTTAGTTTTTCAAATAAATCTGCAGGGATATTTTTCCACACCCTTAAAGTTCAGTCTAAGTTAAGTCTCAGAGGTTGGTTGCATTTTCTGCTTCTCACAGTCTGAGTAATCCCAAATACAGTCAGCGAAGTTGAGGTCTGATTTGCACATTTCCTTCTTTATTGTGTATTTCCTTTTCTTAGTTAGGGCTTCTTGACAGCTACACATCCTACAGACTCATAGTGTTGAGTTCTCACAGTGGAAGGATGGACAGAAGCACCAGTGGATGGATCTGTAGTAAGAGTGGAGCTTGGTTTTCTCCTCTCTCTCAGAGATGAAAGCTTTAAGCGCTGTGTCAACTATATGCGTCACAAGGCATGCAGCACTGGAAAGCTCATATCTAATTGCTTTGAATCTGAAGCTGTTTGAGCAGCATTTCAAAGACTTTTGTTGTAAGGCCTTTTAAGCTTCTTTAAGTTGTACTTAAACACACAAACCCAAGATATGTTAAAAGAGCTGTTTCTACTAAATTTGTCATTACACACAACAATACTTTCAAATATTAGCGCCATTACAGTATCTAGCATCACCTACAGTGTAAAGGAGGAATCAGTTCTTTCTGAGCAGGACAAGTATTTTAACAGTCCTAACATTCAGTTTACAACGAAATGCAAAACTCATTAAAGCCTTTATTTTCACACAGAACATATGCTGACAGAATATAACAAAATAGTCGGTTTGGAGAGCTCCACACTCCTCAACTCAGTTTTGCATGCACACATATCATGCAGGCCTATGGGTGCTATACTAGTGTATAGTAACAGAAGATATATGTTTATAACAAAACAACAGAAATCACGAATGTGATCTAGCATCCATATGCCTGTGTGACGTGTCTGCATGCCAAGGTGTAGTCGCGTTCAGAATTCAGAACTCCTGTTATATAAAATGATTGACTGCTTTGTTCAAGTTTGATCTTTTTTTCAAGCCTGGGTGGGTGTTTTCAAATGGCATTGCTTTGAAACGTGTTATTGTTTTACGCATCTTTTGTTTTACTCTTTCATTGTGTCCTCTGTTGCTATGAAGATGGCACACAGAGTGTAATCTGCTTCCAGAATCTTGATGATATATTGTCACTGCCTGGAGAAAGCCGTCTGATTGGCTTAGCTCAAATCAAGACAACATTAGCACATTAACACCTTAACATTCCAATTTGATTTCATACAAAGACTTATTATTCAGCAACTACATGGAATTCAATGCAAACTAGTGGAGCCCTCCGGCAGGCCCATGGCTTGTTAAGGGTTTGTATGTCCAGGCTTATTACATTATAATCCTTATTATTCTATTATTATGTGAAAAGCAATGCAAAATAATATATTATTTATTATTTAAGGCAGGGGAGTAAGAAGTTGACACCTGGGCTTTTTTTCTGGCCCTTTTAGGGGTTTAAATCAAATCAAAAATACAGAAGTGATGTTTATTTTTATTGTACTAATACAGGTATTACCATTAGGCCTATAAATTATGCTGGTAGTGTATCTATTTTATAGTGCATTTAAATTCTGTTTATAGTGTATCTATTTTCATGCACCACAATGACGGGATAATAAATTCATACTAAGAATATAATCAGGACATTTGAATTTTTCTGCTATCAAGTGGGTTGTGGAAAAATAGAAAGAATGTGAAAGATGAAGAGCTGGAGAGTTTATAATATCAGCAGTGAAATGGGCGGAGAGCTTTTCTCTGAGTGAGCGCTGGCTTAAGCCTCTTCATATTCGGCTCAGCTTGTCCAAGAATCGGAGCGATCCCCTGGCGACGGTGAGCTGTCCTTTGATGGATGGCACTGTGTGGACAGCTGACAGAATTATGTTTCTGCCTTGCAAACAAACAGCAGGCGCTGGTTAAAAGCGGGTGCCCAGCGATGGCTGGGACACCCAGAGAGTGTGTACAACTCTGCAGTAGTCTTCCACTTAATCTATCAAATTGGTCTGTGTCCTTGGTTCATTACTCAGAGAAACATAGCACCGAGTGATTATTATACAGCTCAGCAAAGTGCACAGATTTGAATGCTCACTGTTCAATTTGGAACTTCGAGACACGAGGGGCAAAATCCTTAGGAAACTGGTTCTTCAGTCCATAAATATTTGCAAATATATGACCTCAAAGTGATTCTGTTGTGACCTAATAGTGCTTCATAAGGCATTGGCCTGGTTCTTTAGGAAATATTTTAATCTCAGCTTTCTGCACAATTTTATTTGTTGTGATTATTTTGTAGAACATTGACAAGAAAAACTATTTGCAAACTTTATATTCTGTAGCTGTGGTTCTCTGCATTCTCTGTGGAAATGGTTCTCTGTTTACATTGTATTTGCAGTATTAACTACACTAGTGTTTAAAAGTTTGGAATCACTGTTCAATTTTATAAAATATATTGTGTTGCAGGGAAGGCCTTTGCACAAGGCAAGAGCAGGAAGCCACCTAGGGCACCAATGAATGTTTATATATAAACATTCGATATTAGCTGATACTATGTGATCTAAGCCGAGCTAATGAATAAATCGCTCCTCAAGCTGGCAGTTGGATACAAAATCAAGGGTCATTTTCCTGCCAGACATACACTGTGAGATTTTAGCATGCTTTTAAATACACACAAATAATCACAACTGCTTTCCTGGAACAGTTAGAGACACATATAAGCTGACTTTTTTGTCTTTGTAAAATAGACGGTAGAAAGATTGAGGTGTATTTCAGTGCAAAGTATGGATAGCTGAGCTACTGCAGCTCAGTTTCTCAGCATGTTTGCTCAGTACTCCAATACACTAATGAAACAATTTTACTGATATTTGTCTATGGTCAGAGCTGTTGGGTCTGCGTTTCATAGCATGGCAATCATTCAGAGATTCGGACAGCATGAGCAGTTTCACAGACTTTGTCTGTAGATGATCAAACATATAGTGTGAGTCACCAAGGAGCAATATTTTCCAGCCCTCCTGATTATTCAGGTTCAGCCACACATATTATTAATGTGTGGATAAAATTAAGCGCTCAGCCTTTCAGTCTCGATAAACAAACACTGGCAGTAGATTGGGTTGTACTGATGAGTTCAGTGACTTTAAACATGGCACTGTCATATGATGCCACATCCTCCACAAGTCAGCCACACCTATTACTAATATGTGGATAAAATTAAGAGCACAGTCTTGATTGACAAGCAATTGCAGTAGAATGAGTCATACTGATGAGCTCAATGACTTTAAACATGGCATTGTCATAAGATGCCAACTGTGCCATAAGCCAGCTTGTGAAATTTCTGTCCTGCTACATCTGCCCCATTAACTGTAAGTGCTATAATTGTGAAATGGAAGCATCTAGGAGAACAACAGCTCAACCATGAAGCAGTAAATGCCAGGAGAATGTTACCTGCCTCCGTTGTGCCAACAGCGAAGTTTGCTAGAGAAGTGATAATGCTGTGTGGTTGTTTTCAGGGGTTGATCTAGACCCCTTAGTTCCAATGAATGGAAATCTTAATGCTTTAGCATACTAAGACATTTTGGACAATTGTCTTCTTCCAACTTTGTGGGAACAGTCTGAGGAATGAAACATTTTCTGTTCCAGCATGACTAAGCCTCAGTGCACAAAGCAAGGTCCATAAAGACATGGTTGAGTGAGTTTGATGTAAAAGAATTTGAATGGTACCCACAGAGCCCTGACCTCAACCCCATGGAACACTTTTGGGATGGCCTGACCTCAGGAATGCTCTTCTGGATGACGGGGCAGACTTTGCCAATGACAAACTCCAAAATCTTGTAGAAAGTTTCCCAGAAGAGTAGAAACTGTTGTAGCTGCAAAGGGGGACTACCTCCATATTCATGCCTATGGATTTAAAATGGGATGTCATAAAGCTCCTATAGGTGTAATGTTTCGGTGTCCCAAAACTTTTGTCCATATAGCGTTACTATATATATATATATATATATATAGTACTATATATATATATATATTTTAAATGTAACGATTATTTTAAGTAATTTTAACATTTAGTTTCTTACCATGTCATACATTCTCAGTGTTCCCAAGATACTTAAAATTATAAAAAAAACAAAAAAACAAAACACCAGTCTCGAAACACTGTGAAAAATAGCAGCTTAAAAAACTAAAGACCCTAACCCACTTTTTCTATTGCCTCTTGCTACAGCAGAAAAACTACATTGTAACTGTAGGTTACGGCAACAGTGGATTGAAAATTAAACATGTAGTCAAGTTTTGTAATTTTTCCTGGGTCCTTGGCACCCATTGTTTTAAAAACCTTTTTTTTTTCAAATCTCTCCAGCTATGAATAAGAAGCTAACCAGTCTCACATAACATCTAAAATTGATGACACAGGTTGATAATGAGAAAATGTCAAAAATTATTGACAGATTGACACATTTTTTGAGGCCCAGCACCAGAGTTGAATCATGAGTAGCTAATCTACAAAATTGTGGAGCTAAGGAGAAGCTAAGGAGATTCAGGAAAGATCATTTGATTTATGTACTGATTTATCTTCCCACAACATGCAGTGCATCTCTAAAACACACAGCAACCGTCTCTTGTTAAACAATGTACTGTTCCTATATCAGGAATACACAGCAAGCAGCAGCAGCACACAAAGTTTAGTTTCACTGAGTTTTTACCTGTTTAGAGTTTTCACGGTTTAGATGGGCATGATGATGAATTGGTGGGCTTGATTTTTCTTGCTGTTTAGGAAACTAAATAATATCCTTCTATATGGCACCTTATTAATGAGAGAGTGGTTATCCGTTTGTCACAGCCAAAACAATTCATATGTTTCAATAGTAAGAACAATTTTCAGCTCAAAACTCTGAATACTGTTTAAATGAAAACATATAAAACTTTGAAGAATGCTATAGGAAGCTAATCAAAACATGCTTGAGCTTGTCTTTTGTTATCCTACCCAAATATGCAAAGGGAAGATTGAGGCATAACATATTAGGTTTTTATTGAATAGCCTTAAAAATATTTAATCTGTAATAAATTATATCTGTAATAAATTATAAAATCTGTAATAATTATATTTTTATACAAGCTACATATACGTCTCTGCTACAGAGGTTTAGTTGTATCACTTGCTAGAAAAGTCTGATGAATTAGTGCAAACAAAGTTAATTCAATATAATTCTATGTTGTAAGAAACAAATATATTTCAACCATATATTATCTATAACATAGTCAGACAGCTCCACTGATACATACACACACATTAAATTATATATAAAAACTTACATAAGGACAACAAACAAAAACATCACTCCTCAGTAAAATATGAAACAGTATTTCCAAATAACTATAGCTTTACTACCTGTTAGTATAAAAGATACTAATAAAATAGAAGAAAAGCTGTGTTTTCAGAGGTTTCTTCTTTTTCATTTCAAAGTCTGTGTAAATGTATGGAATAAAAAAGCACCAGTTAGTTTATTTGTCTTTGTTTACTAAAGGTGGCTTAGTTGTATCATGTTACAACTAACCCAGCAGTACAGAGTCTGTACTTAAGCCTTGCTGTGAGCTTGTCACCTGCTTCAAAACAGTGCTACATTATACTCAACAAGTTGGTGAATAAATTAATGACCTGAACAGAATTCAGAATCTTTAGCCAACTGTGTTTTGCACACAGAAGAATTAGAGCTCCGCATTTAACCCATCCCTGCAGTGAAACACTCACATACATGCACGGTTGGCAGTCCTATCCATGACTCCTGGGGAGCAGCTGGGAGTTAGGTGTCTTACTCAAGGGCAATTCAGTCACGTATTGTTGGCTGAGGGGATTGAACTGGTGACTTTCCGGTCACAAGGCTGGTTCCCTAAACTTCATTTCTGCACCTCACGTTAGGTTGTTCCCTGTGATCTCCTATTTATTGAATATTATTCAAGATTCAAGATTCAAGAGTTACACTGTACAATGAAATTCTTACTTTGCTGTTCCTCCATTCATCAAATATAATCTTAATATAATCTTAGAATAAAATAGAAAATATAACACTTAAATTAACACTAAAAACAATAGTTAAAAAAGTACAATTTTATGTGCAAAGTTGAAAGAAAAATTAAAGTTACATGTGCATATGTGCAATTATGTAGAGCAGCTGTTCATTAAGTGCATGTTGCAAGTAACAGATGTAAACAGTAGTGTTCTGTGTAAGTAACAGATGTAAACAGTAGTGTTCTGTGTAAGAAACAGATGTAAACAGTAGTTTTCTGTGCAAGTAAGAAATGTAAACAGTAGTGTTTTGTCTAAGTAACAGATATAAACAATAGTGTTCTGTGCAAGTAAGAAATATAAACAGTAGTGTTCTGTGTAAGTTACAGATATAAACAGTAGTGTTCTGTGCAATTAACAGATGTAAACAGTAGTGTTCTGTGCAAGTAACAGATGTAAACAGTAGTGTTCTGTGTAAGTAACAGATATAAACAGTAGTGTTCTGTGTAAGTAACAGATGTAAACAGTAGCGCTCTGTGCAAGTAAGAAATATAAACAATAGTGTTCTGTACAAGTAACAGATGTAAACAATAGTGTTCTGTGCAAGTAACAGATGTAAACAATAGAGTTCTGTGCAAGTAACAGATGTAAACAATAGAGTTCTGTGCAAGTAACAGATGTAAACAGTAGTGTTCTGTGTAAGTAAGAAATGTAAACAGTAATGTTCTGTGTAAGTAACAGATGTAAACAGTAGTGTTCTGTGTAAGTAACAGATGTAAACAATAGTGTTCTGTGTAAGTAACAGATGTAAACAATAGTGTTCTGTGTAAGTAAGAAATGTAAACAGTAGTGTTCTGTGTAAGTAACAGATGTAAACAGTAGTGTTCTGTGTAAGTAAGAAATGTAAACAGTAGTGTTCTGTGTAAGTAACAGATGTAAACAGTAGTGTTCTGTGCAAGTAACAGATGTAAACAGTAGTGTTCTGTGTAAGTAACAGATGTAAACAGTAGCGTTCTATGCAAGTAACAGATGTAGTGTTCTGACAACAGCAGTACAGTGTATGTAAGGTGCAGTTATTGAGTGCAGATGATTGATTATTATGATCAATCATCATTGATAATAATATTATTTAAAATCACGACAGGTGTATTGCCAGAATCAGACTGATGCACTCATAGTATTATATTCCTTATATCCAGCCTGTTCTGAAGTGAATGATAATAGTATTCAGAGATTCTATTTCCTTCATGTCTCAATTTAGACAACAATTAAAAAGGTTTCTGAGCGTGCATGAATATGATGTGCCTTTTCTTGGTAACCTGCCAGTGAAAGAGGTTACACACACTTCCCTTTCTTCTGCCCTGGCCACAGGCTACGTGGACCCCAGTGGCCCTCTGAAGTATTCGGACGTCAGAAACAAAAATCGAAGGAGTAGCTTCCTGGCTGTCAGCCAAGCAGCCCATCTGCCTTTGAAACCAGCCTTCCCTGTCTACTGAGATTAGCCTGTCATACAATACGGCTGACATGTGGCCTGATAAGAAGAGGGGATCTCTCCCCTCAGCCCAGATAATACCTGCTGGACGTTATTATTGTGCCTTTATCAGCCCTGGTGGCTGTAAATCAGCAGTCGGGAAGGGATGTGAGCCTGAGATAATGACTTTACCTCCCTGACCCTCCCTGATATTCCAGCCAATCTCATGTCCACTGACCGCATCACTCTCCCCAAGTTCACCAATTACAGCCCATGCCAAAATCCTATTGGCCAGAGCCAATAACCTGGTGATAATAAAAAGACTAGAACGGATGTCATTGGCAACACAGTGAGGCATGACCTCAGTGTCATTTGAAGAGATATGGAATATATATTTATTTAATTCTTTGAAATGTCTGTTCTTAAGAAAAACAGATCCTCTCTGGAATGTAAAGTAGGGATGGTTTGAACGATAAAAACAGATTAATTAATATTGCATGGGAATAATGCACACAAAGTCATAATTCTTGCCACAGATAAGCATATCTGTTACTCTACCATCAGTTAGCCTCAACATACATTGTATTTCCAGAGTGAACATGAAACATGTGAAAAATATGAGCCATACAGGGTCAGATTAAGTTCATAAATCAAAACTAATTTCCCATACTCTAAAGAGCCTTTGTAGAAAAAAAGCCATAATTTATTTGAATTTTTTACATTTTCCAGTTTTTCTTCTTTTAGAATAAAACAGGCTGATATTTTGTTCTGATTGGCTGCCCTGAGTTGAGCCTTCAAAAAGCAGGCTGGGTTTGAAGCACTTCTTGTAACTTCAGTGTCAATGGGCGGAGCTAAACTGCCATAGACTGAATTTACATGCAGATAAAGAGGTTGATTGTCCATAGACGGGAACCATAGATGGGATTAGTGTGGTTTCTGCTATTCCAGTGATCTGTGCCTTTTCTTTTGGCTTGTCATGAAATAGCACTTTCTCACAGTAGATCAACGCCTGTCCTGTGTCTTTCTTCTTCTGCTGACACTACATTGTCAGAAGTGAGATATATACATACGTGTGTGTATGCATTGTTTTTGTGATGTCCTAAAAATTATGAATTTAGAACAAGCTGTTTTTGTAGCTGTGCATAAATGGATATAACTAAGCACCTTAATGTGTTTTCTTGTGTTGTGTTAGCGTCCTGCTAATGGTGCCACACATTTGTTTTCCCATAGTGGGTTAAATACCATTATGTAATATATTCCTTACTTTTATAATAGAGTTTAACACTGAATCCTTTAATAAATTCAGAGATTAATTAAGGTTTTTGGATCAGAAAAACCTGTTTTATATATTTATGTGCAACTATTTACTATTTTCTGTCTGTATTACCTTTACTAATTGCCATTGTTTTTAGAAAAATAATATATGTATATATATCGTTTTATTAATACAACAGTTTTAAAAGCTAACACAATTGTTAAAAAAAAAGGACTAAGCAGATTACAATAATGCTAGCTTTAGCCATGGTAACTAACTGGATGAAGGCTACATCCTAGCTCCTAGCCATGAGGAATTGAATCTGACTGAATTACGTTATATCTGAACTTCCAGGCGTTTCCCATGAGTTCTGCCCCCTTATCTCCTTGGTGATTCTCACACTGGTGCTTAATACTGATGTTGGACACGCTCACTTGGAGTCAAGTCACACTCAAAAGGGAACGTGTCCTATTTATTTGCTAGACACTTGAGGGGAAAAGAAGATGACCTATCTTTCTCATGCTATTTTTCCCCCTCTTCGCTGAGAGTGAAATGGGGATGAAAATTATGAGTGATGTGATGCATCTGTATTTACATTTCATTCCATTTTGCAAGCTGACAATATTTCAGAGAAACATATTCACTATGTGTTTACACACGTAAGTACACGTTTCCAGAGGACAGCGGAATGTGTTGCCTGGGCTGTGAAAATGTATAGAGGAGCCTCGGGAAAGTCAAGCCAGACCATTTACCTTGCTGGCACATGTGGCTAATCGATTGGCGAGTCCAGGCAAAGACATAGCTCAAGGCTTTCAGTGGAAATATCTGCCCAATTTGTCCTGCTCGTTACCCCATCTGTCCCCTGTCTGTTACTCAATGTCTCTTTCAGCAGTTAGAATGGATACATGAATACTCTCAGGCCTGAAGATCACTGACATTCATTAACTGACATGATACGTTCTGTAATATGTATGTTCCAGTCATTGCGGTGGGTTTTCACTCTGATGTTTGTCTAGGCAAATTTTCAGCCATTGACATTCTTGCTGTAATTTATATGGACTAACAAGTTATTCTTCTGGAAATTTCCTATTCCTTCTTTCTTATTTTAATAATGAGCTTTTCCACACATTCATTGAAACTTTACATATCTCTTATTTTGTCTTCGGTTTGAAAAATGAGCAATAATTCACTACTTCTACCAAAATCTTGGGGAATTATTTTGCAGATTTCCATTTATGCTAGATAATATTGTAAAGTGTTTCAGATGTATCTTTGGCGTATGGTGCTAGGCTATGAAGGACCAACTGGGTGAACCATTTTGCTAGCTTCCACCCTCAGGTAGACCAGTGCTGCATTTCTAGTTAGCTAAGAATACCAAAGACAGAAGCTCACTGATTGAGGGTGGAACAGATAAACAATGACCTTTCCTTGAATTTATATTTGGGCATTTTTAACAAATGGAAAGCTTAATATCATAATCATATTATTTTCAGGGACCTCAGAGTTTTGATTTTGAGACATTCAAGTGGTCTAAAGGTTAATTAGGGAGTCCCAGATCCCCCAGGACCCATGGTATTTTGCACCTTGCTTCCAACATGTATAATGATGTGATGGGTACTTAGTGATGGGAGTTTATGCACAAAAAACATAAATAATTTCAAATAAAAAGATTTAAACCTCTCTCTATCTCTCAGAAATACAGAACAGGGTGTTTTGGTACTTGTTATTTGATTGTTTTGACACCTTTCTAGCTGTAAAATCTCAGAGCTTAGGACTTGTTAGGCCTTAATAGACCTTTTAGGATTGGATAGGCAGGTCAAGAATTTCGGTAGGAACCCAATGCATTGTAAAATTCTCTGAATCTTCAAATCTTGTGCTAACACTCAACAACCATTAGCTCCTCTAAGCAGCTAGCTGAGAATCTGAACAGAAAGCTAATTGATGCCTACAAAGCAGGGCAAGGCTATGAAGAGATAATAAAGCACTTCCAGCGTGCAATGACCACTGTCTGTAATGGCAGTTAAGGGGAACTGTAGAAGTCAAGGTTTGGTCTGGAAGACCAAGAAAACTCTCAGATAAAACTGCTTCCAGAAAGGCAATGCAAAATCCTCATATGACAGCAAGGAATGTGTAAGAAAATGTATCAGCATTGCTTAACTGAATGCAAGCATCATCAGCTGGGAACTTCTTCCTCTCACAAAAACAATAAATTCAAAATGACCTGTTTTGGCAGTTTAATGTCCATATATGAACGGTATGGAGAGGGTAATGAATGGCACATTTTCAACTTCAACTCTTTCATTTCAACAAAACAGAGAAAAGTGAGGGGCTGGTGACAGAACTTTCCTGTAAAAGGCTAATTACATACCAAGAATCCAAGAGAAATTGGTCATTATTTTAAAAAATGGTTGTCTTTGTCACTTTATTTTAGCTTTTCACACTATTTTGTATGCAGCTGTCACTACCTACTTGAAAAACAGCAAAAATTGCATCTAATTTGTAACCTGATCCAGCAAATGACAGCCAGTCACTACGCTTCTAATGAGCTCCTTGCTAATGCTTGCAAATGGTTCATACGAATATGGAATAAACCACAGTGTAATGTTAGCATTATTATTTTTTCATTCCCAGCGTCTGGAGTTAAAGCGTGATTAGTGCGTCTGATCGCTAATGAGCTGTGGAGGGCAGCGGAGATTATTCAGCCTTGGTTACGGAAGGAGAGTTTACGGCAGGTCACTGCTGGGGTGAAGCTTCAGAGTGGCCTAAATGTTGCAGGCTCAATTCTTTATCCATACATGCTAATCAATACATTCCAATTACCAAGCAGAAATACTAAAATAGTGATGAGGAGACTGAGAATGTTGGGGTTGGGGTGGGAGTGCTGTGAGTGAGAAATGTATCCACTGCTCTAAGTACATGCCGAGAAAAGCTTAAAGCGAAAATATATTAGCATCAGATTTTGTGCAGTGAAACTGAAATGGTGCTGTTGTGATGTTTTATTCCTCGTTTTGTCATTTTTCTGTACTGCCTGCTATTCTAGATCTTTCTCTGTATTATTGATCAGCATTAGCAACTAGCTGACTAGGGGGAGCCAAACATAGCAGCTGCCGCACACCGACTCAGGATGCATGCTTTGCTGAGCACCATTCTTGCACAGTCACTGTTGAACTATATATTTAATATACTTAATATATGTCACACAACCAACACAGCGATGGTTTTTAGTTTTATGTTTTTAATTTTATCACTGATAGATCACAAAAATGTTACTTCAGTGTGCATCATTCACTGGATACTTAAAGGGACAGCTAACCAAAAAAAACTGGACTGGCTCTGGTCGTTTCGGGGTCCCAAAGCAGGAATTTTTGCCTATCCCTCCCATCTTGCTAGCTGGTGTATTGTAGAGGCTCATTAATAACAATGACTACCACAAGCTGTCTAAATTATATACAACCGTGCCTGTCTAACTAATCAGGAACTAAGCCTCAATGAATGAGTAGTTCTGCATTAATACTTAAGTAACTATTCTAAACTTCCAAGGACTACTAGTTAACTACTCAGTAGGTAATAGTGAACTAATGATTAGGGTAGTTCACTATTAACTAAACAATAACTACTGACTCTCATAGAGAATTACTTAGTAACTATTTTTTCTTAGAATAATTTTTTTTTCAGGCCAGACATGACGCACTGAGCATTCTCTAGTGAGACCCTGTGCAAGAACCAAGATGGCAGCTCTCTGCTGCTAGACAACCAGCAAAACAATGCTAGCTCCTAAAAAAAAGGTTCCAAAACTGATACATTTAACAGTAGTAAGGTACACTGCACAGTGTGCAGTCTCTGTAGTATAATGGATTATACCCTCCATTTCTATTCACAGAAACAGGTATCCTCAGAGAAGGCTGGGGGCATCACACCACACTGTACTGACTGGTGTCCCTTGTGTGTTTGTTTTGATCAGAAACCTTCAAAGGCTGATGTAGATCTTCATATTTGGTAGTGCAATTTGCCCATCAGCCTACAAATGGGACAACTGTTAACATACTACAATATTCAATAGACCAGTCTGCATACCTCTCATCTTCAGGAAAGAAAGGAGGAGCATGTGTGCCAGTGTTCCTTCTGAACAGTAGTTGTCCTTTAATGTCCTCTTGAGGGCAGGGACAGTTGAAGAGAGGGGTCATGGAAATATCTAAAATGTGAATGTGTCCTGCCTTCACATTCACGTGGTTCTACATATTACCACATTCAACTCCTTATTAATGAACTAGGAGTTGATTATGGTCAGGAACAGTATTATAAAGTGAAACACATGGTAATTCACTATTAATGAACTAGGAGTTAATGATGACCAGGAACAGTATTATACACTGAACTACATTAGAAATAAAAACCGCTAAAGAAAAAAATTGTTAATAAAGAGATTTTGAAAAAGGTAAGAATAAATAAGTTGTTTATTGAGTCCTTTTTTGTGAACAGTCCAAATGTGAAAATATCCTTGAGTTAGCTAGCTATATCATTAAAAATAATACACCCAAACAAAATGAACTCAAAATCTGTCATTACTACTGAAGGAGAAAGTCTGAGCGCTGAGACTGACCACAGTATGTTCTGCTAGTACATAATTACATATCATTCTGTTTCATATCTAAGGCAACTTAAAACATCTTTATCTTTAATCTTTTTTCCTCATCTTTTTTTTTCCATATTTTGGCTCCAGATTTGCACATGCTTAATTGGGCATGATTAACCAGTTGCTTTTTATTCAAGCATGTTGGACAACCTAATTTTGCAGTAATCACCCAGAAGTTTTCAGGGAGCCTTCTGGCAGCTGAGTGGTCCTAAGCAGCTCCTTATATTACTTATTAGGTTGAGGGTCACTTGTTAGCTACAGTAAGAATTAGAATTTAGAACCATTTGCCAACTGTATTTGCACACTGTGGAATTAGACCTCTGCATTTCACTCCTCTGAGCAGTAAATCACCCACATGCATGCACACAAGTAAACACACACATTAGGGGGCAGTGAGCACACTTGCCCAGAGCAGTGAGCAGCCCTGTCCATGGTGCCTGGGGAGCAATTGGAGTTTAGGTGCCTTGCTCAAGGGCACTTCAGTCATGGACTGTCAGCTGAGGGGATTGAACCGGCAACTTTCCGGTCCCAGGGCTGGGGTGGGGCATGGCTCGCTAATCCAATGCTGCTAACTCCATAAAGTAGCACTGCTTTTTGTTTAAAAAATGCTTTTTGGAGCCTTCATCTTTTGGGATAGAGCAGCAGTGCAAAGGAAACATTCATTAACTTTACTAATGCAAACAAATGTCACCTGACACTGTGAAATTGCACCAAATTGGGAAATATTGTAATACTGGATTTTACCAAAACTGCCCAGCACAATCTCTTTCTCTGTCTTTCACTCTTTTTTGCCATCTCTATACCTCTCTTCTTGTCTCTTGCCAATTGAGGAATCACTCATTGTGCCTCTGCCATTAGGATGCTGATTATAACCTGAGCTATGCCATCACTGTAATGAGTGTTACAAAGGTCACCCAACTTATTATTCCACCATGAGGATCATCAGCGTTTGACAAAGTAAACACAAAAGCGTTGTTTGTGTGGAATTTATTCATCACAAGTGTTGTATGTTAAATGGTTAGGTTTGACGAGCTTCTACCTTGTCCACGATGTGAAAAGTGGTTGAGTTATAGAGCGGTTACAATGCCATTTTCAGCTGCGGGTCGCGGGGGCAGCATCCTAAGCAATGAGGCCCAGACCTCCCTTTCTCCAGCCACTTCCACTAGCTCTTCAAGGGGGATTCCGAGGCGCTCCCAGGCCAGCTGGGCGATATAGTCACGTGTCCTGGGTCTTCCCGGGGGTCTCCCCCCAGGTGGACTTGCCTGTGACACCTCCCGAGGGAGGCATCCAGGAGGCATCCTAACCAGATGCCCGAACCACCTCAGCTGGCTCCTCTCGACGTGAAGAAGCAGCGGCTCTACTCCGAGTCCCTCCCGGATGACCGAACTTCTCACCCTATCTCTAAGGGAGAGTCCAGAAACCCTGCAGAGAAAACTTATTTCAGCCGCTTGTATTCGCAATCTCGTTCTTTCGGTCATTACCCAAAGCTCATGACCATAGGTGAGGGTGGGAACGTAGATCGACCGGTAAATCGAGAGCCTTGCCTTATGGCTCAGCTCTTTCTTTACCACAACAGACCGGTAAAGAGCCCGCATCACTGCTGACCCAAGCACCAATCCACCTGTCACCTGGTTCTTCAGTGGCATCGCTCTTCTTTTGGCACCTTCATTTTTAAAGGAGAATTCCACCAATTCTTTAAAAATGTCTACATTTTTTAATACTTGAGATGTAAACATCAATCAGAGTGGTCTGATTCTTTGTATGGACTATGATGTCTTTATAGTGGGAGCCAGCCAGAAATGTCTATGTCTTATAGACTTTTCATTTAGAGTCTTAAACCACCAGTTAACCTACACATGCCTTTCTATGTGTTATGTTGGTAATAAAAAATAGCAGCCAATCCAGTATTTGCTAACTATTTTGCCTCTGAATGCTCTGCATGTACCTTCCACCATAAGTGGATTTATAAAAATACATTTTAGGCCAAAATATTGTATCAAAACTAAGAGGTATCAAACTCTTCAGACGTCTGGTTCCTATCGCCACCATTGTGAACAATTCTAACTTGCTAAGTTTCTCTAGAACTGAACATTCACATCAAACCACTCTGAATTACTGAATTTACAACTAAACAGTTTAATTACGCAGAACGTTTGAACTCCTTTTTAAGAGCACAGTGTGGTGCAGGGAAATCACCAAACTGCGCTGGACTCTTGCCCTCTAGAATCAGATTCCCCAGCACACATCATCTAAAAGCTATGAGTTTAGAGATTATAGCAGTCAAACGCTAAAGGAAGAACATTTCATCAGCCTGGGAAATAATATTCATACAGTAATAATGAAGTACAAAGAATTGTAGAGTGCATTACAAGATTACTCTCTCAAACAGACACACATTGGATCTCTTTTTATTCCGAGCCAACAAAAAGGTAAAACTTTCACTTTGCAGAATGAAAGAGGCTTACACAAATATGGCAAACCTGAGCATTCAGCTTTATACCCTAATCAATCTCCCCCACAAAAAAGCTTAGCAAAGCGAGGGGAACATGCTCTCTCAGCATATCTATCAACTTAGTCATTCAGTGTGCGACTTACTTAATACTGATGCCACCCAAAACCGTCGAATCAGCATTTCTTTTTATTCCGTCTTGTTACCCAAGAAGGAAAAAATCATTAGAGCCAACATTCTTAAATAATCCCTTTTGAGATTTTGTGGCAAAAATGTAATTTAACCCAGTGTGCTAAGAAATAATGATGTCTCAGTCACACTCTGCAGTTTGCGTTAAAATACAATTACTGTGTAAATGTGCTCAGCTATTGGGTCATAAAAGCTTTAGGTGACGTACCACATCGTTCACTTCTGTCAGTGAAGTGTAAATAGGTTTAATTACCATTTTTGCATTACATTACAAAACGTTTATATATCTAAAACTTCTAAACCAAACAGTATCTTCTCTTATGTGCTTAAAATCTGAATAGGACAAGATGCCTCTCATCACTTACTACCAAAGGCTGGCTTTACACAGTGAAATTTTCCTGCAAATTCAGTTGGTTGAAACACACGTGAAACTAAATTGCCCTTGAGTTGCATAATGTAAAGCACTTTGCACCTCATTTGAAACTCTGCAACAGTTGCAAGTGTCTCAATTTGAAATGATTTGTCAAAACGTCAAAGCAACTTACTTTCAAATGATTTTTGCTAAACCAGTGGACTAGAAAAAAATAAAACAGCCGATGCTTTATAGGACGTGTCACGCACCCTCCGAGTACCTCGTTGGATTCAGACTCAACCTCCCAGAAATCTCAGGGAGATCACCTGACTCCTCACGTCACTTTGTGCTCCTATCAGCGCTCTTGTTCACCTGACTTCTAGTGTGTGTCACCTGTGTTCTTGATCATATGACAAACCTAGTTTAGTTTATAGCCCGGGCTTTAGCAGAGGGGCTTTGTGAGGTATTGTATCCACTGCGTGATCTACTGAGCATTCATTGCATTGTATGTTTTTTCGTGTATGACCTTTGCCTTTCGTTTCTCGACTTTGCCCTTTATGCTCTGCCCTTCGGATTATTTGCCCTTGTGTATGATTTCAGACTTTTTGACTGTATTCTTGTATTCTTGACTATGTTTTTGCCTCTCCCTTTTTGAAAATCATTATAGAAGAGGAGACAGAGATGAGCCCATGATGAGCCTGTTGTGCTTCTAGGACAGGATGAATGAGTTTTCTAAATTAGTTATTACTGTTGCTGGAGTTACCACACTAACCATATCACTGTGGTTGGAACAAAACCTTGCACCTGTCGTTTTTCAGTTTTTGACATTATTTGAAAATACCTGTTACTCTTTACATTGTGTGTAAATTAAATAATGAATAGAAAAAGAAGAAAAAACGACCCAAAATAATGTGGAAAAAAGTCTGGTTGACTTACATCAAAAGTAAAGTATGTTTTTTCCTTTCCTGTACAGTTACCATTTTGGAGATACATGGTTTTGTCCTGACAACAATGATATGCAGGTACAGCCACCTGCAACAAACGATTCAGTTCAGTGATTGACTCTTTTGGACAATTCAAAACATGCAATTAAAAAAAAAGTCAATTTTTTTCATGATTTGATTTAATCCATTGGGCTTTTCTCTTCCCAATTTAGCCTGAAAATGTTTATTTAAGATAAGATAAGGTAAGATAATCCTTTATTAGTCCCACAGCAGGGAAATTCACAGTATTACAGCAGCAGCAGAGTAATAGAAGTAATAGAAACGGGAAACAGTATAACATTATAAACATTATAAATAATAAAAATTAAAGTTAAATCTCTAGACTATTTACAACAAAATAAGAATAATAATAAAATAAAATAAGAGCTGCATAAGATCTGCATTGCACTTATTTATGCAAAAAAACCTTTATTGACTATTATTGGAAGCAAGTATGACCAATTGTAATATTAATAAAATTGATGCAGCTGAATAACCACCTTCACGTTCAAAATGCACTGATTTATTTATTCATTTATTTTTATATTATAGTATAATATAAAATATAAATACATATAGTATATATATATATATTTATATACTTTTTACAAGGGGATGTTTTGTCTTGCTCCAATGATAAAAGAACCAGTAGTGTGGCTATTCTGTATTTGGTATCATACATACTGCTAAAAAGTGAATATTAAATAAATAAGTCACTGAAAACATTTCAATTTATATGTATTATTATTATTTTATTTTTTTTATTTATTTATTTTTTTATTGTAGCATCATGTGCAAAATATTTTATCTTGTAGATCATTGCATGCAATGTACAAGGCTGACTAACATGCCTGAGTCTTTGACCGGTCACTGAGCCTGATTCATTATGTTGTAATTTATGCCAGAGGCCTTTCTATTGATCACCGGGCCGTTAATCTTTCCTTGTCTTCATGCAGGCCTTATGTACAGTGGCTTGTCATGAAGCCAACTTCAAAACTGATGAATAAAGCAACTTTTCATTCCTGCAGTATTTGAGATTTTGTTGTGTTCCTGTACTGCCTGGTTGGCATTTAAATCGTATATATCCCTACAAACAATTAAAAAATCCTGAGGTTGTGAAAAAGACCAATAGGATGTACAATTAACATGAATAATTGCTTGTTGGAATGGAAGCCTAACACTAGAATACAGGCCATGACACCTAGCCGTGCCAAAACTTCTAACTTTCCTCCATTAGAAGATTAGAGGGGGGTAGGAACAAAATACGGTCCATAGTTCAAAAACAGGAAGGATGATGGATTGTGAGCAGTCCACCACCTGCTCCATTAACACATCATCATATCATAAAGCATTCATTGGCCCTGAGTCAGTGGTTTACTGGAAACATAATGTTAATGGCTATGCTAACAAGCTTCTCCGGGAAAGCCCTCTAAAGCTGCTGCAATCAGTAGTGGAAGACAGATAGTGGTTTAATGAGAAAACTATGCAAGCATGCTAAAAGGCCTCTCCCCCCAAACTCTCTATAGCTGCTATCAATAGTAGAGCTAGTAAACAGCTGTGTGGACAGTATATATGGAGTTAGTGGCCCAATGAGAACACTATGCTAACAGCTAGACTAAGAAGCCTCTGCAACAAATCCTCTATAGCTGTAGTTATCAATAGTAGATGCTGCTGATGACCTTGTGGACAGTATATGGTGGTTTAATGGGAACATTATGCTAAAAGCTGCACTAAAAAGCCTATTCAGAAAAGTATTCTGTAGCTGCAAATGTCAAAAGAAGAAAGTGTGTAGACAGTAAATATGTGCTGGCTTAATGATGGTGCTTTGCTAACAGCTACACTGAAAGACCACTGCAAGAGAGCTTCTATAGCTGCTGCTGCTATCAACAGACGAGGTAACAAATGGCAGTGTATGGTATATATGAAGTCAATGGTTTAATGAACGCAGTATGCTAACATTTACGTGAAAAGAAATAACCAGCAAAACCTTAAAAATGTTAGCTATCAGAAAGGTGCCCACTGCTTACCAGCCTTCTGGACTGTTTCAGCTTTCTGGACCATTTTGACCATCATTGAGCCTCACGCTGTATAATGCTGTGCAAACCTCACATGCATGAACTAACCCTCCTGATACTGCTGTGGCATAAACACAAACTATCTAATTAACCATGGCTACACCTGTTTTTCCCTGTTTTGTATTCTAATATTTTATACTAATCCTGCCTTCCGCCCGATGACCGCTGGGATAAGATCCAGCACCCCCACCCCCCGCGACCATGAGGGAGAAGCGGCTTAGAAAATGGATGGATGGATGGATATTTTATACTAACGTTGTTCGCTCTCTGGTGTCAACCAGTAGATGTTGGGCTCCCCTTTAGAGTCTTGGTTCCTCTCAAGGTTTCTTCCTTTTGCTCTTAAGGAGTTTTTCTTTGCTGCTGTCCCCATTGGCGACATTCATGGGGGCCTGGACCTGGATTTTTCTGTAAAGCTGCTTTATGACAACACTTGTTGTAAAAAAGCTTTATAAATTAACTGTGACTTTGACTTAGTAAATGCTGCGGGAGGCTGTGTTGACAGTCAAGCTGCATCATAAATGGCATTTTTAGGGTTATTACAATATGAGTTTTTGTCATAAACACTTTGTAAAGCTCAGGTGACAGAATGGATCAACTTACCTCACACAAAACATGAAAGTAACATAATTAGATTGGTGGAAACATGGACAATTTTCCAGGAAAATTACCTGCTCTGTTCACACATGGGTTCACTTGGACATTACCTGGACTTTGTACTATGGGCAACTGCGAAAATAAAGTCTGGGTAATGTCCAATACAACCAATTTGCACATTTGCATTCACACATACAGCTTCTTCGATTAATGTCTGGAATAGTTCTGGGTCACAGTACATGTCTGAAAGGGGCATGGGATTTGAATTCAGCTATCCCAGCCAGAGAATGAGTAACTTCACCTTTGGCCAAATGGCGTATGCACTACTGTATTGAGAATTACTTACAGAAAAAAACAATGACTATTCTCAGACTCAGTGTGGTGTAAAATGCATAGATGCACAGTGTTGTGTAAAATTCATACATAAAATGTATGGAGCACTAATGTTACTGTCACAACACTTTTTGAAGAAAATATATTTATTCATTTTTTTGTAGGTATTGAAGAAAAAAGGGAAATGTGTTGATTCGTGTTTGTAGCCTGACTGCAAACACGAACAGAAGGAGATGTTCAGAGAACACACTTTAGACTGAAGTACTTCATGGAACTCACTCATGTTTCACAGCCTACAAATCTCCACTAGGGGAAGCCATTACCAGTCAAATAGCTGTTGACACTTCATTAGAACAGTGCTTTGCATCAGTGAGAATGTGCCTTATTCAGCTTCACAGTGCACAAGACTATAGTAGACGGCATGTCTGCTGTTTTCACATGAGTGTTGTGCTCACAGCTACACAAAAAAGGCCTCTCCAGCAAAGCTGTCTATAGCTGCAGCTATCAATACTATAGCAGTGGAAGGCTGTGTGGACAGTATACATCCCCCGTGATCTGCATGTCAGTATAGCCACCCAAGTGGCACAGATGCGACATTAATTATCATAAGTCTGCCTGGCCCTGCGCTGGGACTTCAAAGTGCCTAAACAGCAGTCTCAGAGGCCGGACAGCAGCTGACTTTGACTAATGAGGAGCCATAAGGAGAGCAACACGGAGAGGAGTCCTCCGAGAGTGGCCTGTCAAAAAAAAAGAAAAGAAAAAAAAGAAAAAGAAAAGCCCCACAACAATGAATCAATGAAAGGACATGTTGTCAAGAGGAAGGAAAACCTTTGTGAAACCTTCCAACAAGTGTAACCCGGACCAAATTGTTCCGCTACAGTGACTACATTGAAAGTGGCATTCCCAACATAGGGAAGTAACAGATGAAACTAAGCCATTGCTGAGGTTCCATGCAGCCTGTAAAAGAATGTGTGGAGCCGATGCAAAATAGCTGCTAAGCTGCATCTCCCAGGTCGGCCTATATGGCAATTATGGAGACAAACATCAAGTCAGCTCATCCTGACCATCACCAACACCACCTTACCTTGTCATAATCACATTTATTTACTTCATCCCTGCGCAATATAGTCAATCCAACTGGAGCTGTGTAAATACTTTTTCTAGAATAGACCCTTTTCTTCTGTTAAGAGGATGGAGGAAACTTTAAGATGTACATCAAAAATCTGTATGGACTGAAAAAGCAGTAGATTCAACGGACTTCAAATTTGTACATAATTTCCACGTGAATAATATGATACACATATGAGACTCTAAATATATACATACACAGTATACACATATGCATGCACACAAGTATTGCACCATTCCAATATACAGTTTTTGTACAATAATATAAGATATAATACAAGCTATAATATGTATACTGTTCTACACATTTTCATATATGCAAATTGTGAGTCTGAGGTGTATATATATATATATATATATATATATAGCGGTTGCTGAGGCAATAACTAGCGACAGGCACCGAGAAGGTTCTGGCAAACCGTCAGGCACCTCAGGAGAGGAAAGCGGTTCCCGACCAACACTGTATACAGTGGGGCTGGGGGGGCTGCTGACTTCGACTGGGGACTTTATTGGACGGTAGAAGGAATACTTCAAAGATATTTTCAATCCCACCAACGATCCTTCCCTAGAGGAGGCAAAGCTTGAAGAACTGAGCGAGGGTCCATCCATCACTCGGGCTGAGGTAGCCAAGGTGGTTGGAAAACTCCTTGGTGACAGAGCACCGGGGGTGGATGAGATCTGCCCGGAATTCCTGAGGACTCTGGATGTTGTATGGCTGTCTTGGCTGACACGTCTCTGCAACATCACGTGGACATCTGGGGTGGTCCCCCTGGAATGGCAGACTGGGGTGGTGGTCCCTCTTTTTAAGAAAGGAGACTGGAGGGTGTTCCAACTATGGGGGGATCACACTTCTCAGCCTACCTGGTAAGGTCTATGCAGGGGTACTGGAGAAGAGAGTGATAATGAAGAATGAAGAGAATGAAGAGAATGACCGATAAACAAATCTCAGCTACAAGAGAAATAATGCAGGTTTTGCCCTTGTCGTAGAACACTGGACCAGCTTTTTATCCCCACCAGGGTCCTGGAGCATGCGTGGGAGTTCGCCCAACCAGTCGACATGTGTTTTGTGGATTTGGAGAAGGCATTCGACCACGTCCTTCGGGGGATCCTGTGGGGAGTGCTCCAGGAGTATGGGGTGAGGGGCTCGTTGTTATGGGCCATTCAGTCCCTGTACAAATGGAGCAGGAGCTTGGTTCGTATAGCTGGCAGTAAGTCAGTTTGGTTTCAAGTTAGGACTGAACCAGAGCACGAATCTCGCAGTTTACAGATCAGTCTACGTTCTGACTCTCACCTATGGTCACGAGCTTTGCGACCGAAAGAACGAGATCGCGGATACAAGCAGCTGAAATTTTGAAACTTTGAAACTTTCTCTGCAGGGTCTCTGGGCTCTCACTTAGAGATTGGGTGAGAAGCTTGCCGATTCGGGAGAAGCTCGGAGTAGAGCTGCTGCTCCTCCACGTTGAGAAAAGCCAGTTGAGGTGGTTCGGGCATCTAGTAAGGATGGCCTCTGGACGTTATAGACATGTCCGACGGGGAGGAGACCCAGGGGAAGACCCAGGACACATTGGAGGGATTATATCTCTCGACTGTCTTGGGAATGCCTTGGTATCCCACCGGAAAAGCTGGAGGAGTTGGTGGGGGAGAGGGAGGCCTGGGCCTCTTTGCTTAGGCTGTTGCCCCTGCGACCCAAACTCGGATAAGCAGATGATGATGGATGGATGGATGGTTGGATATATATGTAAATGTGCATTTGAAGATGTACAAGACGTCAATCTTGATCAGTCTTGTCAGTCTAATCAAATCAGACTGAGTCTGTTTGAGGTATGGATGTGGTGTGAATTGTCTGTGGCGATCAAGATGATGATAAAGGTGATGGTTCAGAGGTGTAGTGAAAGGCCCACTGACCGAAACACAAGCACTACTGACTATTCAGCATAGCTTGATGGCCTAGTGAAGAAACTGTCTCGGAACCAACTGGTTCTGGACTTTATGCCTCTGTACCTCCTCCTGCCCACATCTGTTGAAGCTATAAAATGAGTAAAAAAAAAAAGAACAAACTACAGACAGATGATGACAGCAAATTTTTGTTATATTTCTAAATAATATTTTTTAAAAGCTTCAGATGCTGTATTATTCATGAGTGAAACAAAAACGTTGTTGCTTGCTTTTTCATTTAATTGTAAAAATGCATTCCATTTTTTGTCTGTCCTACATTAAAATAATTTTAAATATATAAATGTATTTTTATTTCTGTAGTACGTCTCAAGATTTGTGTCAGTGATGTTAGAAAAACAAAGTGTATTTAATAAAAATTTGTAAAGAAATTAGGATGAAACTTGTCAAGTTACTTGTATGGATGTATGGATACCTCAAAGGAAGAAAGACTGAAAAGTCTGAGAAGTATACAGTGAAATCTCTTATTTTATTTATGTTAGCTTGAAGCCAATGCTCTAGACCCAAGCTAGTAGCCTCAAGCAAATGCTCTAGATGCAAGCTAATATATATTAGCCTCAAGCCAACACTCTAGCTTCAAGCTAATATGTTAGCCTCACACCAATACTCTAGCCATAAACTGCACACTAGCCACAAGCTAATGTGTTAGCCTTAAGCTAATGCTCTAGGCACAAACTAACATGTTACCTTGAAGCCAATGCTCTAGCCACAAGCTAATTTAGTCTCAAGCCAATGCTCTAGATGCAAACTAACATATATTAGCCTCAAACCAACACTTTAGACACAAGCTTATCTGTTAGCCTCAAGCCAATGCTCTAGACCCAAGCTAATAGGTTAGCCTCAAGCCAACGCTCTATGCAAACTAACATATATTAGCCTCAGGCCAACGCTCTAGCCATGAGCTTATCTGTTAACACTAGGCAAACATGCAATAACAAGCTAACATGCTAGTCCTGATGCAGTGATACAATAGATGACTCCAGTCATGTCGTCATTTTGCAGTTGGCACCATGTTGCACATCTTACACATCTGGACACTAGACACTTTATTTGGTACCAATATCTGCACATATTTATTCATTCAGTATGGCCATTATATGCTGTTACCTGTAACTTTTTGTACAGTCATTTTTCCACTGCATCTTTTATCTCAGGTTATAGATATTATTACAGATTCTTGTATTTTTTCTATTTGTACATATGCCTGTAGATAGGATCTGTTATATTGATTCTTCTTGTTATATGTCTACACCCTTATTATTATTGTACAGTGCTGTGCATCTGCTACTGGCTGATCCAGTACAGACTCAGTTTAATTAATAATAATAGTCAGTAATAATAATTAATAGTAATTTAATTAATAGTAAGTAATCACTGCTCACCCTGATAAACTGATTTAGGCTCTTAGAGATATCCTGATTATTATTTTAATGCTGGTAACATTTTTCTCAGGACATTTTCTCAGGAAATCCACCGGCTTTTTGTCTGACTTCTCCCGTTCCACCTTAAATGGCGCAGCAGTCACGTTCTGAATTGCTGCGCCATTTAAGGTGGAACAGGAAAATTTAAACAAGCAGCCTGCGAAAAAGAGGGTTGAAAAACATGATATGAGGAGGTTTCACTATTAACTCTTAACAACTGAGTAACATTAACTTATTTTTGCTGTTTTACCGGAATAACAGGTCAGTATTTTGTCTTGTTTGCGATAGCTACTCACAGCCCTGCACCATTTAAGGTGGAATGGGAATATTCAAACAAGAAGCTGCAAAAAAAGAAACTAAATTCAGCCCGGTAGTTTTAGCATGCGTAATATTTTTGATGAAGAGTTTTAGTCTATCAAAATATCCTATAATAATAATTTATCTGTAAATATGCACTACAGAAAAACATTTCGATAAGTTAGCATAGCTCGTCAGAGCAGCGCCACAGCCCACCTTAGTTTTGTGTAACTTAGTGACATCTAACTGATGCACAGTAGCTTTAGCTCTTTATGGACTCATAATTCAGATGATCCAGTGATATTTGGAAAAAAATGTTAACAGGACAAAATGTTCTGAAGATTTTTATTTAACACAGGGTGCAACAGAGATTTTTCAAAAACACTATTCATTCAGGTCAAAGAGAAATGGCGCTTAGACCTGGAGTTCCTAATATGGGCATAATGAGGACTACAGAATGACGCATGACTACAGTGGTCTATTAGAGAAAATATGCTGCAATACAGTTTGATACAGCTTGTACTGTTATTTAAGGAATACTGATGTCATTTATTCACATGGCAATGATGTACCTGAACCAAGTAAATTTAATGCATTTCTTTTTTCTGTCTGAATGAATGATTAAATGAATAGTATTTCAGCATCACTTTGAAGTATTACTTTAGGCAGCCCACACTGTGCACTGTTCTAAGTTTACACTGTAACGAGATGCATTTTTCTCCCACGTGTACCAATAAAACGGTGCCTAATCCAAGCCATAAATCACATTAAAGCCGGTAATTGGGGAAAGCGCATGAAAGATACCCTGAATGCAGGATGGAACACATCTTCAGGTTTTATCTGGCATTCAAGCTAATGAGATTCCTCTCAAGAGAGGCCCTTTGTAATTACAATTATCACTAGAATTGCACTCCCAGAAACCTCTGCCTGACCCAGCATTTTGGCCCAAAACTCTCCGAAAAGTACTCTAAAGCACATAATTAAAGACACATTCTCTAAGGCTTTGAAGTTCCACGAGAGGGCATCACAGGTCAACATCAATAACAGTTCAATAATAAATTATTGGATGTATAATTTATTGTAAAATTTAAGGAAATAATTTCCTTCAGGAATGAAAGGAAATGGTTTGGAGAATGCAGTTTTCTTCTTTGATCCTTCCATGGGACCAAAATACTGGTGTATTCAACAGATCCACATTCTTAGAAATTACAAAGGCAGCATAATGCCTGTCATGGAAGTAATTCAAGGTTGCATTTCTGTCTCTGGGTCTCACACACTTCCAATTTTCAACCTACAGTACTGACAGTACTACGTTTTTTATTAATTTCCTCAAGAGAAATATCTGAGGTTAGATATAAGACAATTTCCTTGCATAAGGAAGGAGAAAGTCAAAGAAAAATCAGTGGGAAAAAAATGGAATTTCTGTAACTGGAGTTTAAGAAATGATTAAAAGGTCCTGAGACAACTAGACTCCAAATAGCCACGCAAGACCTGGCAGACCAACAAAAATGTTGCCATCTGATAAGCAGCATTTAAAGCATTTGTCTTGGAGACAGAGGAGAAAATCAAGGTCCACTCTTACTTCAGATCTGAAAAAATCCACAAGTGTTTTCATGTTAGCTTTCTATCCTTCACCTGGGAGAAGACACTCAACAATGAGTCTGAAAGGATGTGTAGCTGTTAAGAAGCTCTTACTGAGAAAAGGAAACACAGAAAATAGAAGCGCATTTGCAAATAAAACAAGCTGCTGCTGTTCTCAGAACAATACTCTCACCACCCCAGAGTCCAGACCTCAACATCGTTGAATGTGTTTGAGATTACTTGGATCATGAGAAGAAGAAAATGCAACCGACTTCTAAGACTGAACTTTGGAGGATTGGAAAAATATCCCAGCAAATTTCTAAAAGCATCTCTGAAAAGAACGGAAGCTGGAATCATGGCAAAGTGGACATACGTACTGAAAAATGCAAGTAACAAATGACAAGAATAGAGATTAGGCTGAAAAATACTTGATTGTTCCTTTAAAGAGCCATGAAATGAAGGATTCAATGGTAGTTATTTTATGTCCTTATTCCAGAACCCGTTTGGCATGTTCATTTTAAAGAACACATGGCCGACAGCTAAAATGAGAAATACATGTAATAGCGGTTATCTGGATAATGTCAGTTTCATTTAACAAAGCCAATAGTGCTTTGCTTTCCAAACAATGCCTAATGTGAATGACTATCTGCCATTTAACCTGGAAATAGGAACTTTAATGAGAGGAAGCAATCAATTACCTAACTACCTTTCCATGAGAGCGAGCAACCAAATTGAAAACGATCCTCTGAAAATAAAAAAATCATTTTCCCAATGCCCGCAATTCCATTATCCCTAATTGAAATTTACACTACCTTTCATGTATGTGTATCTGCAAGGTAGGCAAGCCTGAGGTGGATCAATATTACATGTTCTGTGCTATCACCTCAGGAACTACTAAATTAAAAAGAAGAAGTAGAAGGGAAGAGAGAGTGAATGTCCATAGACAAGCGTTTTTCTCCAGACTTCATTTTACTGCCTGGGCTAAACCAATGCAGACTCTCATCATTTGACTTTTTACTAGGTAGAAATGATTTTGTGCTGATTTTGTGTTCAAATCATTGACTGTGTTTACATGCACTTAATAATTCAATCATAATCAGATTTCTGCAGTAATCTGATTATTCAAACAGTCATGTAAACAGCATAGTCTAATTTCCTAGATCAGAGTAAGGCCTAGAAATGCAGTTAATACATCTGATGAAGAGAGCCGGATTTACACTCAGTAATCAGATTTTTCAGTGCATGTGAACTCTTACTCTTCTTTCAGATATTTCAGTCTACACAAGTGCAAAACAGACCAAGTTCCTGGAAATAAGCAAACAATGTTGAACACAGCACCTGCAAGATGACAACAAAACATTTTTGGAGCAATGCTAAAACCTTTACATGCTTGATGAAATTAAGAATAAAAAAATTCTTCATTGTCTGGATGAAATGAGTTTTGCATTACATTTATGTCATGTCTTATTCTGTGAGTTTATTGGCTGTTTGCAAAGCAGAAATACGATGCCTGACTCACACAGACCTGGAGTTTTCCATTATCTGATTACTCAAGCGTATGTAAAAGCATTGAACGGATTACAGACAAAATCTGATTTTCTTCCGTTTTCAGATTATTATGTGCATGTACATGTACTTGTTTTTTGTCAAACGGTTCCTACAAGTAAGCTTAAATAACTTCTTCCTTTTCTAGACTGTATTGCATGTTACACTGAATTTTCGTCATGGTGTTATTGCAACGGAGTAGCAAGATTACAGCAATAACTTGGTAAAAAAAAACTTATTTTACATGTAGTC
The DNA here is from genome assembly GCF_015220715.1 of Pygocentrus nattereri. NCBI lineage: Eukaryota > Metazoa > Chordata > Actinopteri > Characiformes > Serrasalmidae > Pygocentrus > Pygocentrus nattereri. The sequence goes on along the minus strand of NC_051228.1, from coordinate 26,500,556 downwards.
AGTCAGCCAAGACATGCTTGTTATCTGAAGTTTGCTTCTTTAGTTATTCTGTGTAACTATTAGGCTAAAGTAGCTATTAAGTAATGTAAGATTATGCTATTGGAAATTAGGAAGTTACTGACTTCTAAACTTTGATTACAGCTAGGAAAGTCTGAGTTTTTCAAGCCAAATGAGTGTTAGATTACTGTGAGTAAGGCCTAATCCCATTTCACTCCTTGTCCATACCACTTAGCTCTACCTCTGCATTTTGTGCGTTCATGCCTAGGGGTAGGCTATCCTGCTTTTTGTTTAGATAGGGGGTAGGTAAAGTGTTAGGGCTTCATAGCCCTCCAAACGGAGGCTTTTCTGAGGCACACTCCAACAGAGTGTTATGAGAAAAAAATTTTAAAAAATACAAGAACCATTGTATTGTCTTAGTTTAATGTTGTTTCAATGTATTATGGTCCTTTTCTTCATAACAAGAATTAAAAATGGCGAAATGGTGTCATTTAAGGTGGAATGGGAAAATTTGAAGCAGAATATGGCAAATAGCTCACTTTAGCTTCATATCACTGAACAATTGAGGGACAGTAAATAACTGTCATCTCCTAAACTTAACTAAAGCCCAGGAGTGAGGTTGCTGAACTTTTCCCTCCTCTGCTATCACTGCAGACTGGAAGGGTCACCTACAGAGCAGCGCTAGCTGCCTGTTAATAATGTTCTTTTTTATTTGAGGGTCTCATTTCATAGGAAAAGATTTCAAACACTACCCTTTGTAACTCAGTTCTAAGGGGCAAAGTGACACTCAAGGAATAGGGGTAAAAATAAGACATGGGATTGGGCCTGGGAGATCTACAATGCTGTACACGTACTATGAGGAATCCCAGTGGGCACAGACCATTTGACAGGTCAGCCAACTGTCGACAGGTGGTTGAATTGCAGTGTCTTTTTTTGTGACATCCCTGTAGCTTCCTCATGGTGATTGTTTGCCAAGATAATTTTAGGTTATTTTAATGCCATATTTATGTGATTTTAACAATGGGGTATTATTTAGTGTTATAAACCATTACACAAAATGACTTAATTTCTAAGAAAAGTCTAATACCTAAGTCTGCTATATTACATATAGGTACACCTTGCTAGTAAAAGGTTGGACCCCTTTTTGCCTTCAGAACTGCCTTAATTCTTCATGGTATACTTTCAACAAGGTGTTGGAAACATTCCTCAGAGATTTTGGTTGGTTATTTGAGTTACTGTTGCCTTTCTATCATCTCGTTAGAAATCTTTGGATTCACAGGTTGACGGGCCTCCTGCTTTATTGTCATTACCTTATATCCTTCTTATGAATTAATGGATTAGGTTAAAACACATGTTTTTTAATATCATAATTTCATTTAAAATTTCGTTCCTGCTGGTGTGTTTTCATCTGTGGTTTGATCATGTTCACTGATGCACAAAGATGCTAACAACACTGCTAACGCTAATAGAAAATCTATATTTTTGTGAAGAAAATAAATTTTGTCTGTTTCACAAAATGTGTTTATTTTTTGTTAACATGACAATTTGCTCCACAAATTGGTAATATTTACAATGAAAAAAAAAAACTATATATAAAAAAGTATTACATTTACATTTACATTTATGGCATTTAGCAGACGCTCTTATCCAGAGCGACTTACAAAAGTGCAGTATTATTAGCTACATCACTTTAAACTTCCCTAGCACCAGTGCTACATGTTTAATTAGTGTCCAGTTTTTCGTGTGTGACACAAAAGTCATTAGTAATTTTAAAATGACTTAACAGCTCAACATGGTTTGAGGCCAGTTTGATACATTGTTATCTACATTAGCCAAAAAGTTCCAGTGCAAAAAATACAAAAGTGAAATCTGGACAACAGACATGTTGCTTACTGGTTATCAGGGGAGACCCATGACCATTAGAGCTTGGCCTTCAGTTTGGGATAGAAATGTCAAAACCTGGCTAGAAAATGAGAACAAAGCACCTCTAAGATAATATTAGATAAATAATAGATAATGTCTGCTAGTGCCCCTGCGGGATTCTTTAGATTAGAGCTAGTTTGGTAGAGCTAAGCAATTTGCATGGATATTTTTTGGCAGTTCTAGATTAAATAGGGATATTTAAAGCTTCTAAAAGACATAAGATAAGATAAGATAAGATAAGATAAGATAAGATAAGATAAGGCTTTATTGTCATTCACATCACATGTGGTACATGAGGTGGAATGAAACATTGTACTCACGGTCCAGTCAACTCCCAAGTAACATAAACAATAAATAGAAGGTGCAGGTTCATGAACAAAAACATGTTTTTGTTCATGAAATTGGCCACATTCATTGTTAATCAAGTGGTTTGTTGATTACTCTGTCATTTAGTAATTATGCTGATGGTTAATTTAACACATTAGAACTTCTCTTCAGCTCCTGAAGTCCTAACCAATAGAAGAACTCATGTAATAGATACCTTGACACAAAACAATTTCTGATTGGTCAATTTTCCACTGTTTTATTAATTTTTTTTTTTTTTTGTATTTTAAGAAATGTAACTATTTTGTCTCCATCTAAAATTTAATAAAAGATGTGTAGTACTATGCTACATGCAATGTTTAAACACAAGCTTGAATATGTTGAATAAAAATAAACAAAAAATTAATTATGTATGTCAAAACTACATTTTGCCAGGCTATTGCTTTAAAGTTAAAATCAATACAAACAATGACATTTTGAAAAGGGTTGTGTTGTGGTCTTTGAGTTGTTTCAATGAATACATTGGATTGGTGTAAAAGAAGATAACAAGCCTGCGACAGTTCTTAATGTGTTGTTAAATAGCAATTATGGTTATCTTTCAGCTAGTCTATTCTGCTAAAATTGCAGAGGATGTCTCTGTGTACATGCCTGTATGGGATTCAGAGACAGACTTGCTGAGACTGATGGGGGGCTAAGAGAGCTCTGATAGAGGGAAGCTGGATCTGATTGTGTAGGACAAGCTGTGGGCCGCCTGCCCAGGAGAGTCCATCCCCAGAGGCGTCATTGCAAAGATAGCGGCCACTAACTGATGCCACAGGGCATGGCAGCAGAGGGCAGCTCAGACAGAGTGGGGTCAAAGTCTTGGAGTTCTGTGATAAGCGTCCAAGCAGTTTTTTTTTTTTTTTCCTCTGAGTCTGTGAGATCAGTAGCACTAAGGCAACTGGTCTTTTTGTACAGATTGTACATGATTTCCATGCATTATTCATCTCATTACCACTGATTTAAAAGCAAGACAAGGTTGCCAGTGTATTCCCTATTTGTCCAAATATTACAAAAAACACTGGGGGTGTCAGTGTCTGGTGCCAAAGGATCTGAGTCTGTTTTGATTTTTTTAATTTTTAGTCAAACCAGCTATTAAGTACAAGATAATAATTTTAAGCAATAAGGAAAAAAATAGACAATTATACAGAAGCCTTAATAACTAAAACTATATCTATTTTTTCAGCATTTAATGTATTGTAATGTATCCCGTCTTATCTCTGTCCTTTTTATGTTTTGTTTTTGTTTACCTTTCCCTTATGTATCTTCCCATGTGCTTTTTGGATTTTTGCTCCTAACTAACTCAGCCCTTATGTCACACCCCTTACCTGGTCCCAGTTTCTTACTCCTTCTTGTAATCCTTCCCAGCTGTGTCTTGTTCCTGGTTTGTGTATAAGTAGCCATGTTGTTGCAGAGTCCTTCAGAGGCTGTATTTGAACACCGATTGTGTCACAGCGGCACAACTAGACTGTCCCGTTTCGAAGGCTCCTTCATATGCAGCTGACAAATGTACAGTCGTGGCCAAAGGTTTTGAGAAAGGCACAAATTTTGGTTTTCACAAAGTTTGCTGCCTGAGTTTCTTTAGAACGTTTTGTCAGATGTTTATATGGTATAATGAACTACAATTATATGCATTGCATATGTGTTTTAGCTTTTTATTGACAATTACATTCAGTTTAAGCAAAGACTTAATATTTTCAGTGTTGACCCTTCTTCTTTAAAGCTTCTGCAATTTGCCTGGGCATGCTTGATATCAGCTTCTGGGCAAAACCTTGAATGATGGCAACCCATTCTTGCCTAATCAGTGCTTGGAGTTGATCGCAGTTTCTGGGTTTTTGTTTGTCAAAATTTCAATGTTTTGTTCACCAAGCCACTTGGTTATTACTTTTGCCTTGTGACATGGTGCTCCATCATGCTGGAAAAAGCATCGCTCATCTCCAAATTGCTCCTGGGATGTTGGGAGAAGTTGCTCTTGGAGGATGTGTTGATACCATTCCTTATTCAACTATGAGATCAGGTCACCACCAGTGCAGAGTTTCCTCAGGAATGGCAGAGGGCAAGTGTGAGTGCATCTGAATGCACAGTGAGACGAAAGCTTTTGGAGGATGGCTTGGTGTCAAGAAGGGCAGCAAAGAAGCCACTTCTCTCCAAGAAAAAACATCAAGGACAGACTGACATTCGGGAGGAAGTATAGAGATTACACTGCAGAGGACTGGGGTAAAGTTATTTTCTCTGATGAAGCCCCTTCAGACTGTTTGGGACGTCTGGAAAAATGATTGTCTGGAGAAGAAAAGGTGAGCGCTATCATGAGTTCTGTGTCATGCCAACAGTGAAGCATCCTGAGACCATTCATGTGTTGCTTCTCATCTGGGGGAGTGGTTATGCTCAAAATTTTGCCTAAGAACACTGCCATGAATAAACAACCATGAACAAAACATCCTCCAAGAGCAACTTCTCCCAACATCCCAGGAGCAATTTGGAGATGAGCGATGCTTTTTCCAGCATGATGGAGCACCATGTCACAAGGCAAAAGTGATAACCAAGTGGCTTGGTGAACAAAACATTAAAATTTTGGGTCCATGGCCAGGAAACTCCCCAGATCTCAATCCCATTGAGTGGTCAATCCTCAAAAAGAGGGTGGACAAACAAAAACCCAGAAACTGCGATCAGCTCCAAGCACTGATTAGGCAAGAATGGGTTGCCATCATTCAAGATTTTGCCCAGAAGCTGATATCAAGCATGCCCAGGCAAATTGCAGAAGCTTTAAAGAAGAAGGGTCAACACTGAAAATGTTAAGTCTTTGCTTAAACTGAATGTAATTGTCAATAAAAAGCTAACACATGTATGGAATGCTTATAATTGTACTTCATTATACCATATAAACATCTGACAAAAGGTTCTAAAAAAACTGAGGCAGCAAACTTTGTGAAACCCAAAATTTGTGCCATTCTCAAAACTTCTGGCCACAACTGTATTCCTCTTTTCCATGACAATGAAGGATCCAATGAGTCGACCCTTCGCCAGCCATTCCAAGGTTCATTGCATGCCGGTGAGGATTTGAGAACATAGCAGCATCAGCAGAGGAATGAATGGCAGCTGAGGAGTACATTTTTACATGTAGCAATTAGATTTAAAGTTGAATAGCTAATGATACACATTTAAAAAAAGGATCTGAAGCTAATTTTATGCTAATGCTTCATTTTGTTTTAAGGAGCGATGAGCGGACAGAGAGAAGCTGAAAAAATAAGGAAACTAAAATCAAAGTTTCTGACTCCATCTTTAAAGAACTTTAAAATAACTTGGAGCAGCATTTCGTAATGCAACAGTAAGGGTGGGAACAGTGATGCTGTGACACAAACAGGAAATCTGCCATAGAGCAGACCATCTCATTTCGGTTCAGCCTTGGCGTGTCTACACAGCCTTTGAAGGACATGCCTTCACAGACCGCGTCCTTCGAAGGATGTAGCCCCTGAATTGGGACGCAGCTTTTGTCTGCTCTTGAGTCTTCATGTTAGGAAAGTACTTTGTGTCAGGTCCATGTTTTCTTTTGTGTTAATGCAGTTTTTGTTCTTAATAAATCTGTTTTGGAAGCTTGAACCTACACCCTGCCTCCAGTACCCCTTATATTACAGCTTACACTGTTTTCAGTAGACCTGCTTTCAGTTTTTCAAAGAAAACTGCAGAGAGATTTTTTCACACCTCAAAAGTTTAGTCTTAGAAGTTGGTTGCATTTGTTGCTTTATCTGTTTCAAGTAAGTCCAGTAACAAAATTTACTTATCAGTTCATAAACTCTTCCTCCTTATCAGGGTTGGGGTGGTGTCTAAGTATCGTGCTACTTTTTGTAGTTAGATACAAATATTAGTAGCTAGTAGCTGTAGCCACTACAGTTTTATGAAATGTTGCTGTAGGCCAGAGGCTTCAGTCAATCCATGCAAAATGAACCACAGAACGCGATCGGTAACTGGGCTGATGGCGACAGTGCAATCCTGTCTGAGCCTTGGACAGCTCGAGCAAACGGGCACACGCACGCCCCATGCACTGATCCAGGTGCCGATCATGCCTAACTAGTAGTCTTAACTCAGGGGTCGCAACTGAAATTAAGTTAAGAAGAGCCGTTTTGTCCTGTTTTGTATTGTTTAGCAATAATGAAACCACCTTGGGAGGCACGTTTGAGGAAAAGATCTGAGCACTTATAAATGTAAATAAGTCCATTCATCTCCAAATGATCAATGTTCGACTCAAATCTCTGTCACTGCATTTTTGTTCTCTGCGTTGCTGTGTGTCCAACAGTCTGCACGTCAGTCTTCAGCATTAGAGGTTGGTGAATTAGCAGCTATGCGTTAAAACCAGTGACCATTTATTGTGAAAACTGTGTTAGAACTGTGTGTTATAACGATTTTACAGCAAAAGAGGATTATTATGGTATTTACCTAAAAATCTAGTTCTGTGGAGTGCAACAGCAACAGTGGAGATATTATTCAGGCCTGATTCTCACCCCAAACAGAGCCAGTCACAGAGAATTTTGAGGCTAAAGTGTTGATTTAACAAGGACTCTGAATGTCATGTCTGTATATACACCAATCAGGCATAGCATTATGACCACCTTGTTGTTTTTACGCTCATTGTCCATTTTATCAGCTCCACTTACTATATAGGTGCACTTTGTAGTTCTACAGTTACAGACTGTAGTCCATCTGTTTCTCTGATACTTAGCCCCCATTAACCCTGCTCTTCAGTGGTCAGGACCCCCATGGACCCTCACAGAGCAGGTACTATTTGGGTGGTGAGTCATTCTCAGCACTACAGTAACACCGATGTGGTGATAGTGTGTTAGTGTGTTGTGCTGGTACAAGTGGATCAGACACAGCAGTGCTGCTGGAGTTTTTAAACACTGTGTCTACTCTCTGTCCACTCTATTAGATGCACCTGCGTTGTCGGTTTACCCTGTAGATGTAAAGCCAGAGACGATAGCTCATCTGCTGCTGTACAGTATGAGTTAATCATCCTCTAGTTCTTCATCAGTGGTCACAGGACGCTGTTGGCTTGATATTTTTAGTTGGTGGACTATTCTCAGTCCCGCAGTGACACTGAAGTGTTTAAAACCTCCAGCACGCTGCTGTGTCTGATCCACTCAGACCAGTACAACACCCACTAACACACCACCATGTCAGTGTTACTGCAGTGCTGAGAATGATCAACCACCCAAATAGTACCTGCTCTCCAGGGGGGTCCAGAGCACTGAAGAACAGGGTAAATTAGGGCCAACAAAGTATGCAGAGAAACAGATGGACTACAGTCTGTAACTGTAGAACTACAAAGTGCACCTATGTAGTGGAGTTGATAAAAAATTGGAGCAGTTTTATTTCAAACAGTTGACAATGCTTTGCACAAAATTCTCTGGTTTGTATTCAGTTATTTTTGTTGATTTTTGTTAGTAAAAACCTGGAATTATTGACTTTGGATTTAGTGTTAACTTTTTGGTGATATTTTTGTATATTTGCAGCTTGTCAATTGTATGTTTCTTTCTGGCACATGATTAAATACAATGTCTTGCTCACAGTTGGGCTTGTTTGGTGTGTCAGGTGGTGATTCACAAGCATTCTCACAATCGCGAATTGAAAGTAGTTAAAAGGTAGTACACTACTTTTCAAAAAGTAGCTAAAATGTAGTACACTACTTTTCAAAAAGTACCTAAAAAGTAGTGCACTACTTTTTGAAAAGTAGCTAAAAGGTAGCTAAATTGTAACTAGCTACAAATTTTAGGAAAGTAGCTAAAAATTAGCTAACTACTAATTTTTCAGTAGCTATCCCAACCCTGCTCCTTATCTTAAATGTCAAGTTTTGGTATTCTTCTTTCTTTGTCCATTTGCTTCTTGAACACCTTGGTTGAAAGAATGCAGTAATAACTGATTGGCTATAAGAAGGATGGAAGAGTTAAAGTGAGAGTGGACAAATTGCACACTGATAGAATTGATATACAAGCTTGCATATATTTTCTGTTTAACGTTTCTTGCTTTTTTGCCACTGAAAAAAACTAATAACTTCTGCTTAATGGTCGATTTGATGAGAAATAAAATAAACCAAAGTCTCTCACTTTTGTGCAATGCCAGACTTTATTGAATCTGATTAAAATGCAATTTAACCCTCGAAAGTAAATGCAGTTAAATTCACCACCTTCGGGTTTGATGCATCACAATGCATGAGTGCACTTTACCACCCACAAAATACACTGTTCTTTATTTATTGTCTTCTTCTTCTTTCGGCTGCTCCCTTTAGGGGTCGCCACAGCAGATCATCTGCCTCCATCTTGCCCTATCCACTGCCTCCTCTACTTTTACACCAACCATCTCCATGTCCACCTTCACTACATCCATAAACCTTCTCTGAGGTCTACCTCTTCTCCTTCTACCCGGCAGCTCCATCTCCAACATTCTTTGCCCAATATATCCACTATTCCTCCTCAACACATGTCCAAACCATCTCAACCTGCCCTCTCTGGCTTTATCTCCAAACTGCTCCACCTTCACTGTCCCTCTGATTTGCTCTTTTCTAATCTTGTCCATCCTTATCATTCCCAACGAAAAGCTCAGCATCTTCATCTCTGCCACCTCCAGCTCAGCCTCCAGCCACAGTCTCCAAACCATACATCATAGCCGGAAGCACTACTGTCTTGTAAACCTTCCCTTTCACTCTTGCTGCTATCCTTCTGTCACACATCAGCCCTGACACCCATCTCCACCCACTCCATCCTTCCTGCACCCTCTTCTTCACCTCTTTTCTACACTGCCCATTGCTCTGGATGGTTGACCCAAGATATTTGAAGTCATCCACCTTTACGACCTCTACTCCTTGCATCTTCACCTTTCCACCTGCCTCCCTCTCATTTACACACATGTATTCCGTCTTATCTCTACTGACCTTCATTCCTCTCCTCTCCAGTGCAAACCTCCACCTCTCCAGATTCTCTTCCACCTGCTCTCTACTCTCACCACAGATTACAATGTCATCTGCAGACATCATGGTCCATGGAGCCTCCTGCCTGACCTCATCTGTCAACCTTTCCATCACCATTGCAAACAAGAAGGGGCTCAAAGCTGATCCCTGATGTAACCCTACCTTCACCTTGAAACCATTTGTCACTCCACTGCACTGCACACCTCACCACTGTCTCACTATCCTCATACATGTCCTGCACCACCCTAACATACTTTTCAGCTACACAAACGATGCAAGTCCTTTACTTCTTCTTTACTGTCCAGCCTCTCATACAGCTCATCATAGGCCTGAGCCTTTGCCTTTGCCACCATTCTTTTCGCTATGTGACTAGCCTCACAGTGCTCCTGCCTACTTCCTTCATCTCTCTGGTTATCCCACTTTTTCTTAGCTGCCTTCTTCTTCTGAATACTCTTCTGGACTTCCTCATTCCACCACCAACTTTCCTTGTCTTCTTTCCTCTGACCAGACGAAACATCCAAGACATTCTTGCCAGTTTCTTTCACCACCTTAGCTGTAGTTTCCCAGTCCTCAGGTAGCTCCTCACTGCTCCCAAGGGCCTGTTGCAATTTTTCTCTGAACATCCTTCAACCATCCTCCTCCTTCAGCTTCCACCATCTAATCTTTGGCTCTGTCTTCACTCTCTTCCTCTTCTTTGTTTATAATCTCATTCTACAGACAACCACCCTATGCTGCCTTGCTACACTTTCCCCTGGTACCACTTTACAATCTCCAATCTCTTTTAGGTGGCATCACCTGCTAAGGATATAATCCACCTGTGTGCACCTCCCTCCACTCTTGTATGTCACCCTGTGTTCTTCCCTCTTCTGAAAATACGTGTTCACCACAGTCATTTCCATTCTCTTTGCAAAATCTACAACCATCTGACCTTCCGCATTTCTGTCTTTCACACCATACATACCCAGCACCTCTTCGTCCCCTCTGTTCCCTTTACCAACACGTCCATTGAAGTCTGCACCAATCACTAATCTCTCCTCTCTAGGGACACCATCTACCACTTCATCCATCTTACTCCATAATTCCTCTTTGTCCTCTAACTGACAACCAACGTGTTGTGCATATGAACTGACCACATTCAAAATTATACCATCAACCTCCAACTTCAGGCTCATGATCCTGTCTGACACTCTCTTTACATCCAGAACACTTTTCCCAAGCTGTTCCTTTAGGATTATCCCTACTCCACTTCTCTTCCTTCTCTTCGACCTACTGTAGTCCAATTTCCACCGGCACCCTGCTGGTCAACAGCACCGGAGGCAGTCGTTGTTAACCCGGGCCTCGACCGATCCATTATGGCAATCATATTTGTGATCCGCATGATAGTTTTGGCACAAGTTTTACGCTGGATGCCCTTCCTGACGCAACCCTCACCATTTATCTGGGCTTGGAATCATCACTCAAATCATTTCAAGCACTTAGGGATTGTTACTGAATTGAGTTCTCATTACGCTCCTGAAACCACACGCTGACATTTCATCTGAGGACAAATTCTAAATCATTGTGATGGGACTTTCTCTCAGTGTAAAGTGAATGTGTTCCTATATCTGGGGTTGAAATTATGGCCACTACAAAGTACATAATCTCTAGTACATGGAGGAACACCAAGAAGGAAACTTTTGAAGATTTATTCTCACTCTCGGATTCTACCACGGCAGTCAATCATTGGAATTCACATCATGTGCCGTGTGAAAGTGCTTAGAAACAAGCATGCAGCCTCCATTAAGATTAGGAAAAGAAACTATCGAGGATGTTTAACCCCTTTAAGTCCAGGGAGCTGTGGACTGGTCCAGACTTTTATTTCCTCCTTTCGTAACATTATAACTTGTATATTAAGCTCTAAGCTTTTACTGCTTGGATAGCTAGGGCATCTCCACTGTTCCAAATGTCGATTACACATTTCTGTACCTGGCCAATGTCCAATTCCAAGTTTTTCAAAAATTCTGGATAATAAAATAGTTCAGATGTAAACAAAGTCATTCAGATTGATCTTATGTGAAATGTACGTAGAGTAATTCATAGAGTCTGGATTGTTCACAGTGGTGGTGTCAGAAACCAGAATTTTCTTAATGCCTCTAAATGGTCTGAGTATGATATCTAGTGCCTGAGATACTGCCTGCAACTCTTTCACTTGATTTTCATAATTCTTGTCTTATTTTCACTATTTTAGATTTTTCCGCCATTTATTTATTATTATTAATTATATTATTGTTCTTAACTATAATAGTTAACAAGCGTATACACACACGCACGCACGCACACACACATATACATATATATATATATATATATATATATATATATATATATATATATATATATATATATAAAACTAAGAGCCCCTGAAAAACAACCTCATAGCATTATGCCACCTCCACCAAGCTTTACAGTTGGCACAATGCAGTCAGGCACGTAATGTTTTCCTGGCATTCACCAAACCCAGACACGTCCATCACGCTGGCAGATAAAGAAGTTTGACTTATCACTCCACTGAATACGTTTCCACTGCTCCAGAGTCCAGTGGTAGCGTGCTTTACACTTCTCCATCCGACATTTGGCATGATAATGTAAAGCGTGTTGTTCGTGTCATTCTGCTGTTCAGACACGGAATTTCACACCATGAAACTCACGGCATACAGTTTTTGTGCTGATGCTAATGCCACAGGAGCTTTGGCAACTTTTATCCACTAGGCACCTCAGCAGTTGTAAACCCCACTGTGTAACTTTACGTGGTCTGCTGTTTTGTGGCCGAGTTGCTGTGGCTCCTAAACCATTTCACTTTTTAATAATACCACTCACAGTTGATCCTGGAATGTGTAGGAGGAAAGAAATTTCATGAACTGACTTGTTGTAATGGTGGCCTCCTATTACTGTACCATGCTTGAATTCAGTGAGAAACCTATTCAATGTTTGCCTCACTGCATGGCTGCGTCCTTGACGTTATACACCAGTGGCTATAAAGCTGAATAAAACCTGAATTCAGTGACTAAAAGGTGTGTACAAATACTTTTGTCCCTATAGTGTATGTGAAGACGTACAATATGGTCCAAAAAAGTCTCAAGAAATCCTGACTTGATGCCTCTGACTTTTATGGTTTTATTGCAAGCTTTACAATGTAACTCACGGCATATTTCCCTGGTTCAGTAAAGCTTTTTCTTTTAATTTTAATACAAAGATCCTACATAGTGCTGCTTTACAATACCTCAACATAATGTAGAAATTCTATACCCATTGCAAGGTTTTCCTAAAACTGTAAATCCACGCCAAGGACCAACCTTATGAGTGATGTATAAATTATATTACACTTATATAACTGTGTAGCCTAAATTTAGCCTTGCTAAATTTCCTTTGGGACCAATAAAGTATCTATCTATCTATCTATCTATCTATCTATCTATCTATCTATCTATCTATCTATCTATCTATCTATCTATCTATCTATCTATCTATCTATCTATCTATCTATCCATCCATCCATCCATCCATCCATCCATCCATCTATCTATCTATGGGTTCGATTCCCAGTTGGTCAACTGGGACCTTTCTGTGTGGAGTTCTGCTTGTGTCTGTGTGGGTTTTCTCTGGGTTCACCCATTTCCTCCCACAGTCCAAATATGTGCAGTCAGGCTAACTGGGGTAACTGGACATGCTAAATTGCCTCTAAGTGTGTGTGGATGTATATGTCTGTCTGTCTGCCCTGCAATAGACTGGCGAACTGTCCAGGGTGCATCCTACCTTCTGCCCAATGACCGCTGGGATAGGCTCCAGCTCCCCCTGCGACCCAGAAGGATAAGCAGTTTAGATTGTGTGTGTGTGTGTGTGTGTGTGTGCTATAACTGTTGCCAAGTATATTTAAAATTAATGACTCTAATTGCCCCGGCCGGGCGACCATGGTCCTCTCTATGTGGAGTTTACATGTTCTCCCTGTGTCTGCGTGGGTTTCCTCTGGGTTCTTCGGTTTCCTCCCACTGTCCAAAGACATGCAGTCAGGCCATTTGGACATGCTAAATTGCCCCTAGTTGTGAATGTGTGAGTGAATGTATCTGTCTGTCTGTCTGCCCTACGATGGACTGGCGACCTGTCCAGGATGTATCCTGCCTTTCGACAGCTGGGATAGGCTCCAGCTTTTGGTAAATGCTGGACAAACCCGACAGACAGCTGAAGCTCATATTGTCATACATCTGACACACAAGTGGTCTTTCTCGGAAAGTCTGGAACCATTTTTTCCTTCCCTCTGAAGGTAACTTTATTTCCTTTGTAAATTTCAGACTACTTTCCTTTGAGAGGTGTTTTTTTCTAGCTATAAGTAAAGTGTTTTGCTTGAGTCTCTGACCCTGGTTTAATTCAAAACCACTGGAGCACCACCTGTCGCTCTTAAGAGAATGAGCTGGTCTGATGAACTGGGAGCTTAATGAAGTGTAACCTTTCTCCACTTATGGTCTGGGCTTGGTAATATCCCTAGCCTCGGAATAAGTGTAGACCTAAATGTCAGTAATCTTATAGTACATTGTTATTTGTCTGTCTTTGGTTCACAAAGGCTTTCAAGCACTTGGGGTATTGAGAAACTGGCTATAGCTGAATGTTTACACTGTTGCGTCTTAATATGCAAGGCCCTTAGCCCCAAGCAGAGAGCCAAACGACCTCTCCGCATGAACTGCTATAAGTATTCCAGTGGCATCTCTCAAGTTCAGCCCTGCTCATAAAATATTAACACTGATAATGACCACTGATGTCCAAACCAGAGGATTTTGATTTATCCTTTAACATGCACTCACAGATCAAGCTGGGAGATTTTTCAGATTTCTTTAAAGATTAATAGTACTAGATACTATGATATCACACAGAATAGAACCATTTATTTCTCTTTTAAAAGAAATGGTATTTCGAAAAAAGGCACTCATTGCAGAGGTGTGAATCTCTGACCTTGATTCAGTTATTATCCTTCATAAAGATTGACTGATTCAGTTCAATTCAGAATTTCTTTTAAATGCACACATGTGACTAAAGGGGCTGTTTACACAGAAGTGGAATAATGACAACATATAAAACATAAAACATATACCATATATAAACATATGTAACTTTTTTGAAAATAGCCTGAGAATTCATTCATGAGAAATTTCATTGATTATTATTATCAATTGGCCACAGCTGTATGACCTACAGGCACAATATGTAAATAGGAATTTGATACATTTTTCAATTCCTGTATAATTAATTTTTTTATGTAAACAAATCACAGTGGTTTGATGTGAAATAGTTTATTTATAGGCTCTGTTTTCTTCACAGTGGTATTGATAGAAACCAGGAGTCACCATGTCCACAATGCAAATACACTATTATATATTTACTATCCAAAACCACCAGCGACCTAGATGTGCCTCCTGAACTGTTATGAGTATTATCATGGTCAATTTTCTTTTCCTTTTTGTAACCCAGGTCTCCAGTGTGTAACAAAGACACTGAAAAAGTAGAATGAATAATTATGATTTTAATTTATTCTGAAATAGAATGAAAATAAGTTAATGAGTGGAAACAGCAGCAAACAGTGTTTAAATAGAAAAAATAAACGGATTAATTATAAACAAACAAGTGAAACTTAATGCGCAAAACAGCAGCCAATCAGTCTCTCAGAAGGTCCAATGCGCAAAATAGCGTTCAGTAATATTCCCCTAAGAGATTAGGTGGGCGTTGCTTGGCCAATCGGTGTCCAGTAGGTGACGACCTCACCTGCTTTACTGCCAGAAAGAGGATTAGGGCCACTATAAAAACAAAATGGGGCATTGGAAAAAAAAGGGCAGCCAGAATTCTGAGATTAAAGTCAGAATTCTGACTTTTTTCTCACAATTCTGACTTTTTTTCTCACAATTCTGACTTTAATCTCACAATTCCGACTTTTTTCTCACAATTCTGACTTTAATCTCACAATTCTGACTTTTTTCTCACAATTCTGACTTTTAATCTCACAATTCTGGCTGCCCTTTTTTTTTCCAGTGCCCCATTTTTTGTTTTTATAGTGGCCCTAATCCTCTTTCGTACTTTCGTACTGCAGAGCTGACCACTGTTGTTCATTCCAGTAGTCTAGAGAGCAGAGAAAGACAGCAGAGTTCCACTGACTGAGCCAAAACTTTCCATGCTGGATGCTCCGGGTAATCTGCAGCTGGAGGGAGAGCTTGGTACTAACTTTACCTAAATGGCATGTAAGAACAATGGATTGGATTCGGTGAGTGTAAAACACACTTGTATATGTGTTTTGACCAAAATAGCCATGTGAATAAAGGTATAACATCGCTAATTAGCCTAGCGGTTACTCCTATTCGCTAATGCTAAGCTAACGCCATTGAATGTAATGGGAGTCTATGCTAAGCTAACGCTGATGAATGTAATATGAGCTAACACTGCTAAATGCGCTACGGAGACGAATTGTATCCACGTGTATGTACTTCTGTTGGAAGATGCAGAAGTTTAAGATGTATTCTGAGTTTTTCATAGCAATGTTGCTGAATTAAATTTTCTAGCTGAGCCACCGTTCGCTGTATGTATTTGTGTGAAGTGTAAAGATGTTATGAGTGTTAGACGCTGTTTAACTGTAAACAGGTCAGCTTTTTTTTTCTTGGGTTGGAATTGATTAAATTCTTCAAGAACACTCTTCACATCGCTCAGCTGCACACGGTCGGTGCACTGTGGGTGTCAAGGTGGCGAGCCAAAGCCCGTAATGGACCAAAGTGAACCTTGAGTGTATTTTGTGGATCCCAGGTTTTTTTTTCCCTCACACACAGACACTTGACATTTACGAAAACTGAACTTTCATATGACTAAAGGCACTTTTGACACTTCTAAAGAAAAAAATCTACTGTGAAAGTAAAGGGACTCTGAGTTGAAAACAGTTATTTTATGCAAAGGATTTTTATTTCTTATTTGGTTGCTGATTTATTAAATAATTAATTTTTTTGTGGTTTTGATACACATTTCTGATTACTACGTCAATATTCTTCTTGACTGGAAATCCTCTTTGGCCTCTAGTTTTACAAGATCTGAAATGACACACATTGTCCAGATGGAGCAGTTGAGATGCTGTGATAGTAAAGCCTGGAGGGATTTTCACTTGACGTGAAATAAGGATCTAAGGATTTTTTTTTCTTCGAGTGGGTGGGATATGGGGCTGTGTTAAAATGTGTGTGTTTGTGTGTCTGATGATCTTGTACTAGATGTTTAAAAATGTGAATTTTAAATAAAATGTTAAAAACACACATAGACATGGTATGAGATGGAGGTTGGTCTGAATGAACAGATCAGTTCCCAGCTCAGGTTTGCTCACAGCATTTTCACCTCTGTTTATTGATAAATTTCTCCCTCTGTGATTTGTGTATGTGATTTTGTAGTGATCGAGGCAGTTGCAGTGCCGGATGGTGATTGAAGTCCTGTCAACTGTCGGTATAGAACTGTAGAAAAGAAATAAAGGCCATCAAGTATTGAGAGCCCCTAAAACACACACACAAAAACAAACAAAAAAAGTACCTATAAATAAATGGAACATATGAAATTAAGAGTCATGATCTATTTTATTCTAGGTAGCATGAGATGTGTGATGCAGAGAGAGTGCATGGTTTAAATAAATAAAAAAAAACGTAGATCTAAATTTTAATGGGTGTATGTATGTATGTGTGTGTGTGTGTGTGTGTGTGTGTGTATATATATGTGTGTGTGTGTGTGTGTGTGTGTGTGTATATATATATGTATGTATGTATGTATGTATATATATATATATATATATATATATATATATATATATATATATATATACACACACACACGCACTATATGGACAAATTCAATTCATTGCCACAGGTGTGTAAACTGAAGCACCTAGCCATGCAGTCTGCCTTTACAAACACTTGTGAAGGAATGAGTCATTCTAACACCATTGCAACAATGTCAATTTCTTCTCTCCTAGATATTCCACAATCACCTTTGAGTGGGATTATTGAAAAATGTAACCACAGCAACTCAGTCACGAAGTGTCAGACCACATAAAGTTACACTGCTGGTCACTGAGTGCTGAGGCACATAGTGCATAAAAGTCACCAACACTGCAGACTCAATAACTGTAGAGTTCCAAACCTCCTCTGGCATTAACAGCACAAAAAATGTGTGCCAGGAGCTTCATGACATGTGTTTCCATCGCTCAGTAGCTGCATGCCTTACATCACCAAGCACAATGCCAAGTGTTGGATGGAGTGATGTAGTGATCACTGGAAACACATTCTGTGGAGTGATGAATCACGCTTTTCTATCTGGAAGTCTGATGGACAAATATGGGTTTGGCGAATGCAAGGGAAAAAATTACCTGCCTGACTGCATTGTTCCAACTGTAAAGTTTGGTGGAGGAGGGATAATGCTATGGGGTTGTTTTTCATGGCTTGGCCTAGACCCCAGTGAGGGAAATATTAATGCTTCAGCAAACAGACATTTTGGAGAGTTCTATCCTTCTAACTTTGTGGGAATAGTTTGAGGAAGGCTCTTTTCTGTTCAAGCATGACTATGCCCCAGTGCACAAAGGTCCATAAAGGCATGATGGGTGAGTTTGGTGTGAAGAACTTGACTGGGCCACACAGAGCCCTGACCTCAACCCCATCAAACACCTTTGGGATGAGTGCTGTCAGGGACACTTCATTGTTCATTCTTCAACCATACGTTCACATTAGGAGGTGTCGTGTCACTAATGCTACTTTGTCTCTTTTGGTTGCACTCTAGGTCTTGTTGTCGTGTAGGGGAGTGTCAAGCTTCTGACAAGGAAACACAGCCATGTTTTTGGCTGTGCCGTTTTGTTTAAAATATATAATGCTGTTATAAATTTATAAGTTCATAGGTTCTTCCACATTTTAAGAGGTTGGAAATAGCATTTAAATCTCATTGAGATACCAGGGTCCTCGTAACCCCATGTCTCCAATTTGTCCAAGAATTTTGTTTGAGCTGATCAGTTAGTTTGTCACTTGACCATGTCATTGTTCATTTGCACAAAGCTAAAATTTCAGTTCAAAACTCTCCTGCACTATTTAATCTAGCTTACTAGGAAAAATCTGTTTTCCCCACAGATATTACTGGTACCAGCAGTTAGCTTAAAGGGTCATATGGTTTCTAGTGGGCTACGCTAATGACTTTGTTACAGCTAATTTCGCTCAGAAATTTAGAACATGGTTGCGTGTGTCAGGTTGCCACAACAATAATGACCTATGGCAGAAAAATGAGTCTTCCTCCCAGAGGGTGCCACCTCTTATAATTGACATCTAACCTGCAGGCATAGTGGAGCCGTGTCTCAGGCTGCAGACTGCGAATGTGCGAGCATTTGGTATGTGATTAATGTGACAGCTGATCCCAGCGAGCTGACATGCCTGAGTTGCTGCTCTCTTTGCAGCACTGCTTAATTGTAATTGCTCACACTTCCATCTAGAAGACTTTGGCAATGCTCCTCGATTCAATTTTCTTCTGTGCTCTGTAGGCCGTACGCATTCTGAACCATGTAAATTTAAAATATACTCTAGGCTTCAAACTCTGATCTTCACTTTTTTTGAGAGTCAGTGTTTTGTGACTGGAAAATGAAGAGGAAAACCAATTGCACTGGTTTAAAATGTAGTTAATCATAATTTCTTGTACTCCAAATCTGAATAATCAACTAAGACATGCATGATATGGGGTTTCACTCAGATTGTCATGCTACAATCTTAATATGATATCATTTAAATAAAAAAGCTTTGTACTGAATTTAAAAGGAATGCAAAATAGAAATGTTTTCACAAGTGATGTCAAACTTTGGGACCCTACAATATTTTAATAATACATGTGAGCACCAGACACTGTCTTTACAGGCCACTTTCTCTCATGCACCATTTAATATAGCTTCCTGGGAAGAATCTGTTTTCCCCATAGATGTTACTGACATCAGCAGTTAGCGTAAAGGGTCGTAGAGCCTGTATGTTATCAGAAGTTTCTTTTTAAGTCTCAGGAACTACAAGTAGCTAATGTAGCTAACATGTATTGGATCATCTTGTCAGCATTATGCAAACTGCAAACCATAAATCATTGCATCGGGCACATGTACAGATATCTAAGAGCTTCTAACTTCTTTCATTTTGATGATAAAATGAAACAAAAACAATAAAAATTATTTTATGTGGCATTTATTATTTGGCATTGCTTGAGATGCTCAGCTCTAAATCTAGTGGAATGGCTTGGGTTCCACAAGCGTCATTGCTCAGTGGTTGTAATGATGTACGGCATCCCTACACATTACCATCTAAGTAACCTGTGTGTGCATACTTACCTGTTGCAATTGGGCACTGTTCATACTTACCTGAGGGGTTCTAAAAGAGTACCTATGGGTTAGCTCTGCTTATACTTACCTGGGTGAGTTCACCCTCTGTAGAAGGGGAGGGGGCTGGTGGACCTACATGAACGGGGACAATGTGCATTATTAATTGTGCTGGGGTTATAATGTACTGCTGAGGTTTTATTGGACATTGGGAATATGTTTGATTTTACCTTTGCCCACGTTTGTTGGTTATTGTACTTTTTGTGTATATACTGATTATGTAACTTACCTGTTATCAAACATGGTATGTTCAAGGGCGGTGCTTAGCATATAAATACCTACCTGATATGGAGGTTTGGAGAGAGGTTGGATGGCTGACTCTGAGCTAGACTGTGGTAGACAGTCTATCCATTGTTTGTGACTTTCATGACTTTGTAGTCATTTAGTCTTAATCCTCTGATGAGAGGTTATTTGTTTTTTGTTTATTATTTTTTTTGTCTTGCGTGCTTGTAAATACTTGCACTGTTGTGGTAGAAATAAATTCACACTCTAAAGGATCCTCTACTTTCCTGCAATTTTTACATTCGGCTCATCCTGTGCCCAAGGCTAATCGCCCAACACTACCCATAAAGTGTATTTTGTGGATACCGACCCGGTAGACATGACCCGCACTTTATCACAAATGGTGGCAGCGTTTTTTTTTCTTTTAAACCCACGAGGGCGTGAATGGCAGTGAGTTGGTGACCTGTATCGGTTGTAAGGAGACAATGGCTCCCAAGAAACCTCCAGTCACCCACACGCAGCCGGACACCGGCGCTGAGGAAGAGGAAGAACCGTCCTCAGCACAGGGACTAGACCGGAGTGCGGGAGAGATTGCTAACCTTCAGCGAATGCTCCAACACTTCATGGATATTCAGCAGCGGAAAGGCGACGAGTGGCGGAGAGAAGCTTCGAGGCAGGATCAGAGGTGGCGCTCGCTACAACACCAGTTTGGGCTTCTGCAGGAGGAAGTTCAGAATGGTCGGAGGGGCGTGCCGCAGGTTCGGGAGGAGCAGCAAACATCAACTACTACAACAGCAGCAGCGCGAACTAGGATATACAGACCCGTTGCGGTAGCGGAGTCGGTGAGTGGGACAGAGGGAGAGCACGCTAGGACTGCGCCGGTGGCGTGGCCGAGGCTCCCGCAGCTTAAGGATACGGATGATATCGAACACTATTTTGTAATGTTCAAGCGGCTAGCACTAGCAGCTAGGTGGCCGAGATCGGACTGGGCTTTCCAGCTTGTCCCTTTGCTTGAGGGAAAAGCTAGGGCGGCGTATGTCGCTATGGACACTGCGGACATTTATGACTTTGACTCTGTTAAAGACGCTATTTTAAAGAAGTTTGAGATCAATCCGGAGACCTACAGGCAGCGTTTCCGAACGGATAGAGTGTTGAGAGGCGAAACGCCTAAAGAACTTTACACACGATTGTCTGGATTATACGACAGATGGATGCGTCCAGCTGGCAAATCAAAGGAGGAGATCGGGCAAACAGTTGTCCTAGAGCAGTTCCTGAACGTGATCAATCCAGAATTACGGAGCTGGATCATGGAACGCAGCCCAACTTCACCCGAGCAGGCGGTCGACATGGCCGAGGCTTTCGTCTCAGCGCGGCGAGCGGAGAGGGACTTTCATCTCGGGAAGCCAGACTCCATAAATCATTCCAGTAAGTCTACGAGGCGTGATTTTTGCAGTGGTGTGACTCAAAATAGGTCTAACGCACAGTGGCGCAATAACTCTAAAAACCCTACTGAAACGCTTAAAATAAGATGTTTTAGCTGTAATCAAATGGGGCACAAGAGTAGCGAATGCCAGAACCCACCCACTAGCTCTAACCAGCTTTGTTACTTACCTAGGACTGACAACCCATTTATTTCCACTGATATTTGTGAGGAAACCACAATACCAGTTAAAATAGGGGGCAAACAGTTCAGAGCTCTACTTGATACCGGGGCGAGTCAGACTTTGGTTACACAGGCATGTCTCGAGCACCTTCAGTACAGTCTGATAGGACAGCTAAAAGTCAGGTGTATTCACGGGGATGAGCAGGTGTACCCGACTACTGACATTACTATTTCTATCAGAGGCCAATCTTACCTGGTTAATGTTGGTGTGGTTCCACGCGCTCCATACGCTGTAGTATTGGGCAGGGATATCCCGGTTTTAATCGATCTGTTAAACAAAGAACAGACGAGTTCAGCTGAAGTTATGGTGGTTACTAGGCACCAGGCTAAGAGTGCAGCTAGGGACGCAGCCAAACTCTTCAGCGAACTGCCGTATGCACTAGACGCTGGGCAAAAAAAATCTAAGATTGAAAGGAGGAAACAGAAAGTGAAAGGAACCAGAGTGTGTGAGGAATTAGAGCACCCGGCCATAGAGGTTAGCTTACCCTCCAACTTTGAGCAACTGCAGAGAGATGATGATACACTGAAGCCTCTTTATGCTAAGAGCGTTCCATACACAGATAGCGGCGAGGAAGGTTGCCATGTAGCGATTAAGGACAATAAATTGTACAGAGTCTCAGAGCAGGGGGAACAACTCGTACTTCCACTAGGGCTCCGTGAGGAAGTCTTGAGGCTGGGTCATTCAGATCCCTGGGCTGGCCATTTTGGCCAAGCAAAGACATTCAGCCGTGTAGCATACCGATTTTACTGGCCAGGTCAGTATGCGGATGTGGTTAAGTTTTGCAGAAATTGCCCAGAGTGTCAGCTCACTTCAGCGCAAAAAAAATCATACAGGGTACCGATGGTTAATATGCCTATTATTGACGTCCCTTTTTCTCGCATCGCTATGGATGTAGTAGGGCCGCTACCAAGAACTAAAAATGGCAATCGTTTCATTTTAGTTATAGTGGACTATGCCACAAGGTACCCGGAGGCGTTTGCACTTAAAAAGGTTAAGACCCGTCAAATAGTTAATGCCCTTATCCAGCTTATCTCGAGGGTAGGTGTACCAAGAGAGATCTTAACTGATCAGGGCACTAACTTTACCTCGAAGCAGATCAAACAGGTGTACAACTTATTAGGCATTAGGGCTATACATACCACTGCTTGGCACCCTCAGACTGATGGATTGACCGAACGTTTTAACAAAACCCTGAAACAGACTCTGCGTAAGCTCACCAACAGCAATGGGACGGATTGGGACACGTGGCTGCCCTACGTTCTGTTTGGATATCGAGAGGTTCCGCAAGCTTCGACTGGTTTTTCCCCATTTGAGCTGCTTTACGGACGGCAGGTGAGAGGCCCTCTGGACGTCCTAAAGGAAGCCTGGGAGGGGGAGAACAGAGAGCAGAAGCTGAACATTTTATCTTTTGTTTTAAAAACAAGAGAGAAGCTCGCTGAGCTGACGGAGGCAGTCCGCGCTAACATGGAGCAGGCGCAGACACTACAGAAGCACTGGTATGACAAGGCAGCGAGACACAGGACACTACAGATTGGACAAAAGGCGCTTGTTCTCCTTCCTACCAGTGACACCGGGCTTTTGGCCAAATGGCAGGGTCCCTATGTAGTGAACAGACAGATTGGTGACACTACATATGAACTGCATACCCCAGACCGAAAAAAGAAGTTTATGCGGTTCCATATTAACATGCTGCGTCCCTGGAACGAACCCGAGTTTGCGAGCTCTGATCAGCTGTGGATTAGAGCTGTGGAAGACGAGCAGGAAATGCCGGAACAGTACTTCCCCACAGAACGAAACGAGGCAGTTCTCCCAGCGATTTCTCACTTGGAGGAGCCAAAGCTGAGGGAGTTACTTCAAGTAATTCCTGCAGGGCTCTTCTCAGAGGAACCGGGACGGACAGCGGTGATTCAGCACGACATCAGGCTCACTAAAGAGGAGCCAATTCGTCAGACCACCTGCCGGGTACCAGCGCGGCTAGTCCCTCAACTACAGAAGGAGGTGGAGGAGATGCTGCGAACGGGCGTCATTGAGCCTTCAGACAGCAACTGGTGTAGCCCTGTCGTTCTTGTCCCAAAGAAGGACGGTGGACTTCGTTTTTGTGTGGACTTTTCGAAGTTGAATGCTGTGTCAGCATTCGATCCATATCCAATGCCACGAGCAGATGAACTGATTGAGCACTTGGGTAAGGCCAAGGTTCTCTCAACACTTGATCTGTGTAAAGGATACTGGCAGGTGCCACTTGGCCCGTCTTCTAGGAAGGTGACTGCTTTCCGTACTCCATCTGGGCTGTACCATTTTCGGACTATGCCGTTTGGATTGCACGGGGCAGCTGCGACCTTTCAAAGGCTGATGGACAAAGTTCTCCGAGGCACTGAAGGCTTTGCAGCGGCATACATAGACGATGTCGTCATCTTCAGTTCGACGTGGGAGGAACACCTGAGGCATCTGGACATTGTTCTGGGTAAGATCGTCGAGGCTGGCCTTACAGCAAACCCAAGCAAGTGTCATCTTGCTCGTGCAGAGGTCTCCTACCTAGGTTACGTCCTGGGTGGTGGTCACGTGCGACCTCAGGTGGACAAGGTAGCAGCGGTGAGAGCGACACCGCAGCCTACTACAAAGCGGAGAGTGCGCTCATTTCTGGGTTTAGTTGGTTGGTACCGCAGGTACATCCCCAACTTTGCGGAGAGAGCAGCTCCGCTAATCGACCTGACAAAAAAGGACATGCCACAGAGGGTCAGGTGGACGGAGAATTGTGATAATGCTTTTATGGACCTTAAAAATGCACTGTGTGACGATCCAGTTTTAGCTAGCCCTGACTTTGATAAGCCTTTCGTCATTCAGACAGATGCGTCAGGACTTGGGTTGGGCGCTGTGTTGTTACAGGGTGAGGCGGAGGATCGTAAGCCTGTCCTGTACATTAGTAGGAAACTGTTCCCAAGGGAGGTAAAGTACTCCACGATCGAGAAGGAGGCTCTTGCCATCAAGTGGGCCCTTGACTCCCTAAGGTACTATCTTCTTGAAAATGACTTTGTTTTAGAAACTGATCATAGGGCTCTCCAATGGATTAGGAGGATGAAAGACTCTAATGCCAGAATCACCAGGTGGTATCTGTCTCTTCAGCCCTTCCGTTTTGATATTGTTTACAGGAGAGGTTCCCAGAATGTGACAGCAGATTTTTTATCTCGTCATTGGGATGGTATGGACCTTGTCGAGGGGGGTGTGTAATGATGTACGGCATCCCTACACATTACCATCTAAGTAACCTGTGTGTGCATACTTACCTGTTGCAATTGGGCACTGTTCATACTTACCTGTGGGGTTCTAAAAGAGTACCTATGGGTTAGCTCTGCTTATACTTACCTGGGTGAGTTCACCCTCTGTAGAAGGGGAGGGGGCTGGTGGACCTACATGGACGGGGACAATGTGCATTATTAATTGTGCTGGGGTTATAATGTACTGCTGAGGTTTTATTGGACATTGGGAATATGTTTGATTTTACCTTTGCCCACGTTTGTTGGTTATTGTACTTTTTGTGTATATACTGATTATGTAACTTACCTGTTATCAAACATGGTATGTTCAAGGGCGGTGCTTAGCATATAAATACCTACCTGATATGGAGGTTTGGAGAGAGGTTGGATGGCTGACTCTGAGCTAGACTGTGGTAGACAGTCTATCCATTGTTTGTGACTTTCATGACTTTGTAGTCATTTAGTCTTAATCCTCTGATGAGAGGTTATTTGTTTTTTGTTTATTATTTTTTTTGTCTTGCGTGCTTGTAAATACTTGCACTGTTGTGGTAGAAATAAATTCACACTCTAAAGGATCCTCTACTTTCCTGCAATTTTTACATTCGGCTCATCCTGTGCCCAAGGCTAATCGCCCAACACTACCCATAAAGTGTATTTTGTGGATACCGACCCGGTAGACATGACCCGCACTTTATCACAGTGGTCATTGACCCTGGCCCTGGAAACCTACTTTCCTTCAGAGCCTAGTTCCAGCTACAGCCAGACACACATGCTCCAGCTAATGAATATCTTTAGTTCTTGAGTTGGCCTGGATACATTAGTGGTAGACAAGGGGCAAGTTGGATTTTACCTAAATTCGGTGGGGAATTTGATATGCAGGATGAGATTTTGGGACCACAATTGTTTGGGGACCTCAATTGTTTCATAAAATGAACTATTAGATATAAAGTCTGTGCCAGTTACTATTAAAGGAACACAACAATGTAACATTTGACAGAGCAGGAGTTTGATTTTAGAGCCTATTATTTTGGCTAGCGAATTGTCACGTAATGGAAGCTGGAAGGGTGAAATCTAGTACACAAAGCCAGCTATCACATCATATCACATCTAACACAATGTGATTGGACAGCTCAACATGCTTGGAGGAGAATGCTAACTGCCAATTCCGCTATATTAGTCAGTGGAGCCCATGTTGGCTAACATTGCATTGAGTGATGGACAAGGGAGAGGACTAAACTACCAATCCAAAGAGAGTGAAGCCAATTATGCTCTCTTTGCTGATGTTCAAGCTCATAACTTTTTGGAAATATGCAAATCGTGTTAATGAACGAACCATTATATAAGAAAAAAAATGTGAATAAGACGTGAAAACTGTTGGAAATAATGTTTGAAGCATGTAAGAAATATGATTTTTCACAAAAATTTATGTGAAGAGTCCTTGAAATGCTGCTATTGAAACCCTAATTGTGAATATTAAGGATCCTGTTAGCCTGTTAGTAATCTGCCATGGGCAGCCAAGATGTAGTTGTTTAAGTTTCTCACTTGAAATGATCTGCTATAGGTTCAGACAAAGCCATTCTAGTGTATGATTGGCCTCATATGATATATATATATATATATATGATATCATATATATATATATACTGTATATCAGTAGCTAAAACAGCGGTAGCATCCATCAGTCTGCATGCATTTTGCTTAGATTTTTACAGACAGGGAAAAACAGTGTGTTACATTTTTGATCAAACAATTGCTTTAAATAAACCGATCCAAACAGCATTTAATGTCTGTACATTACTCAGCTTCTTGAGGGCTCATGCTGGCATGTTTGACCTAAATGAAATCAAAGTGCAAAAATGGATGCACATACATATGACTAACTCGTTCATAACATGCCCGTTTTGAGTGTTGTGCAAAGTGGACTGCTGAAGTGAGTGCAACACGTTTTCCTCACACTGGGCTAAGGGGGTGATATATGGGCCGTGGAAAATAGCGACGCTTAAGGAGCGCATGAGCAATCAGCAAAGTAGCAGAATAAAGAGATTGGCCTGCAGCGCAGATCAGGCCAAGCACTGGTGCTGGAGGAAGAGAGCAAACGCAAGGCAGGAGCCTGAAAGGATTTATGCAGGCCTTTTCTAGCACTGCTGCCTCATGCCTTGCCTAGAGACAGCATAGCCATTTGCAATGATGATGACTTTAAAAGAGTGTGATGGCTACGTCCACAGAATGGTAACTGTTATGAAGGTGAATGTTCTTTAGAACATAAAGGCTCCTCAGGACTACATTTATGTTGATTTTTATGAGCTATATGTCAGGAGAACAAAGATGCCATGCTATGAAACTGACTCTTCTGCTGAACTTTATACAACCCCAATTCCAATGAAATTGGGACGTTGTGTAAAACATAAATAAAAACAGAATACGATGATTTGCAAAACCTATATTCAATTGAATATGCTACAAAGACAAGATATTTAATGTTCAAATGGATAAACTTCATTGTTTCTTGCAAATATCCACTCATTTTGAAATTGATGCCTGCAACACATTCCAAAGAAGTTGGGACAGGGGCAACGCTTCTCAAAATGCAGTTGCAAGGAATTTAGGGATTTCATCATCTACAGTCCATAATATCATCAAAAGATTCAGAGAATCTGGGGAAATCTCTGCAAGTAAGCAGCAAGGCAGAAAACCAACATTGAATGCCCGTGACCTTCGATCCCTCAGGCAGCTCTGCATTAAAAACCGACATCATTCTGTAACGGATATTACCACATGGGCTCAGGAACACTTCAGGAAACCATTGTCAGTGAACACAGTTCGTCGCGCCATCTACAAGTGCAAGTTAAAACCATGCAAAGCGAAAGCCATATATCAACAATACCTAGAAACGCCGCCAGCTTCTCTGGGCCCAAGCTCATCTGAGATGGACTGACGCAAAGTGGAAAAGTGTCCTGTGGTCTGACGAGTCCACATTTCAAATTGTTTTTAGAAATCATGGACGTCGTGTCCTCTGGGCCAAACAGGAAAAGGATTGTCCAGATTGTTATCAGCACAAAGTTCAAAAGCCAGCATCTCTGATGGTATGGGGGTGTGTTAGTGCCCAAGGCATGGGTAACTTGCACATCTGTGAAGGCACCATTAATGCTGAAAGGTACATACAGGTTTTGGAGCAACATATGCTGCCATCGAAGCAACGTCTTTTTCAGGGACGTCCCTGCTTATTTCAGCAAGACAATGCCAAGCCACATTCTGCACGTTACAACAGCGTGGCTTCGTAGTGAAAGAGTGCGGGTACTAGACTGGCCTGCCTGCGCAATATACGACAACGGAGACCCCAGACTGTTGAGCAACTGAAGTTGTACGTCAAGCAAGAATGGGAAAGAATTCCACCTACAAAGCTTCAACAATTAGTGTCCTCAGTTCCCAAAGGCTTACTGAGTGTTGTTAAGGGAAAGGTGATGTAACACAGTGGTAAACATGCCCCTGTCCCAACTTCTTTGGAACGTGTTGCAGGGATCAAATTCAAAATGAGTGAATATTTGCAAAAAACAAAGTTTATCCGTTTGAACATTAAATATCTTGTCTTTGTAGTGTATTCCGTTACATATAGATTGAAAAGTATTTGCAAATCATCGTATTCTGTTTTTATTTATGTTTTACACAGTGTCCCAACTTCATTGGATTTGGGGTTGTAAATTATGAGTTTCTCTTACAGTGATAGTCAGCCAAAAACTGAAGCGTGATCATGTTTAGTGTCTGCAGTCTGCTTTTACACTAGAATCACCAGCCAAATGCAGCTGATATTGGAAACCAAATGGCATGACTAAGTCATCAAATACTTCCCTTGGACAACAATAAGAATAAGATCATAAACTGTGTTTCCATAGCCAGTGTAGCCAACTCCAAGAAATAGTGTCAGTAAGTGTGTTTACGTGCACTCAGTAATCGGATCATTATCAGATCTGCAGTTATCCAGTTCTTCAAATGGCCATGTAAACATCCAATCAAGAAATCCAATTAAGAAATCCGATAAAGAGAGCTGAATTTTCAGATTTCTCAGTGCATGTGTACTCTTACACTGATTTATTTCAGATTTCTCAGTCTGCCCATGTGCAAAACAGGAAAAAAAGCAAGAGTCAGCAAAACACTTTTGGAGCAAAGCTGAAATTACATTCTCTAGGAAATGAAGCGTTTAAATATTCTACATCTTCTAGGTGATGAATGTTCATCATATTTTCAGGTAAAATGGTGTGTTGTTAAAAAAGAAATGCATGAAGTCACGTCTTACTCTGTTAGTTAATTGGCTGGTTGCAAAGGAGAAATCTGATTACTGCTTGACTCATAGATCTGAAGTTTTCACAAAATCTGATTAGTTAAGTGCAACTAAACACATTTTTCTTACAAAATCTAATTTTGTGCAGTTATCAGATATTAATTGTATGTAAATGCACAAATTGTTTAAAGATATGTGTTTAATGTAGCCAATAACTTTGCTAATTGGTGAATTAACTTATGTCCTTGTAGAAACCGTTAATAGCGCTGCGCAAAAAAAGTCTGCTTATACTTTATTTGATCAATTACAAGTGGCAAATCATATTTATACTACTGACATCTAATAAAGATAATTGCTCATTATCCATTGTGAGATGCAGTTGCAGTTCAGGTTTGCCGCTTGTGCTGCGCCATTCTAGTTTGAATGTGGAGAAGTTCAAGTGCACACATTTTACAGTAGCCATACAGTGCAACTTCCTGCTACTTTAGAGGTCTCTCAGTTTTTGTGCTTTGCTTTTTTTTAAATAACATTGATGTTATAAACTTTGATAGAAATATAAAAAATATAGAATTTACAAAACTGGACATTAACTGGAAGCCAAAATTATAAAAGCGTTTTTGATATCAAGAAAGCTTTCAAGTTTGTTTTATCTTAGCACAACTGGCTTTGTGGAGGGTGTAAAATCACCCCCCCCCCAACCCCCCCCCCCCCCCCCCCCCCCCCCCCCCCAACTTATTGCATTCTAGCAGCTCAACACAGTCACAACATTGCACACACAGAGGCAACTGTGTCCTAGTTAATCTGATAACAGAATTACAGGGAACAAATATTTTATTTGATTATGTTAATTAAAAATATCTGGGGTTTTTTTTTATATTGGTGATCTGTGGTTCCAAAGTCTAGACCTACAGGATGCCCTGCTCTGCATATTTTAGTGTTTGCCCCAGCATGCTTGATCCATAATCTGCTAATTAACAAATCCTTCCTGAGTGGAAGTGAGTGTGTTTTTGGCAGGAAAACACAAAAATATGCAGGGCAGGGGCCCTCCAGGACCACCGCTCTAGCAGCATAGCTACTAGTGCTCCTGCAGAAAGAGACTAAATTTGCAGCAGCCATGAACACATAATAAAGAAAATTTTAACTGCTATGCAGTTGTTAGCCAACAGTTCTTTTTGGCTAATTAAGAATTTGCATAATGTTTAAACTTGTCAATCACAGCATGTGACATCATGCATGTTTTTGCAGAACAATGATATGTATGTTTGTGGCTCATCACGCTGTATGACACACTGTTATTTATAGAAATATAGACAAAATCTAGCCTTCAGACAGCTCCTATAACAGCTTTGCAGTGAATTTCTGTCCAGTTTTCAGGTAACAGAATGTCATACATTGCCTAAAACCACATGAAGACATTGTCCTTTGCTTTGAAAGTCATCCACATTTTCATTTTCATGCATTGGGGATTGCTGTGGCATACAGTAAACATCGATTTCCTGATGTGTTGGGGATGAGTCAGAGGCTGGGCTTTTTAGCCATGCATGCGTATGAGAGAGTAAATCTGAGATATGTCGTCCGTGCTGACACATCGCAACTTCCAGGCAGTGACAATGATCCATTCGGCAGCACATGAACATTCTTAACCCAGAGGCTTTTAAGCTAATTGCTTTGCCAGTCTCTTGAGGTTCCAATTAATAAGAGCTCAACCTGGCAGTTCTCAGCATAACACATGTTCATGAAACCAATTAGATTATTGATCACCGATTTGAATATAGTGATGTATGCAAAGAAGAAAAATTCCCAGTATTGGAACAGATGTGTTTGCATGCACAAAAATATAAACATGGAAAAGCTGGAGGTTTGATGTGAGTTTAATCCTTTGAGGATTTTCCTCGCTGCAGGTGGTGAGGTTTTAGAAATCAGCATAAATGACATTATAATGTGAAATGGGCTCTGTTTTTGTGCACTGCCACCTTCTTTCATTAGTTCTGGACATCTACTCAGCAGGAGCAAAGCTCAGACTGGACTAAACACCTGAAGGGTGAAATAGGTGGGAAGGCTTTCACCAAACATTACATGACTGTTAAATCAAGACCCTGTGAAGTCTTTTCTTCGGTCTCACATATTCCTTACACCAAGAACAAGCTTGCTGCATACTTTAAAGGGGCCATATCCTCTATTTTTAGACCTTGTGGACCTGACTTAACTGATTAATTAACTCATTCACTCACTCATGTTGAGCAGGCTCAATACATTGTTCAGAAAGTCTTTGCATCAGTGACATGGGAAACAACTGTATGCAGATGTTTGGGTGCTCCTCATCAAGTGATATGTTTCAGTGACTTAAAATAAGCCAGTAAAAATAAGCTAACACATCCTCTACAGAGAACAGCCTGCTACACATTTTAATACATAATGACTGTTTATTTGCTGAATTTAATGTGCAAAAGTCAGATTTTACACATTTATCACATTTATTTTTATTATTGTTATTATTTTCTAAAATGTGCAACTGTGGAAATAAACAATAAACAACAATAAAGAATTTGTGAACTAACATTTGCAGATAAAATGCCATTTTGAAGTTTGTTCCTTGTTGTGTAATGAATGTGTTAATTTGTTTTCGCTTGGAAAAACAACAAAAAAGTCAACTAAACATTAATTTAAGTTTCTTTAATTAAGACAATTCATTTCTACATAAGCCTTTTCCAAGCTCTCTTTATCTCTGAAAATTAAAGAGACAAGTTTTGTTACTGTGCCTTTAAGAGTTATGTATGTAAATGATCTCTGTTTTGATTCGTTGGCCTTTATTGTGCACAATATTGTAACACCTGGGAGCGAGGAGGCGGACGCATGTGCTGAGTAAAGCGAGTTTTATTTTGGGCAAATCCAGGCTCATGGTCGGAACAGTCCAAGGTCAGTGAGCCAAGACGAAGGAAACTAGAGTCAGACATAACTAACGAACACCAAACAAAACAAAGACATCAAACAATCAGTACAAAGACATATTCAAACAAAGACCAGGGCAAACACTGGGCTTATATCACACAAGGGATCACAAGACACAGGCGGAAACACAGGTGGGAACAATCAGGGGAGGCGAAACAAGGGGGCCGAACTCAAAACACAACAAACACACATGGAAGATCAAAAAGTAAACAAGGCACATGGGGGAGTGGGAGGAACCAATCGTGAAAAATATAAAAAGCAACCTATGCATAAAAAATGTCACCTTCAATTTAAGTAACTTTAACATGAATGGGTGGTGCTAGGTATGCGGATATTTGTAAATACATTGGTTTTTGTGACCTCACAAAATGGGCTAATCTTGCCATGTTCTTATGGAATTATCTGCAGAGTGAATGTTTTGAAGCATTATTTACACATTATTATATCAAAACTGTTTTATTTGACCAATGAATGGAAACGTTGATATGGGCCGTTTTAAAAATGACGTGTTTTTCAAGTTAGAAGTTACCATTTCAGAGATACAAAGTGTGTTATGACAGCACTGTGCTAGCTTCTCTTGACTTTACAAGAATGGATATGAAGCACAGAGACGCCAGAAGTCTCATTTTTCACACAACTGCAAGATTTCAGATGGAGAGATACCATTAATCATTTATGAATCATTTAATGACCAGAACATGAAATTGCACTTGAAACTGCAGGTCACTGCAGTACTTGTATCCCCTCAGTGAAATCTAAGTAGATGCGCTTGACATTTTTCATTTGGTCACCCCAGAGATCGTCATTGCATAAAGACTTTCTGGGCTTTAAGTGCTTTTCAAGGACAGTGTGAACCACCCATTAACTTCCTTTAACCACAGATCCAGTTAGACCAGAGAAGCCATCTTGAACAATCACTAGTATGCAGATTTGCTCCCTGTGGGAACGGAGACTGATCGTGTATCTACATCCCTTTACTTTGATTGTAGCACCATGCAGAGTTGTATCAAGCTTTGCAGTTTGCTGATTGTTTAAAGAAGCTTCCTTGGTTTCTGCATGCTAATACTGTCAAGGCCAGTTACTGAGCCTAAGGGAGTTTTATTGACAAAAGCTAGGCAGGGATAAATGCAAAGAAAACCGCCCTCAAAAGGAACGTAATTATTTTCCATGAAATTTTGTTTTCCAGGAAGAGACAGTGATTTTAGCCTAATTTGTAAATGGGTCAGTGGTTCAGAGTGGCAGCCTGCAAGGAAACGTCTTACACAGTTGTGAGGGGAAACAAATAGACTCCAGCACAAAACTGCTGTATCATCTAATTATCTAAATAGGGTCAGATGGCGTTTAGAAGTGGAGCTCTCACAGTGAGCAAGGGTTTAACATCCATAACAAACTCCATACTGTTCCTACCAGTGTGTGTGTGTGTAAGAAGTACTGCCTTATTTTACAGACTTGTCTGGATCAGCCTTTTCCATGTATGAATGTCATCACATCACAGACGTGTTAATGTTAACATCACATCACAGCCGCTTCTCCGTCAGGGTCGCGGGGGGGTGCTGGAGCCTATCCCAGCAGTCTTCGGGCGGAAGGCAGGATACACCCTGGATGGGTCGCCAGTCCATCGCAGGGCAGACAGACAGACACAGACAGTCACTCACACACTCACACCTAGGGGCAATTTAGCATGTCCAATTGGCCTGACTGCATGTCTTTGGACTGTGGGAGGAAACCGGAGAACCCAGAGGAAACCCACGCAGACACGGGGAGAACATGCAAACTCCACACAAAGAGGACCCCGGTCACCCGGCCGGGGAACCGAACCCAGGCCCTCCTCACTGTGAGGCGACAGCGCTACCCACCACGCCACCGTGCCGCCCCGAATCGCAGACGTGTTAATGTTTACTTTTATTCCATTTTTATTTTAACTTTTGGCTCATATGCATTGATGCATTAATACATATTATGCAGTCTTGTGCAAAAATGCGAGCATTTATTTGTTCATTATACAGTAATATTTTATATATATTATTGTGTGTGTGTGTGAGTGTATAAATTAAATCAGTAAGTAGTGTTATTATCCATGTGAATGTCATACCCTAACCTTCCTCTAATTTGGCTAATCAGCACTTCATTATGCTTAATCAAGGGTGCTGGTGGTGGATTTGAACAAATCATTGTGATAGCTTGGTATGCTCAGTGAAGACCAGTATTAAATCTTTGTGAATTTCACGTCATTTGCAGTTATTCTAATGATATACAGTGTTTTTTACAAGAAAAAGGGCATGACTAAAACCATTTGTCTCAGTACACTGTTAGAAATAAAGGTTTTGTGTAGGTACATTTTTCTTTTATCGAGGTACAAACTATGTAAGTGTCCCCTCAAAGGTACAACAGTGGTTCTA
Source organism: Pygocentrus nattereri (assembly GCF_015220715.1). Classification (NCBI taxonomy): domain Eukaryota; kingdom Metazoa; phylum Chordata; class Actinopteri; order Characiformes; family Serrasalmidae; genus Pygocentrus; species Pygocentrus nattereri. The sequence goes on along the minus strand of NC_051228.1, from coordinate 26,466,131 downwards.
AGGTCCAATTGTGCTCCTTAAATAAGTTTTTCCAGGTGAAATGTATGTATTTATAGCTTTTCACAACCTAATGTTTTAAAACAGAACGATAAAATGAGAAGCCTGGAGACCAGTTTGGAGTCCATACACATTACAAAATATGATTTCAGTGGATTATGGTACCATTTATGTTCCCTCACTAAAGGTACTGAGATGTACCCTTCAGGGATCCACCCCAGCGACAAGAGGGGTCCTGCTCCATTGACAGTTTTATGCCTTTTACCTAAGAGTATGTTGAGTGTGATTTTACTTGTTAAAACTCCATAGAATAGATCCAAGTGATCATCAATCGTCCACAAAAGCAAAAAAAAAAGTATATAACGTTACAGGAGAAGACATAACATTCCTAACTTTTAAGGTAAGTTTAAAGTAAAGAAGTGTTTTTAAGTGATTTTGGAGCTTTTCTATTCGGTCCATTCATCATGAAAGTTTCACACAATGTGAAAGCAGTTGTGTTCCAATGACGGACCAAAAAAGACCCTAATGGAGAAAAACAAGTGTCTCATGAGCTAGTTTGAAAACCAAGGTTTGGTTCCAGATTTCTCCAGGATGACCCCTGAAATCACACAGATTTATTAAACGCCATCTTCAGCACAATTTATCTACTTCACGCAGCAATGAGCAAATAAACACTTACTGCCCAGATAAAATCATTTCCTCAGGTGATTTAAAAGTTTAGCACTCTCTCTCTCTCTCTTATTTAAGTGAAAAATAGACCTCTATTAATTAAGTTATTTATTTATTTATTTATTTTTGACTGGTGGGGAGCGACAAAACGTCAGCAAAGCAGATGTGTAAGTAGAGGCATTTTTAAGACAGGTGGAAGCTTGTGAGTTAGAATACTTAGTGATGTAGCCCTGAAATCATCCTGGCAGAACTTGTGCTGAAGCTTTCATATATTGTCACAACAGAACTTTGTTTTTCCAAAGTAGTTACTTTACAGAAGAAAGAAACAATGTCCTTAACTTTCAATAGAAGTTAATGAAATGAAATTAAAGTTTTCTGGGTTATTTTGGAGTGTTTCTTTTGCTCCATTCAGGCAGCAATCCAAAATTTTATATGTACAAAATAAATAAATTAATTAATTAATAATAATAATAATACACACAGAGACACACGGTTTTGTTCCTGACAGTGACGATATAGAAGCAGTAATAAATATGATTAACCCCAAATGATCCTTTTCATTGCTTTATCTGGTTCATTCATGTAAAGGCTGTGAAGGAAAAACTCTGTAAGTGGTGCTGTCTGTTGCTTTGATACCTTTTCATAAAGAAAATCAAACAGAAAAGTTGATTTTCTAACTCTCTGGGAAAAACGGCAATATTTGACAATTTAGCTTGTGACAGCTTTAAACAGTGGCAGATATATTTTGCGGCTGGTAACATCATGTCGCAGAATTAGATCCATATTTTTCATTTGAATTTGACCTGATCTGAACTCTAGAAGATATGATCATAGAAAATGGTCCTGTGTAATTGCATAGGCTACTGAATGCAGAATTATCTGGAACACTGTTATCTACTGATTGTAATTCTAGTCAGGTTGAAGGTGTTCGATTTGAAAAGCTTAGTATGAGCTTACATTGTAACAGCACATGTGCTCTTGGGAGCCGATCACATCCCACTCCATATACATTGCAACGTGACCAGTTTTATGACAGCAGGGAATGTTAGCATTCGCATTATCATTGCAAAATGCTCACAGCACTGATGTACCTGCTTATCTTGTTATTTTAACAGTGTTAGGTAATTGAAAATAAAACATAAGCCTTAAAATTTTATAGTTCCACAGTAGCACTTTGGAATAAGCAAGTTCTGCACACTTCATAATTTAGAGTCATATTCTAGGAGAAACCTAGGTGCCTTTGGGATCTCTCTCTCTCTCTCTCTCTCTCTCTCTCCATGCAAGACTCACAGTTTAATTCTGAAATATATCTACAGTGACAAACCATGACTGCAATAGTTATGTGTTAGGCCTCCAGTTTGGGCCATGAATGTCAAAAGTCAGTCAAAGCTAAGGAAACACCTCTATGACTGATCATTTTTGCTAGCCCATCTATGGGATTGTAGTATATAGTAGTGTTAAGGCTAAGCAAATGGCAATTCACACAGACCATTTGAAACCTGTTAAAAATTAGTATATGAATTACCTTGTAGCAATTTTGCATGTATTCCTTCAGTAAAGAACCCTGCTATAGAGAAGGCCTAGAATGACACTTTTCTCTGTCCCATCCTTTGCAAATTACAATGTGATTTGTTTAATTTCCCTGTCAGCTCCTAATTATACAACCCCAATTCCAATGAAGTTGGGATGTTGTGTAAAACATAAATAAAAACAGAATACGATGAATTGCAAATCCTTTTCAACTTAAATTCAATTGAGTACACTACAAAGACAAAATATTTAATATTCAAACGGATGAACTTTGTTTTTTGCAAATATTCACTCATTTTGAATTTGATGCCTGCAACACGTTCCAAAGACGTTGGGACAGGGGCATGTTTACCACTGTGTTACATCAGCTTTCCTTTTAACACTCAATAAGCATTTGGGAACTGAGGACACTGATTGTTGAAGCTTTGTAGGTGGAATTCTTTCCCATTCTTGCTTGATGTACAACTTCAGTTGCTCAACAGTCCGGGGTCTCCGTTGTCGTATATTGCGCAGGCAGGCCAGTCTAGTTCCCGCACTCTTTTACTGTGAAGCCACGCTGTTGTAATGTGCAGAATGTGGCTTGGCATTGTCTTGCTGAAATAAGCAGGGACGTCCCTGAAAAAGAACATTGCTTGGATGGCAGCATATGTTGCTCCAAAACCTGTATGTCCAAAGAGCGAATATTTTAGGCCTTGGGAAAATCCCCTTACACTACATTTGCCTTTCTCTAAAACATGATTAGACTCTCTATGGATGAGATTGTCTGCCATATGCTATAAATAAAATTTAATTTTATTCACATTCAGATTTCCCTTGCCCCTTGATCTGCTGCCCACCAAAAGTCTGCACACGGGCCTGCTGAGCAACAGTCAACAAGAATTATGTCACTGGAGCCCAAGCCAGATCTTTGGCTGTAGACAATGTGTGGGCCAACTGTGGAAGTACTGGGTGAAAATGTTCTTTATAGATTCTGGTCCATGTTGACAATGATTGCATCAGATAATTGCTGCAGATTTGTCAGCTGTACGTCCATGCTGTGAATCTTCGGTTCTACTACATCCCAAAGGTGCTCTAATAGATTCAGATCTGGTGGTTGGGAGGGCTGCTGAAGCATACTGAACTCATTACCATGTTCATGCAACCAGTTTGAGATCACTTGTTCTCTGGGACAAGGTGCATATCACACTGGAAGTAGCCATTAGAAGAGTGAGATAAGGTAAAGTGTGTCCATAAAGGGATGCAAATGGCCAGCGGCAGTACTGTGGCATTCAAATATTGCCTGACTGATACTAGGAGTACCACTGTATGCCAAGAAAGCATTTCTCACACCATTCCACCGCCACCAGATGCTTGAACTGTTAACACAAGGCAGGATGAGCCCATGGATTTATGCTGTTCATTACCAACGCGCTCTTCTGTTCATTTGTGCCAGCTGCAACACCCTCAATTACATCATTGTGCCAAACAGATGTACTAGCATTGAGAGAGGATGGGACTGTTTCAGCTCACTCTCACTTTTCATAAAGACTCAGTCAGAGACTGCCTCTACCAGTGCAGTGTCTAAAGCTTTACCATCCAGTCTTCAAACAGAGATCCTCTTAGCTTTCATTTGGTATTTAGCTTATTAAATTGTAAACACTGTTTGACCAGAGGAGGATGGGTCTCCCCTTGTGAGTCTTGGTTCCTCCCAAGGTTCCTTCCTTCCTCCAGACAGAGGGAGTTTTTCCTTGCCACCATTGCCTCTGGCTTGCTCACTGGGGGATATGTTGTAACTGCATGTTTTCAAACTTCTGTAAAGCTGCTTTTTGACAACATTGTTGTAAAAAACGCTATACAAATAAACTTTAATTGAATTTACACTCTGCCATCAGCATATCACAGCAATAATCAATCTTCAGACCAGGTAAAGTATTTCCAATCTTCAGCTCTTCAGTTTGTGTGAGCCTCTGCCCACCGAAGCCTCAGATTTCTGTTGCTGGTGCTGTTGTAGCCCATCCATCTATTAAATATTGGTTATTTGAGTTACTAGCCTCCCCATGACTCAGAAGGATAAACGGCTTCGAAGATGTGTAGATGATGTGAGTTACTAGCCTTAGTCATGGTCAGTCTTCATTAGCTGATCTTCACAGAATTTTTTGTCAAAGTCAATTAAATCACAATTTTTTTTCCAATCTGGTGTTTCACGTGAACATCAACTGAAGCTCTTGACCTGTATCTGCAAGAGTGTATGCATTGTGCTGCTGCCGTATGATTGGCTGATTGGATAACTGCATCACTGAGAAGGTCTAAAAATGCTCCTAAAAATGGACAGTGGGTGTTACCAAAGGGAGTACCCTGAAAGACAGCATTGTGTCGATGTAATATATTGTATTAAAACAGAACCAACATATTTGAATAGGTGCAGTGGAAAATATTATTTTTCAGTGCAGTTTGTATCTGAGGGTTGAGGTGGCCTGTTCTTTGAACTGGATATTGAAAACAGACAGTACTCATATTTTTAGTCAAGTCTGTCATGGGCTTGTTGTTGCTGTTCAATTGAAAAGTCTCATTTACCGATTCATTGTACAACTCACAGCTCACCAGTTTTAGCTGCACTCCTTTTTTGGTGGCTTTTTAAGCTTTGAGACTAGTTCGTTTGAAGTGCCTGCTTTGGTTCCACCTGCTGCAAAGTGAATTGTTCAAATCATGAATGTGAAGGATGGTCATTTTATAATGTACCCAGTGGGCCGCATCCATTTCCAGACAGTATAAAATGAGATTGGGTAAAGACAGTCTCGGGGGAAAATAGGCTATTCACGCTCATCTAGCATGTGTAGGCCTATCATTTTACGTAAGCAGCCCAGCTGAATCCCTTGGACAAAAACAAACAGTGTACCTGTCAGGATAGCTATGCTGCCAGCGGCTAATTATCTATATAATGGCTTTCTTGTGGTTGCCACAGATGATTTTTGGCTTGTCATGCAAAAATATAAGCCTGACTGCATAAAGTAAACAGCTTTTAGCTGCTCCACCAACCAACCAAATCATGACCTAAAACACCTGTAATTGTCCCAACTTGTTATAGAGTGATAATTGTGACCTGAGGGCCAGATGTACATAGTTAAGAAAGTCTGAAATAAGAATAAAGTTGCTAAGGCTTTACTTAATGATGCAAACTGTGCATAGGACCACATACTAATGGCACTAAAAAAAAAGTTCAGTTATGAAAAGACTACTAAGATTATTTTCCACTAAAACATTCTAAGGGCACTGTTTTACTCTGGCTCAAAAACAATTGATTTTGGAAAGTATGGAAGGTCAATGCCATAGGAGAGCTCGGTAGCAGTCCTGAGGTTTGAAGTAATCCTGTTCTGTTGGTTTATATTCTTTCAGCATGTCTTCATGGCCTATGCTTCTGCCTAGCAGCTACAACTGCAGAGATTGTCAATGGAAGTCTCTCTATGACGAGATTTGTGATGATACTAATAATTCACACCTAGTTTTAAGAGGTAGATTCACACAGAACTCGACACTGAAACTTCTGTTAATTGAAAGGAATATGCAATCAAATGCATTTTCAATATCTCCGTTCTTTTGCATAGTACTTCCTTAAAAGTGTGAGGGAGGGCCTTTTACATGGTCATGGTGCATAAATTTCACATTTAGGCTTATAGTTTCAAACATTATATGCATTATATACATTATATATAGGTTTTGTAGGCCTTATGATTTCTGGGGGACTAAAAAAATGAGATGTTATTTGTGGTTTATTTTTATTTAATATAGTCATCATGTTTGTCATTTTCAAACTATATTGTAGTATTGTAGCAGCACATATTATTTCATTGTTTACTGTTGACAAGAACTTGGAAAATATCTTGACATGCCCAATTGAAAATTGTCCTATCAAGATTTATTTTATTGTGCTGTCTAGGCAGATACAGACAAGCTTGCTCTCCCATTGGTTATATCTTCAGGAGCTGAAATGAGGGCTTAACACATCAGATTAACTATCAACATAGTAAGAGAGTGGAAACAAGGAGTCATGCTTGGATTTCCAATGGTTGGAACCAATTTTGTGAGAAAAGCATCACTTATGCCTTCTGGAAGTCCTAGATACACCACTGAATATAAGTGGTAGCCTAACCAGAATTTGGTAAATTTTTGGAAATTAAAGACAGCAGAGGTAGCTCTATCCCAGGGCTCTTTACTAGAAGTACAGCATACAGAATGTCTTTTATAAGCCTAAAAGTTTGTATTTAATTGAGTTTGGCCAAAAATATTAATGTATGGCAGCATGTCATTAGAAATCCCATAAGGGCACTAGCAGAATATAACATTATCATAGAGCTGGAAGTTTTGACCTCTATATTCCTGACTGAAGGTCTAACACTCACTCATGACTTGTATACTTTTCTGGCAGAATGCATCAAATTTGCACCTGAAACGTGGTGAAACAGGCTTAATGCATCTGGCTCAGAGTGTCCCTTGTGACTAAAATGGAATGAACTCTCTCTCTCTCTAGCTTTTTAATTTTCCACACTGCTAAAGTGCATGCTGTACTCTTGAGACAAAACAAATATATGCCCAGTCAATTAGCTTAAATGCGTACCCACCCAGTGACTGAGGTGTTTACTCCTCTGTTTTAACCTTTAAGAATAAAGGGCTTTAAGAAGTGTTGTGCAAATCTCTTTACTGATTAAGAATGTTGGGGAGATGACACTCCTTCACACGTCAGGGATCACTAAGAGGATTCTGCATTGCTGTTTGATTATGTGTCAAGTAATTTTATGTGTGTGTATTTAAGAACCTGGGCATGAATAAGCAAAATGCAGTAAAGTTGCTGCACAGAGGCAGAGGTGCTAGCAGTGTCATTTCTGTAGGCAGTAAGGACCAAGGGCAATTTAATTTGAACTTTAATCGATTTATTAAAAAAAGTGTTATTCTTCACGCCTCCTTGTCCCTAAGCTTGGAACATAACCAGCATAATCAATCTGAACTTCTCATTCTACTGGATTCACTTTCTCTGCTAATACAGTCATAATTATGAATACAATCTCATCAATGTGTTGTTTACAGTCGGGCCTTTGCAACTCTCTTTGTACTGTTTGCCAAGTGGCTTCCAGTTCCTCATATTATTGTATCCAATGGCTATATTCCTCTGATAAAATCATGGCATAATTATGTTCCCACAAAGATGATGTGTGTTTGGAATATACTCTCTGAATATGCCCCAAATCAAAGGCCAAGATGTGAACAGGCTGGCAAGTGTCTAAATAAGAGGGCTCAGGCTTCTCATTGACTTTCAGTGCAGTTTTATGGCCCTGTGACGCTGCAGAGGCCTCGGTAGGCCCCCCGGTGCCCACATCTCGGCCCAGACCACTCTGCCTGTAGGCGGAGAAAGATGAAAGATAATCCCCAGCTGTACTTTTTTCATTTAGAACAGCGGGAGACAGGTTGGGCTGCTGTACTGCTGGAATGATAAAGAGAAAGTGAGCAGTTTAAAGACCTCACTTGCTAAAGTCAAACTGGTACATTATCTATGGTTTACAAAGATGTGTTTGTTGTTCTGAATGGGGGGCACGCTTTAGCTGGTCAAAAGTACCCAGCTGGACATAGTGACCTAATGGTATAAATCCTGCTAATAAGCCTGTTTCTCCATACGTTTTCTAACATTTTTTCATTTCTACACCTTATTGTACTATTTTATTTTCCAGTGACTGTTTATTTGGGTTGACAAAACACCAAAAAAGCAGTTTAAACCTTGGTTCCCATCTCGCAGCTTGGCTGTTTTCATGACTATGAAGTTTCTATCATTTCTAGTGTTGTGGTCACATGAGGTTATTGCCTCATATAGTTTCCCCCTCCAAAAAAGTCTTCATGATAGAAAGACTTATGAATCTAAAGAAATTTGAATTATGTGTTCCACCTATTTTAGGTACATGTACCATCAAGACCACTGTGTACTGTGACTTCTGTAACTCAACACATGCTGTCTGCTTTAGACTTACAGTAATCTCTTGTGTTTTTATGTGTTGTCTAGTGCCTGGCCGATACATCAGCTGAGTGGTCAATATTAAAGTTCTATAGATTTACTGATTTTGATGGAGCTGCCACTGATAGGACACCAATATTGCCTTGTATGTGTTTGTTTTATGGTATGATGATGGATGTTCCTCCAAAACACTCCTTTCTAAGGATTTGATTAGCGGCTCGTAACTGTCCATATTTCTGTTATGTCTTTATGTACCTGCACATGGCCTCATGGGAAATGCAGTCCATATACAGTCAGCATCTTTTAAATTTCTTTTAACTGTAGCAGACTCAGCCCAGATCCACTTTCTAATGTTCCAGACTGTGAGGTAAACAGGCTACCTGTGATAATGTAAAACCAGCTTGTTCTCTACCGCAGGCTGTGGCTCTCCCCTGGATTAAAAACACTAATGCTGTTAGCAATAGCTAGCAAGTTGAGTAGATAGCAGAGTTGTTTACCTTGTTAAACCTAGAAAAAAAAGCTGCTAATAATACTCGCCATGTCTGTTTTTCTGATCAGAGAGTCTGGTTTTTAGCTTTGTTGTCTATCACCCAGTTGGTACTGCGAACTGGGTCTCACTCAAAACACCAACAAATCGAACACACATTTGATTTGTTTGTGTAGATAAAGTGTTTTTCTAGCCTTGTCATTGCATTTCTATCTGTCAACCAATGTAGTCCGCTCATCCCCATCTTCCTCCAGCAATTCCCCCCTCACATAGTCCCCTCCCAGCACCCTCCAGACTCCAAAACCAGAGGAGCTCTCAGCCCTCCATGGTTGGAAGTCTGAGAACTCAAAGCTCTCTCCCCCTCCCAGGCTGGGGGCTCAGTGTAGAGTCCTAGGCAATTGTTATTATGGAGAAGAAACTGAGTAAGAATCTAACAAAAACTTTAATCCATTTATGCCCAAAGACTTAAAAACGTACAGTAAGGAAACTGGCCACAGATTTTGATCTGTTTGATGAAAATAGCTCAAAACCTTGGTTCAGGGCACTTTGTGGCACTGCTTATCCAGCCAATATTTGAAAATTGTATTAACCTTTATGATTATAATCTCTAATGTTAATCAGATTGCACATTTTTGGAAAAACAAGAAAAAATTCCAAAAAAGGAAATAGTTCTTCTCTAAAATCTCACAAATATTCATAAATTATATTATGTACATAAGTGTATAGAACTGTTAATAGGTTATATGTTATATATTATTGTAAGTTGACTTGTGAAATAGGTGGCACCACTGTTGTTACATCTCCTTATAGTTTTCGTGTGAGAGCTGTTGGACACTGTAGCCAAACTGACCAATTTTGATTCCGTTTTCAGATTTGTGCTCAGTGAAGCTCAAAGAACTACTGTTGAAACGGACATTTTTGAATTCCAGCAAGGCCATAAACTGGTTGAGCAATTTCAGCTAATAACAAAACAGCCACATTCACTTTTGTGAACTTAAACTTCAAAAGTTAAAAAAAGCTTTGCAGAAAGTTTACTTAGAACTTCAAGCTGCCCCTGACTTTTAATGTTTAACAGTGTGGAGAATGTTTTAAATAAGTTAAGCCCAAGTCAACAGCTGTAGTCAACGAAGCACTTTTGCATTATGTATCTTGGACTTTATGCAGCAGATGAACTAAAATAACAATGTCTTCCTCTGCGGTGAGGAACGTACTTGTGACCTTGTAACATTTAGCACGTTTTTCCCTTCTTTTGATTTGATTGGCTGTTGCTATATGACCTATGACAAGTACATGTGTAGCTAAGTCTAGATCAAGAGTGAGAATGAAATCAGTAAGCATAGTGCAGGTTTAACACTGTTAAAACAGCATCATTTCCACTGATATGTTGTGCAGTTTCCTGTAGAGAATCAAATCACTGTGCTGTTGGTATGAGGCAGGGTTTAGTGTTGTTTGTCAAGCCTTTTTTAACACTGTTTTCGCAGAAAATGCCGCCAACTGAATTCACTCTGCCAAGAGCCCACAGGGAATCTCAGCACTTATATATGTTAGCAGCTGTTATTGGGCTAATGCTAAGTAACAAATTCCTTCCTTCATGCATTCTTAGCTACGTTTTGGCTCACACAGATAAGGACATTAGGCACTACATGTGTCATTTCAGTGAATAAAGTAAAGTTTGCAGCTTGTTTGTGCAGCCGTGTGGAAGAATGCAGCCTAACCATCTCCCGTCATGTCACGTTAGCTGGTGGAACAATGGTTTTTGAAGTAGCGTGTGCTGTGTGCTCTGGTGACTGCTGGAGGACGGATGGAGGCAAATTCATAATGACAATTCCCACAGTCCATTAAAAGACAGGGGCTTGTAAGTTGGTGACATTCCATGGAATCCTCTCTATTCTACAGGGATGATAGCCGAGGGAGAGTGAGACTTTGAAAACGTGCAAAAAGCTGGCAAGGAGTAAAGAAGCCTGAATGGATGTCGCTAACAGTTTGTTCGGAACTCCTCATAACTCTCTTCCATGACGGCGCTGCAATTTAAGCCTCAAACTGCTGGCTCAGTGCTGAATCTCTTTTGGCAGACCTCACTTACTGCAATGCAGGGGTTAAGTGTAACGCCAGGGAGCGAGGAGGCGGACGCATACGCTGAGATAAGCGACTTTTATTAAGGGCAAGTCCAGGGTCATGGTCAAAATGGTCCAGGTTCAAATAGCCGATACGGAGAGCAGGAGGGACAGACATGACAAAATGAACACAGAACCTCAAACAAGAACCAAACACCACAAGAATACAATACACCCAACACGATCAAACATCCAAACAACAAAGACCAACAAAGACAAGGGGCAAACACAGAGCTTAAATACAACAGGAATGATGAGGGACAGGTGGAAAACAGGTGGCTACAAGGGCGGAGTCACAAAACAAGGGGCCGGACTAGGAAACCAAAACAAAGAAAAAAGGTGGACTAGACCAAAACAAAACACGAACACATGGAGAGGACCGGGAGGGGCCAATCGTGACATTAAGCATTGTTGATGCAGATGTGCAGTTGATTATATAGACTGTCAAGCAAATGAATGGGCTGATTTATTTCAGGTAAACTGAAAAAAAAAGTGCTGAACAGTAGTTTTTTGTGAAAACCACCACTATTTAGAACTCAATATGGCAAAAATATGACCACACTCAATAGACACTCAGACATTTCACAGTATACAATATATACAGTCCATAAGTATTTGAAGCTATTGGTATTTTAGTTGTCTACCATAGCATATTGGAATGCTATGAATGTGAGATCAAAGTACAGACTTCCAGCTCTAATTTGAGGGTATTTAGATCTGAATTGGGTGAATGGTGTTAGATTGATCATTTTCATTTTCAAATGTACAGTAAGGAAACTGGCCATAGATTTTGTTCTGTTAGATGAAAATAGGTCAAAGTTGTCATTGCACTTTGTCACTGCCTATCCAGCCAATGTTTGAAAATTGTATTTCCTCTCATGTTTAATATCTCTAATGTTAATCAAATTCCACATCTTGGAAAAACGAGAAAAAATCCAAAAATGTCCTCATACAATACTTTCTCTCTAAAATCTCACACACATACATAAATTATATTATATATGTAAGTGTATATAACTGTAAATAGGAGTTAAGCATTGTTCATGCAGATGTGTCATTGATTACATGGACTGTCGAGCAAATGAGTGGGATCGTTTATTTCAGGTAAACTGAAACAAAAAGTGCTGAACAGAAGTTTCTTATGAAAACCACCACACAATACATACAGTCACAATATATATAGTCTGATCCAAAGGTATTTGAAGTTATTGGTATTTTAGTTGTCTACCATAGCATATTGGAATTATGTATTGAGTTTCCAGCTCTATAACCATTCTCATACATAGCCACCCCCACCCTTTTTTTTTAGGAACTCAAAAATAATTGGACAATTAGCTGCTCAGCTGTTTCATGGCCAGATGTGAGTTTTTCTTCTCATCATTTCACTCACAGGCATTTGCATTTGGAATCTGTTGCTGTGTACTCTTAATATGAATTCCAAAGAGCTTCACTGCCAATGAAGCAAGCCAGCATTAGGCTAAAAAAATCAAAACAAACTCATCAGAGAGATTGCAAAACATCAGGTGTGGCCAAATAAAGTATTAGATGCATTCTTAAACAGAAAGAACACACGGGTGAGCTCGGAAACAACAAAAGGCCCAAAAGACCATTGAAAACAACTGGGAATGTCAGGGAAGATCTTTCCTTGGTGAAGGAAAAAAAACCCTTCACAACTGGCCAGGTCAGGAACACACTCCAAGAGGAAGATGTATCTGTGTCAGAGACAACAGTTGAGAGAAGACCTCCACAGTAAATACAAAAGGTTTAACCACAAGATGTAAACCATTGGTAGGCCTCAAAATCAGGAAGATCCGATTAAAGGCATGTTGTAATAAAATGTCCAAAGAGCTATCGCTGCCAGAGAAGCAAGCTGTCATTAGGTGGAAACATCTAAATGAATCCATCTGATATGAAATATATCTTAGAAAATATAACTCAGAATATCATATAATTATATGGTTTATCATATAGCACAATGCGTATTGTAATGAAGTAATGTTATGCATTCCAGTTTAAATCCATGTAATCACAGTATATTTACTGACTTCATAAGAATTGTGTTACCTGCTGTGATTATACTTCTCTAAAAGACAAACCTACCTCCAAAAAAAGTTGGGACAGTATGTGAAATGTTCATTTTAAACAGATAGCAGTTATAGCAATACATTTTGTTTGACCTGTATTCAATTGAAAACAGTACAAAAACACAATTTATATATGACCTAATGAACTATGCAGCCATATAGGACCTTCGTTATCACATTTTGAGCTTCATAACATGCCATGCATTTTTAATGGGAGACAAGCCAGTCTAGCACCTGCACTTTCTAATTACGCAGCCATGCTGTTGCAACATGTGCAGAATGTGGCTTGCTGCGGTCATCCTAAAATAAGCATGTCCCTGACAGTCTAGAAGGCAACAGATGTTGCTTCTAAATGTTTCACAGATGTGCAAATTACCTGCTAATAATCCATCATATCATGACAGTCAGTGGCTTTTGAACTTTTGAACAGTGATAAGGGTCTGGATGGTTCTTTCTTCTTTGGCCTGGATAACACAAAAAAGGTTGACTCATCTGATCACAATATAAGTTTTCACTGTGCATCATCAATTTCTGATCAGTTCAAGCCCAGAGAAGTTGGCAGCGCACACTACAGTCTTAACGTGCATTTGTGGATGCAGCGATGGAAAATATTTACTGACAATGGTTTTCCACAGCATTCCTGAGCCCATGTGGAGACATCCATCACAGCAGTGTGCAAATTTTAATGCAGTGCTAATTGAAGGTTCAAAGGTCACAGGCATTCATTGTAGTTTTAGCCCTTTACGCACTGAACTTTCCTTGGATTCCCTAAATCTTTTGTTGTTATGCCCAGTAAAGGGTGAAATACATGTCATGCTTGCAATCCCTGGCTGGCAAATGTTATTTTTATTTTTTGCTGATATATTTGTGGTAATGTGATGAGCCTTGACCCATCTTTGCTCATAAAGGACAAGACCTTGCCTAGTAGTATGCTTGTGGCAAGACTGTAGTCTTGATGTTTAAGTAAATTCATAGCAACAATAGCAAAACCAACGTCATGTTGCAGTGTTTCACATGCAGAATTATAGTTTCGCAGCTGTAACAGTATCTCATGATAGCAAGAGTGCTTAAGAATTTGAGGACTTGAAATTGCAGCTTTTTACAAGCCAGCAATGAGCTACTCTGTGTTGACTTCAAATACAGAAATTTCCCTGGTAGCTCAATTAAACTTTCTATGGCCTGGAAACTAGTCTCTTTGCATATGCTGCTTTGCTGAGGCTATTCACTTATTCATTTATTCCTTATTTTTGATGGCAGCTTCAAGTTAACCTCAAACAAATGTTTTGTGCTGCTCTACAATATCGCCTGAGGGGAATATTGCTGAGCGCTAGGAGCTCTGTCGCTTTGTTTTTGGCTAAAAGGTTACTTCTGGCAGGCGGCTGCCAATATGTGCATTGTTAATGAGGACAACTGTGTTTGTGAAATAGTATCGACTGTCAGATTTGTCTCTAGAGTCAGTTTATTTTTGACCTGCAAGCCCATTAAATAGACTTATACTTTCTTTAAGCTCTCTGTGGTAATTACCAAATGACACTGCTCTTAGTAGTGTAATGAACCACTGACAGCACTGCGATCCTGTGCCGCGCTCACTGCAGTGCGTCGTTTTGAGGCTTCATAAATGGATATTTTCAGTAATACAATCTGACTGGTCAGGTGAAGCCATGGTAAAATATTCAAAATACACACATCAATTGACCAATGCATGTTGCGCTCACGAATGCATTCTTTCATAACAACTGGTATAAGGTTGGGCAAGCGTTATAGAGCATTTGCAATTTAGAAATTTAGGTTGGATCTTCCCGTTTGAAATGCTCAGACACTGAGCTGGACTGTGTTGTTGTAGGCAATCAAATCTAGGTAGGCTGGAACTTGGATTCTAACAGTTTTTAAATTCTCAATAGTTTTTGGTTTTTAGTTTCAGTTTAGTTCCAGTTAGTTTTAATCGCACATGCATAGTTTTGCTTTACTTTTTAGTTTAGTTTGCATATAATCTCATATAATTTAGTTTTGCATTCTAATATTATAGTGAATCATATTATGGCCGCAGTTCCAAAATCTCATTTCATTCTAGTGAGTTTTACAATCCTAACACAGTAGACTATACTCAGCTAGGCTGCTCAAAGACATCCATCATCATTACTTTACTCAAAGACATCACCATTCCCTGATTATATTTATGATTTTTCTTGCACTAATATTATTATTATTTATTGTGGTTGGAGGGGACATGAGCTTTGGTTTAGATTTCATGAGAACTGTTGATTTTATTTAGTCACCAGTTTAACAGTTTTCATTAACAATAATAACCCTATTGGAAACAACAATACATTTGCCACCATGCAAATCACATGACAAAACCACACTGAATCTATCCTCACAGAAATTTCACATGCAAACAAAACTGCCATTTCAAATAATAACAATCTATGCTTTAATGTCTCTAATTTGACATAGACATTATTAGGGCTGAATAATTTGAGGAAAATTGTGGCCGTGATTTAAATGCAATTACCGTACAAAAAATAAGTAAATTTCACATGTGCATAAACACATAACATGTTTGCCTCCTTCACATGTTAATAATGTGTCATCAGTTGTGATTATCTGTGAAAAACATGTGATCATGTGTTTACTTGTATATTTACTTGGTTTTGCACACTTTAAATATGTGCCATTTCTGCAAAGATATTTTTTGTGTATTATGTTTCAGGGTTTTTTTTCCTGCAATGAAGACCAGCACATCCATTCTCAAAGGCATGAAAGCTGAAGGTCTACTAGACTGCCAGTTTATGAGCTCTATGCTAAATGGGCTAAACTTCCCCACTTAAACCTGTTAAAGAAATGTTGAATAATGTAGGCTTTCATTAAGATTGTAACTCTTGATATATGAAACTGCTCAGGTCTAAATGTCTCATGAGGTTGAATGGAATTATGGCTAATGTTGTCTAAAGCTTGTCCAACCTTGCCCAACCATTGATACAAAAGAATCTGTTTGTGAGTGGAGCATTGACATGCCAACTGAATTAAATATGAATACAATCCAAGTTATTAAAAATGTCTGTGCTGTTCTTCAAATTATGTATTGTCACGATTGGCCCCTCCCAGTCCTGTGCATGTGTTCGCGTTTTGGTTTAGTCCATGTGCGTTTGTTTTGGTATCTGAAGTCCATCCCCTCGTTTTGTAACTCCTCCCCTGGTTGTTTTCACCTGACCCTCGTTATCCCTGTGTATTTAAGCCCTGTGTTTGCCTCTTGTGTTGGCCGGTCTTTGTTCAATGTATCGTTCTGTTTGTTTGCTTTGTTTGAATCTCTGTGTTGTTTGAAGTGTTTGACTCTTGTTCGAGGCTCTGTTCCTTTTGTCATGTCTGTCCCCCAATCTCTACGTGTTGGCTATATGAACCTGGACTGTCTCGACTAGACTATGACCCTGGATTTGCCCTTAATAAATCTCGCTTATCTCAGCGTATGCGTCCGCCTCATCGCTCCTCGTTACACGTATGTTCTGTTCCTTGGTGAATGAAGTGTATTGTTCAGTGGAAGAATTGTTTACTGTGATTGCTATTATTAATAAAAGGAGTTATTAATTGAAAATGTAATCATATTGCGCTTTTTTTTAAAAAATTTTATTACAGCAGTAAACCACTTGAGGCCATGCGTTACAGTAATTTTACCACTGCTGGCCTCTGAAGGCTTATTGCTTTAATTTGTATTGACCCACAATCAGTGGTGTTTATGACACCAACCACTGCTTTTGACACTGAACTCTTCCACAAGCTATGAATGAGAGAAATCTCTGGAGCCTTCTCTATACAACCTTCTCATTACAAGGTAAGCGATGTCTCTCTCTTTCTCGCTCTCTCACTCTCTCTCTGTATTTAATCAGAATGGCTCTCAACATTGCATTGCTTAGAATCCAATTACAGTTGGGCAACATTGCCATGGCTCTTGTGAGATGTGTGTTGACCTATGAGCATCTCTGGAGAAATGAGAGCGCAGTTGAATGCTCATTGTAAATTTCTCATCTCATCGTCATTCAGGAAATGAACAAACACAGTGAAAAGATTCAGTAGGGTAGTAATAAGTTCAGCTGAAGCTCAATATTTCAACCACCGTGAACAGAGAAACCATGGTGCTCAATGTTACAAGGTAGAACATATTGACTGTTTCTGAAGATCCAGCATAACCTTTAACGTTGTAAGAGTAAGTGCTCATCTGAAGATCTTGAAATATCTCAACATTCTAACCAAAAAATAATGGAATCCAATAAAACAGTAGAAAACTGCACATACAACTGGTTTAAACCCTAGAACAACAGTAGTATAAGTACTGGATTTAACCCTAAGAAGTTGCTATCATTGCATGGTGTGATTTGATAGTAATTATTTCTCATTCATGGCTGTGAAAAAAAGATTCTAGTAAAAGTATAGATTTCAAACTTTCAGTAAATGTGTGTAACGTGTGACCAAAAATCAGATGCTCGTGGATTGAAAACACAAGGAAGGTTTTACTGGTAGAATCAAGGACATACAACATAGTCAGGGAACAGATGTGGGTTAGTTCCAATAAGCACAGCAGAGTAACAATGGTGAACATAAGACAAGAGTAAATCCACAATGAAGTCAGCAAAACAAGCAATAGGCCAAAAACAAGAATCCAAGAAATCAGGCAAAAGTACAAAAGGGCACATCCAAAAGGCAGAGTCGAACATAAACAAGCAAAAGTTCAAATACACGATAAATTAACAGGATAAACAGTCAGTAGTTTCACAGGGAAAGCAATACCTCTCAACTAACACTGGCTAAAGCCCGGGCTAATAAACTAAACTATCTTAGTCATATGATATAAACACAGCTGCAACATATTAGTATTTGGATGAATCGGTGGAACTTCACTGGGAAGTCTGGGTATTGGAGTCCAAGTCTGATTCCAGGTGCGAGCAAAGTAGCTCCGCCACGTGATCCCCCAGTGGATTCTGGGAGATGAAGTTCTTGTCCATCTGAGGACTGGCTGAATGCGTGACAGTAAGCAGGTGTTAGGTTGTTTTGAGCTTTAAAGACTAGTAGCAGGACCTTGAAATCTATCCTGAATGATACAGGCAGCCAGTGCAGTTCTTTCAAAATGGGAGTGATGCGATCTCTCTTTTTTGTTTTCATTAGGATGCACTCTGCTTCTCTGCACTCTCTGAGTTGTAAGGGATGTATAGTTTTCTTAGGAAGTCCAGTAAGAAGAGCGTTACAGTACTCAAGTCTGCTTTTAACAAATGCATGAACAGGTTTTTCTGTGTCGCTCTGAGATAGAAAAGGCCAAACTTTAGCGATATTTCTTAAATGACAAAAAGCTACTTTAGAGACAGTGTTTACATGCAGTGTAAAACAGAGCTTAGAGTCTGAGATCACACCCAGGTTTTGTACTTCAGGTTTGGTATATGGAACTAAAGAACCAAATTTCTCAAAAATCATTTTTCTCTGAGTTTCCGTACCAACAATCAGTAATTTAATTTATTTTTGTGATTTAATTGTAGAATTTTTTTGCAACATCCACTGAGAAATATCTGACACACAGCTGGTGAGTCTGTCTACAGAGTCTTGATCTTCAGTAGGAATAGAAATGTATAGCTGGGTATCGTCAGCGTAGCTATGAAAATGTATGCATGCTTCCTAATGACATCACCTAGAGGTAGCATGCACAAAGAGAAAAGCAAAGGCCCTAAGACTCAACCTTGGGGGACTCCACAGCAAATTGTTTTGATGAATGGATTTCAAAGTGAAACCACGAACTGCCTATTACTCAATTATGATTTAAATCATTCTAAAACAGTGCCAGAGAGGCCGACCCAGCATTCAAGACGCTGGAGTAAAATCTTGTGGTCAACAGTATCAAAGGCTGCACTAAGATCTAATAAAACCAAAATGAAAGGATTTTGTGCATCAGTGCTGAGCCTAAGGTGATTCATAACGCGAATTAATGCTGTCCCTGTACTGTGGTTGGAATGAAAACCTGACTGAAACTTCTCATATAAATTGTTTGATATTAGATATGTGTTTAGTTGTTTGAAAACAACTTTTTCTAAGACTTTACTTAGAAAAAGTAGGTTTGAAATTGGTCTAAAATTATTTAGTATGGAAGGATCCATTTTTTTTTAGCAGAGGCTTCACTGGGGCAGTTTTAAAAGCATCTGAAAAACAGACAGAAATATACAATAGTTAAAACATCATTGTGCACACAATCAAAAACCATCTTAAGGAATGAAGTAGGAACAAGGTCAAGATCACATGTGGTTTGTTTAAAATAGTTGTGAGCTCCTCATAGTTAATAACAGACATAACATGTCATTAACATGTCATTACTGATGTAGCTGGCTTATCAGGAACATTATAGGAGCTTGTTTGAGTCTGCTGAGCTACACCCTGTCATATCAGGTCTGTTTTATTTTGGAAATTAATTGCGAACTCTTCACAGACTTTAGAAGATAAATCATCATTAAACGCACTAGCAGACAAGTTAGGGTTAATTAGTTGGTCTATGGTGTGAAAAGGATTTTGGTATTACTTTTGTGTCTATTGATTACACTGGGGAGATATAACTGTGTGGATATTTTCGTAGCATTATTATAGACTGAGATCTGATCTTTGAGAATATCATAATGTACCTGCAGTTTAGTTTTCCTCCATATGCACTCTGATTTACAACAATTTCTCTTAAGCTGGCATATTTCTGCATTCATCCATGGATTTTTAAGAGTGCGCAAGCTTTTCTTCCTTTTTTTTGGGGTGAGAAGATCAAGGCTTTCCCATAATTTAGCATTTAGATCGGAGACTAGATCATTACACGATGGAGTCGTCTGTGTATTCACTGAATTATTATAAACCGTTTAAACTTTTCAACTGTTTCTGAGTCATTGTAACATTTTTTTAAAGTAACTTTCAGGTACTTTCTTCTTTACTCCTAAATTGATTTGAAAGAAAATATGGAAATGATCTGATATTAAAACATCTGAGATTTGAGACAACTTTGTGTTTAAACCTTTAGTAATGACCAGATCTAGGATGTGACCTAGCTTGTGGGAAGAGCTGCCCAGGTGCTGCTTCAAATCAAATGTCTCTAGAAGTCTAATGGATTCTAATGAATTACTATCTGAAGGACTATCAATATATAAGTAAATCCCCAGACAGAAGAATCTTATTGTAGTTTGTGGATGCTACTGATAATAATTCTGACATAAATTTATGATGTTGGAGGTCTGTATATTACAATTATTAACACAGGCATATCATTAAAAAGGTTAATAGCAACATACTCAAAAGACATGAATTCGCCAATATAGGTACTTTTGCAGATAAAGTCACTATTATAAATGCAAGCCACTCGTCCTCATCTGCCCTGTCTGCCCTATCTTACTGTATGCATAAATCTGTACATTTCAGGAACAGCTTCAAGTAGAGTTGCTGTGCCATCATCACTAAGCCATGTTTCTGACAGAAACATAAAATCTAGTTTATATTCCTTACTAAGATCTCGAATCAGCAGGGTTTTGTTATTTATTGACCTTACATTGAGTAGAGCAAGGTTTAACTTTCTGTTAGTCACACTATGTGTTTGGAGGGGACTCATCTTTTTAAGGTACACAAATTAAATGATCAGGATTCTGACCACAAACATTTTCTTTGATTTTTTTAATTACATGAGGTGTAATGACTCTAATGACGTTTTTGGAGCAAAATCTCCCTACACAACTAGCTCAATGGAATTTGGCAAAAAAACGGACCATCTGGCCAGACCTGGCCATCCTCAAATCTACTACTGAGTGACTTCTCTGACAAAGTTTTGACAATAATTCCCCACTAACTTTACCTTCATACAGGTGGTCAAACACCATCTTGAAATCATTGAGGATTGGGTATGCCAAATGGTCCAGCTGGCCAAAGCCCATTCTAGAGCTTTATCATCTAGCCTAGAAACAATGAAGGACATCTTGGCCAGATCAGTACTGGCTGGGGAATTACCAAAGAAAACAGAACACTGGAGTAAAGAAGCTTGCAGTTTTTCAGGATCTCCTAAATTTATCTGGTTTACTAACCAGAAAAGCTGCATGAGAGTTCGAAACGGGAGCCGTAGGAGTAGTGGTGCAGACATCTGGTTCAGTCAAACTTCAACTCTGCAGTTGACTACTCAACCCCTTAACATTGCCGACTAGCTGGGCCAACTGAGATTATTGTTCTGCTTGCTGGTGGGCTAGTGATTCTAGCAAGTGTCTCACTCTAGAGAGAACCTGCTGATGTCAGCCGAGGAGTTGCCCTTGCATCATCAAAGCTTTTTGGGAAGTTTCCGGGTCCACCGTCTGCATGTTAGGGGAGGTATTCTGTTATGTGCTCGCGGATTGAAAACACAGGGAAGGTTTTAGCGGTAGAATCAACATTCTACCAACAACAGGGACAAACAAATTAGTGAGGGAACAGACGTGGGTCAGTTCCAATAAACACAGCAAAGTAACAATGGTGAACATAACAGACAAGGGCTAATCCAAAATGAAGTCAGCAAAACAAGCAATAGGTCAAAAACAAGAATCCAAGAAATCAGGCAAAAGTACAAAACAGATCCAAAAGGCTGATTCCAGGTGCGAGCGAAGTAGCTCCGCCACATGATCCCCCAGTGGATTCTGGGAGATGAAGGTCTTCTCCACCTGGGAACTGGCTGAATAGGTGACACCATGTTTGACATTATAAATAGAAGATGAGAAATTTTATTATAATTTGAATTTGCTGAAAAATTATACAGCCTTGCTTAAAAAACGTGATCATGTTTTACTATTTTTACATTTAAACAAATGGAAAATGGGGTGACTTGTCAATATAGAATGGGAATCAGTATGCAATTACCTATGACCTTGTTTACACCTGGTCACTTGATGCGTCTTGAGTGTCAGGATTATATCTGGATAACTCAAATCACTTCAGGATGTGATGCAAGACACATTTTAGCCACATGTTATCGCAGCATATAGCAGTGCATCCATCTCTCCAAGACACATTTGACAACCAAAACCCCTCCCAGTACAAGCAGACCCCTCCTCAAGCAGTACATCACTGGACACATGATCCATATCTGGGGTCTGGATGAAACAAAATGCTTAATAGCAATATAGACAGACACTACTGTGCAAAACAAACTGCAGACAAATAAACAAACTGAATAAACAATGAGCAGATTTGCATATTCCGTTCCACATCTACAATCTGATTGTAGTCCCACAGACTTACGATGTTTGACCATTTGTATATGCATGTGGCTAAAACCTTATCAGGATACAATTCAGAAACTAGTCACATGAAGTGACCTGGTGTAAACGAGATCTATATTAGTTTGTAAATGCATTTGAATAGTATAGCGAAGTAACTTTAGTCTTGTCAGATTGAAAATCAATCAGGATCATGTAAACTGTGCGCCATACAAACCTGATGTCACTGAGAATTCACAAGAGTCAGACTGCATTTGATGTCTGAAAAAAGGTGGTTTTATATCTGTTGTGTTGTGTTTATGGGTCGACATCGATACGAACGAAAATATGAACTTGACTCATAAATTAAGGTCTCACACATTTGAAGAATTTCATTCCAAAACACGTTATAGATCAGTTTCAGGATTTTTCTATATAATTATGTTCTTTGCCCTTACCCACATGTGGAATATCAGTATATATTATGATTAATACCACCTTTATTAGAGGAATAAAATTTGTCAGCTGTTATTCTATTCAACAAAACCATTATATCCAAAATTGTTACAAACAGATATACAGCGCTTTGGAATGAAACTGTTAAATCACACCATGCCAGCACCTTTCTTATTATGATAAGCTAATTTTAAAATGTTACAAGAAAAACTTCTAACATGAGCAGTGGTGGGGTAGTTCTTCAATAAGTAATCTATTACAAGTTATTAATTACGCCTCTTAAATTGTAATTGGATTATTTTACTAATTTCTTCCCACAAAATGTAACCTCATTACTCATTACTATATTTACTTTAAAACCCACACACATCTGTAGCAGAAACCAGAGGGGCAAATCCATCATTTAAAAGGTCCTTAGCCCTTTACTCTGACCAACAGCCAGTTTTACTCCAATAATCTTATGAATGTGATTCTACTTGAGCAACTCGAACATTTTTGAAGACAGCTGCCCTGTAATAAAATCATTATGAATAAAATGTAAAGCTTGCAGAGCTGTCTGGTCTATTTAGGTGAGGTTTCATCTCTTTTTCAGTACAGGGATCTTTATCCATCATTTTCATATTAGCATGATTAGATGTTTTGACAGATTACTTACGGCAGTGTGCGTGTGCACTCATGCTGTTATTGTTAATATTGTTCTCTTAGAGATCTAGTGTTGCTTGCAAGCACTGCTATGTCTGGAACACTGCAATATTTTGAGCACAAAAAAAATATTTGTTGATCTTTTGCATAAAAATGAGTGAACTCGTGAACTCATCATCTCCACAGAACACACTCCTACACATTTGAATGCACCAGTTGAGTCTAACATCAATCCTGAACCTTAAACTTTGAAATGTGGCCTGTGTTAAATTTTTGTATTTTAATTTTTTATCTCTTCCAATAGGTTAAAAGCAGGAGTTGGCAACATTTGGCTCTGAAGCCGCAAGTGGCTGTTTTACTGCCCTGTTGTCTCTCCACAGCAGAATTAGATTTTTCTGTAAAAATCTTGTGCTAATTGTAAAATGTTGGAAGCGGAAGGCAAAGAAGACGAGAAGGCAGGATGCAAGTGTGAGTCAGCAGTTTAAATGTTGTCCATAGAGAAGGCAGCAAAGAAATAAACAGAAACATAAGAAAAGCAAAATGAGGAACTTACTAAAGAAAGGACAAGAACCACCAAAAGCAAAGAACAAAATACATAAGAGTAGAAACTCGAACTAAAAAAACAAGAGGACAGGGCTACAGACAACAGACAGGTAGGACAGATGATGAGGGGGCTGAACCAGGGAGGAGGCACAGACCAAAACAACAACAAAAACACATGGCCTATGTAAACAAAAGCACACAAAACAAGACTCAGGAAGGAAGATAAATGGCTGACATAAAGGAATAAGGAAAGACAAAGCAGGGCAAGACAGGATGTTACAGTACTATTAGCAGACCAATTGCATATTTAAGGTTATTTTCTGTAGAGGATGTATTCACTTATTTTCACTTAGAAAATCAACCAAACTACTGTGCTTTTGTGATTTGTCCTGGGGTGTTTAAACTTTTGTATATGACTGTATGAGTAATGCAAATAAGGAAATTGAGAAAGACAGATGTGTTTTGTTTGTCTGACCCTCTGAAGCATCAGCGTGTTTCCTTCTCAGGGTTTTGGAAAGCACTTTGTTGCTTAATTGCTGCATCCTCATCAGATGTGAAGTAGCTTCATGTGTTCTTTATATGCCTGCAGTCATTAGCTTTGTTTTGTGTGAAATGCTGGTGATTGTGAGTATCAGAAGTGAAGCCATTTGCCTTCACATTGCTTCACTTTGTAAAAGGAATGCTTCAGTTTTTCCACTTAATAATTGCTGCATCTGTATTTTATGATCAGTTAGCATGGACAACAATTTCAAAGTGTTTCCCAGAACCTAGAACAGAAAATGTGTGAACTTGAAAATCCATTATAATAGAAGTAAATGGACAACTGAGGAATTCCATGAATAAACATATAAAATACATGATATGATGCAAGTTTGAGGCTACAGTTCTTACACAGTAGCAATGTAGATCTTACAATGAGGTGGACGTGAGGGAATGTCTTACCAATATTGTGGTTTTGTTAAACTTTTCAAGACTGGGGCAAAACAGTAAGAAAGTAGTTTCAGTAACTTTCGCTTTCTGCATTATTGTTTACAGAATTCAACAATTGCTCAATGGCTGTTTGCGGTCAGTGAACTCTGTGTTCTTTTCTATGTACACATAAACATTTCAAAATGATTGTCTTTGAATTGACCACACAGTATAGATACAGCAGATGGAGATTTGGATGAAAAATGTTAGAGCATTGATTTAAGGTTAAGCCCTGAGAAATGCTAAGCCAATTAAAGAAAAGAAACATACATCAATGGAGCCAGTAAACAATGCGCTTTTTGAAACAAATGCTACCAATTTTTGACATTTGGTTGACAGTGTATAACAGGTTCCATTCTGAAAGTCAATAGTTATGAAGGCAAATTATTCATAATGGATGCTAAAACTGAACACCCATACCATCCCAGTACTGACAAAATGATCTTCGTGAAGAGGTTTCGTCATCTCATGAAAACATATTGGCACCGGGATCACTTTCTGTTCTGCAGACATTTGATTTCATATTAATCTTGTTTCCAGAAATCAATACACTCTAAATGCAAATTGGCTCCTGGTTTTAATCACTCTGAATGCACCAAGTTGCTTAAAACCCCATTGTGCTACCATGCTAGTATGGCAGTACAGTTTGTTTTGGTAGATTTGTGGATTCAAACTGTCTTTTTCATGCAGTAGAGGTCCCACATCTCTTTCACATTAATTTAAATCAAATGATATGAGTAAGTAAACTAATTTGAACCATGACCTACAAGTGCCCATTAAAAAGAATATGCACAAGTTTTTATATGACATGGATACCAAGTCACACTCTATGCAAATGAAATAAACAACATATGAGATGTGTAACTAGAATTACTTGGATTGTGACGAGCAGAAAATACAACCAAATTCCAAAACTGAAGAAAAATTAAACTAAGTCTGACAAGGCTTACCACTATTTTAACTATATAAGTAATTGTGGTTGAAATGCTGGATTTGAACACAAAGCACTGTCAGCACACATGAATCAAGAGCTATTAGAGTGCCAATGGTGTCCCCTTGTGGAGTATCTTCAGCCTGCTAAATCTGAGTGAATGAGTTATAAGTAAGGTCCATGAGGTTTCCATAGCTGAGCAACCACATGCAAGCCTTACATCATCAAGCACAATGTCAAGCATCAGATATAGTGGTATAAAGCATGCCGCCAATGGACTCAGCAGTGAAAACGTATTCTGTGAAGTGACAAATCAGGCTTATTTATCTAGCAGTCTGATGGACAAGTCTGGGTTTGGTGAATGCCAGGAAAATATTACCTGCCTGACTGCATTGTGCCAACTGTAAAGTTTGGTGGAGGAGGGATAACACTAAGAGGTTGGTTTTCAGGAGTTGGCCTAGACACCTTAGTTTCAGTGAAGGGAAATCTTAATGCTTCAGCATAACAAGACATTTTAGACAACTGGATGCTTCCAACTTTGTGTGAACAGTTTTGAGAAGGCCGTTTTCTGTTCCAGCCTGACTGAGTCCCAGTGCACAAAACAAGGTCAATAAAGTCATTGCTGGGTGAGTTTGGTGTGGAACAACTTGAGTGGCCCTCATAGAGCCCTGACCTCAACCCCATTGAACACCTTTGGGAGGAACTAGAACTGAGATTGCGAGTCAGACTCTCTCATCCAACATCAGTGTCTGACCTCACAAGTGCTCTTCTGGATGAAAGAGCAAAGATTCCCACAGACACACTCCAAAATCTTGTAGAAAGCTTCCCAGAAGAGTGGAAGCTGCTATAGCTGCAAAGGAAGAAAAACTCCATATTAATGCTTATGGATTTAAAATGGGATGTCATAAAAGAGCCTGTAAGCATAATATGTAGGTGTCCTAATACTTGATCCCCATACCTGCAGATATCCACAGTAAATACAAATTTTTTAAAGCCTTATACTTCTTTGTGATTTTCTTTTAAACATATAGTTTTTGCTTTTTTCTGATGCTGTAAAATGAATAATATATACCTGCTGGCCATGTTGACTGGAAAATTAATAACAAGGGACTCTTACTTTTGCACAGTCCTGTATCTTGGCATGAAAATGTGCCATATAAATAAACACATCATGAAATAGGTCAGGACTGCCCTGGTGGCAGCAAGTTAAATTTTGGTTCAGGTGCCAAATAGGTCAGGACCGCCACGGTTCTCATGGTGGGTTCCACTTGATACAGTACAGTAAACATTCCAAGATGATTCTCCAGCTGAATGATAAAGGAACATATAGGTCATTGTCGCATATGATCTATTGTTGTTAATGCACAGAGGAAACAATTCAGGTAAACTATTATGGAGCATATGTGGAGCAAAGCCTGCTCAAAAGAAGTTTCCAGACCCATTTACAAAGACACAAAAAATGAGCCAAAAGCAGGACAGTAGCATATTATTTTTTCATGATAAAATCCCATCATAAAATTCTAACAATACTAAGCTGCATTTCAGTGAAAACACTGAAAGCAGATCATGCATCAGATTTTTTTCCCCTTTTTCTCTTCCAAGAAAAAAGCAGGGAAAAAATGCAGGAAAAATAGCTGTGCTGTGTAGATACTGAGCGTTGGAGGAATTTTTTTTTTTTGCCACCACTGTTGGAGCCTCCTTTTGTCTAGTTGCTAGCTCAAGAGGAGAGCTGAATGGAAAATTATGTCATAAAGCAAAACGCCAGGCTTTAGCTGTCCCGCAGGCTAGCACTCAGCACTTTTACAGGATTTCAGGTCATCCCAAGGAAGGGATTGCCTATTGTCCCCGAGTGCTCTTAAACTGCAGTGTTGATCCGGGCGAATCATTCTTGCTGGAGGAAAAGAAAATATTATGACTGGCAATGCAGATATACCAACCCCTCTGCATGCTGCGGCAGCTTTCCCATAGGCCGTAAACTTCAGCATTCATCCTGCCATGTAGCAGCATCATTAACCCTTTCTCAGCTGGAGAATTTGGCTTCGTCCACTTTAAATTATAATATGCCCCCAGAGCGAAGGCACCATGGCGATGAATACCATATTGTAGTGTTGGGGGTGGAGCTTCTCAGCATTCATTGTCATTTTGTTACTTTCTATTATGTTGCATTTAGTTCTTCACTCACAGTTTATGTTCACAGGAGTTTATAATGTGTTTTTAACATGACTTTTCTACCCCAAGACATGTTTAAATGCATTTTTGTTTTTTCCAACTAAGTGTTTTGTTTTCCTGTTATCCAAAAATGGCCCATTAAAACAGACATTGGGGACCTGCCAGATTTTATGATGCTCTAGTATTGAATAAGGTGATCCTATTGTTGGCTTTAAATAGATCAATTAAACTGAATTCAACAATATGTAATATTTCCCTGAAACCTTTGTGAACAGTAAGGCCTCACCAGTAGACTACTGTATTATGTAGTAACAGTAGTTCTCTGAAAATAGGCCTACTGTTCAGTTTATTTGATTTTCTCTCTCAACACCTAAAAAATCACGCTAATGACCCTCCTCTTCATAATGTAGATTATCACTTAATTTTCTTGTTCAAACCAGCCTGTCTTTACAGCTGTTTCATTATAGTCCATTATAACTATGAGCAGGGGGTGGTGCTGCATTGAAAGTACTGCAGAGAATCTCTATAAACCTCACAAATAACAGTTCTTTTTAAATGAATATATATTTTAGAATAGATTATTTAACATCAGCACTCATAGTATATTTAATTTGCATTTTTATGGAGCCTTTGGCTCATGGGGGCCCTAGGCAGCTGCCTCTACTTAGTGTGAAGACTGCCTGTGTGCCCTGCCTCACACACTGTATTTCTGGTGTCTGCAGATTCACATTTTCACTGCTAGCCTGGGACAGCTTGGCTCTTGCTGTGCTATTAACCAGTGGATTTATCAGTACCATTGAAAATACCACAGACTGTAAGTGATTTTTAAATGCCATCATCAGGATTCAACCTTACTATCTACTGACACAATAAGCGCAACAAGAACTCTAATTTAACTATATCACAGTGATAATAGCTGAACCGCCGAATTTGAGCAATCATTAGAAGGACACATGAATCACCAAGAGCTATTAGAGTGCTAATGGTGCCCCCTCGTCTGCTTAATGTGAGTGAGTGAGTGAGTAAGTAAGTCAGGTCCATAAGGTGTGTCACTTCTAAAGGTGAAAACAAGTCAAATGTAACCAAAACAAGCCTTTCGCATGGGAATGACATGCAACTAGGACTGTCAAACATTTAAAATAAGGAATCATTAACTGCACAAAATAATTAGTCATAACCATGAGACATTTGTCTATTTGTTCATATTTGACCAAAAAAGCACTTAAAAAGCAATACATGCATCATCAGAATGGTTTAGTATTAAAACCAAAATCATTATTTTAAATATGTGAATGCAGTGATATGTGATATATATGAGTACAACCAATGAGTATATATGCGAGCGCACACACACACACACACACACACACACACACACACACACACACACACACACACACACACACACAAATATATATATATATAGACACAGTTGTCCAGCTGTTGTCGACCACAGCTAAACCATACACAAGCAGAATTTTCTCTTTGCTAATAGCTTGTTGATTGACAGCTCATTTATCTTGTCACTTAGTTCTTTCTGCTCTTTACACATACCCCAGGCCACCCCCCCACCCCCCACCCGGGATGGATTTAGCCAATCCCTCCAAAATAAGAGTCCTTAGCAGAATACACCTGTGAATAAATGGAAAATGGAAAACAATTTTTGAGCACCCGACAGTGTTATATAATGTCAATCAATTTAGCTCCTCTGTGATCATAATCTCTTGTTTTCATTCATACAGCTTGTGGACTCTCTTTGTAGTGGAGAGGAACCTTAGCTTTCCACTTTGCTGTTGCTAGATTGCTGCTAATTCATTAAAATCTCTCCTCCAGCACAACAAGAGGGCTAAAATTGGAGATTCCATTATAGTGAACAAATGAAAAAAAAGAAAAAAGGACTACAAACCCCTCTGGGGTAGCTCCACCCACAGTGCTCCAACATGTTTATCATTTAGATTCTGTTGTTTATTCGAGTAGAAAAGTAGATTTGAGAGCTGAAACGGGTGCTTTTTTGCCTCAGCAGTAAATTGATGAAGACTGAGTGTCACACACATGCAGAGACACACCTATTATCCTGAGCACGGCACATAGGATGAGGAAGGGAGAGAGATGGCAAATCGTGAAATTGTGATGATATCCCAGAAATATAATTGTCCAGTCTAGCAAGGGCCAACGGAAGCCAAAAATAAACATACTGTCCAATCCAGTCCAGCTCATACCCAACGTCTTATCTCACACATGCAAGCTCGCATTTGTCTGCATTTCATATTCAGTTACGCTTTGATTAAACCTCCAGAGAGCCAAATATTACCTGCATTCATCCATTATCTCATCATTTGAATGATTCAAATTGACTGAATATTACATTTGATGCTGTGCACCCCTGCACTCCGCTGTTAATATTCAGTTATTCATATCACTTAATAAACATTGATTTTTTATATTTTTATTTTTTTCTGCTGACATGAATATTTCTCAGATGTGCAGCTCATCTCCAGGCCCAGGATTGGCATGATTTTAATATTTATTTATCGTAAGCAAATGTAATTATAGGTCAAGATGGAATTGCCCAGACATCTGTACATGGCGGACTTTGCCGGAATTTGAATTTGACATACACTGCATCTGCTGCGGTAATTGAAAAAGCACAAGCTGCTTCTCTCTCTGTAACATGCACCGAGATTTCACCACAACTGAGTTGGTTATCGATTCGGGCCTGCGGAACAGGGAATGCTCTCGTAAAAAGTGTTGACATTTGGGAAAATGCAAAGGATAATCCGATTCGACAGAAATCGGAGTGACTTTCTTTGAGGTTTTTGCTCATCTCCCCAAAAAAGCTCTCTAAATATTTAATCTTAAATATATGTGATACACGAGATGGTTTGGCACAATGCCTCGCATTATCAGATGTCTCTTGGAAAAAGACACACCAGGATAAGCTTCTCCATTTCTTTAATCTTTCTAATTCATTCTGTCCTCACGGGTTCCATGTTTAATCAACTCGGAATCAAATTACAGGTTTCCAAAGCAAATCTTGATTTTTGTTAGTACATTCTCGGCTTAATCAATTTTCCTTTCCCACGGATGATTGATTAAGCGCTAAAGCCAGTTGTAAGAATGAACACTTACCATCAGCAGGTGTTGCTTCTCTTTTCTGCTCATTTGCTGATGAGATAGAGGTTTTCCACTGAAATCCACTGTCATGGAAAACTGCATTTTCCTTACTTTTTTAAATAAAAGTAAAGCCTTTGCATAACTAAAGGTTTCTTTGCATGATTAAAGCGTTCTGATTGATGAGAAGGTGGTATAGATGGTTCTGTATGAAAGGGTTATTTCATTGCCACAATGTCAAGCCTATAACAGTAGAAGAACCCTTTTTGGTGCCATATAGAACCCTTTTCAGAAGTTTCTATATACTGTAGAACCATATAAAACACACTAGTAGCTAATCAGCTAGTTTTGAGTGTACATACCTAAAATGCCATACAATATTCTTCTTTAAAATATTTACAATGTTTCATTTTAAAAATTCATTAAAACATAATTGCTTAATTGCAGAAAATATGTGTTTCAGTAGAGAGAGCTCTGATTTTCAGAACACATTTTCCATAAAACAATGGGATCTAACTGCTCACCATGTGGCCATGAGGGACAGGGATGCAGCATCACTTCCTGCTCTAAAATTCAAGGGTGTGGCTAAAATAAGGCTATAGAACAAAAACTCTGTTTCGGTACTGACATGAAAACGTGGGACAGTATTTTTGTCATTTCACATTTGTTTAAAAATAGAACTGATGAAATGATACATCTGAAGCCTTCACTAAAAGAACAAGGAAAAAGGTATATTTTTTTAATGTGGATCTGCAGTTGGAGCTAATTTAATAGAAGGCATGTAAAGCGGGCGGCACGGTGGCGTGGTGGGTAGCGCCTCACAGCAAGGAGGGCCTGGGTTCGATTCCCCTGCCGGGCGACCAGGGTCCACTCTGTGTGGAGTTTGCATGTTCTCCCCGTGTCTGCGTGGGTTTCCTCCGGGTTCTCCGGTTTCCTCCCGCAGTCCAAAGACATGCAGTCAGGCCAATTGGACATGCTACATTGCCCCTAGGTGTGAGTGACTGTCTGTGTCTGTCTGTCTGCCCTGCGATGGACTGGCGACCTGTCCAGGGTGTATCCTGCGTTCCGCCCGATGACCGCTGGGATAGGCTCCAGCACCCCCCTGCGACCCTGACGGAGAAGCGGCTTGGAAAATGGATGAATGGATGAATGGATGGATGGATGGCATGTAAAGCTGTTGTGTGCATGTAAGTGCAACGATTGAAAAATGACACTTATTACATTTTCTTCTTGTACTATCCCTTTACAAATGTGCATGAATTTAAGAAAGGCTGTGGTTAGTGGATCTATTAGAGATAATCTAATAGAGGTGGAAGTTTTTAAACACTGTGTCCACTCACTGTCCATTCTGTTAGGCAGTCCGATCTTGTTGGTCCTCCTTGTAGATGTAAAGTCAGAGACGATAGCTCTGTTACTGCACAGTTTGTGTTGGTCATCCTCTCGTCCTTCATCACTGCCCACAGGACGTTGCTGGCTAAATATATTGAATAGACTGAAGATGTTTAAAAACTCCAGCAGCATAACACACTAACACACTACCACCACGTCAGTCACTGCTGTGCTGAGAATGATCCACCTCCCAAATAATACCTAGTGATCCTTTAGGGGTCCTGACCATTGAAGAACAGGGTGAAAGGGACTAAAAATGTATTCAGAGAAACAGATGGACTACAGTCTGTAATTGTAGAACTACAAGGGGCACCTGTGTGGTAAGAAGAGCTGATAAAATGGACAATGATTGTAGAAACTAGAAGGTGTACTTAATGATGTGGCCAGTCAGTTTATATGCTGTCAAAATAAATTATGCCACAATATGCATTTCTGTTCCTGCCTTCTGCCCAGTGACTGCTGGCATAGGCTCCATCACCCCCGCGATCCAGAAGGATAGCAGCTTAGTCAATGTTTTGTTTATTTGTTTGTGTGTGTGTTTGTGTGTGTGTGTGTGTGTGTGTGTGTGTGTGTATGCATTTCTGGGTATATTATAAGTGTTGTTAGTACTTCTAGTAAGATTATCATAAAAATGTCTCTCTATAAATGAATAAATATCATTGTGCTCAGTTTTTATGGCCTTTGTAAACATATCTCTGCTTCTTCTGGTGTGTTGTATCCACTTATATATTATGATGCATATCATGAAACATGAAAATACATTATGATGTAATATTTTTGCCTATCACCCACCCTGAAACATCTGTTCATTACTTATGATTGTTTGGATTATCTCTAAATCGTTATCATTATTGTGACTTAATGCAATGATATTTTGACATATTGGCCATAGAGAGTAAGCAGCTGATACAGTGAGATCTATGATCAGCTTGTCAAGATTGCGTTTCAAATGAGCTTCATGCAATATTCATGCAAAACTAATTCAGTGTTCATGAAATATTTGTGATCTTTATAGCATCATGCAAAGGAAACAGTGGGAGACGCTGACAGGACTTTATGTGAGCTCCTGGAAAATGGAATCTTATGACCACATCGCCACCTTGTGTTGTAAGTGAGAAGTGGTGGTGTGCCAGGTGTGCTTATGTGTGATGTATTTCCGAAAGAGTTCTCTCAGGCTCAAACATTTCTGCACCTTCTAATACTAATACTTACATTGTCCATGATACGGACAATATGAGTATTCGTTTTGCCTTTGTAGGTCTACAATATAACAGCGATCAATAATATGAAAATGTATTAAAGATTATTCTGGATTATTTTGACTAAAATAATTGACTTATGTTGAACACCTTGACTCATTAAAGCACCCACAGAGTCAATCATCTGGAGCTGTGGGTGGTCACGATGCTCGCAGCGCACAGTAAAAAGCACTGTGAGTGGTCATAGGTCTCATGTCACAGCTTTCTTCAATATGGTTATTGCAAAGACCAAGATTTACCATAGCAGTTAATGCAGCCCTACTGATGAACAAGCGCATGATTATTAAATTACTGTTAGATTCTGAGACAAATTATTTAAAGCTTAAAAGTATATAGTGCTGGTGGACCATATTCAGTACTGTGCTAAAGTCTTAGGCACCTAAGCACATTGTTTAAAACCATTTATCATGGGAGTAAGTGTGTTTTTCCCTCGTAAAAATGGTGTATATTATTAGAATACATGCAAATATACATATCTAACAAACACAGTAAAGAGTAATAAAAAATTCTTATTTTGAAAAAGGTAGCTGGTAACTTGTGAGCTAGTTTAAAATACAAAACAAAATTTGGATCCAGATTTCTCCTGGATGGCACAGTGGTGCAGTGGGTAACGCTGTCGCCTCACAGCAAGGGTTCAATTCCCTGGTCAGGCAACCGGTGTCCTTTCTGTGTGGAGTTGGCATGTATTGATGTCTGCGAGGGTTTCCTCTGGGTTCTCTGGTTTTCACACCCAGTTCAAAGACAGTCAGGCCAACTGGAGATGCCAAATTGCCCCTAGGTGTGAATGAGTTTGTGTATATGTCTGTGTGTCTGACATCTGATGGATTGGCAACCTGTCCAGGGTGTTGCCTGCCTCCCACCCAATGACAGCTAGGATAGGCTTCAGCACCCCCTGCGACGCAGAGGAGACCCTATATTCAGGATTTTTAATTTGAAGGAAAATAGAGTGATGGCCCTGCCTGAAAACAATGTGCGAGATCTATGTGGATAAGTCATAAAATTATATATTTAAAACACAGTCAGCTGGGGCTCCTCATTGAGAGCTGCATAGTGTCTACATTTAAACTGCCATTCAGCCATTTAACCCTTCAAGTGACCTGAACCCACCGATGGGTCCAGACTTTTACTTTACACTTTTAAGACCTAAAAATAACTTGACCATTTTAGTCTTTGTAGTTACAGAATAATAAGTCTGTAATAAGCCTTGGATTAAGTGATTAATAGAAGGGGGGTTAATAGATGGAGCTGTCATTTTGTCGAGGTCAAAATGGGTGTCTACAATGAGGAGCATTCATCCACTGATTCCTCAACATGTTCAAAATAGTAGTCTGCTTATACAGTAAGTAAACTGGCTGGTCACTAGCAACCTTTTATGTATATTTCTTGCCCATTTTATCAGTTCCACGTCCCACATATGTGCACTTTGTAGTTTTATAAATATAGACCACAGTCCAGCTGTTGGCAGGATATTTTTGGCTGGTGAGCTATTCTCAGTCCAGCAGTGGCACTGAGTTAAACTACCATGTCTACCAGGTAAGAATGATCCACCACCCACTTAAAACCTGGCCACAGTGGTCCTGTGGTCAGAAACTGAAAAATGATGAATGGGGTGGAGAGGGGATAAATAGCTTACAAAATCAGATGGGCTACAGTCTCAAATTATACACTTGGACCTATAGGCTAGATGATCTAAAAAGTGGACAGTGAAAGCACAAGGTATGTCTATATGTACAGTCCAACATATGGAGTCCAACAGTCTGAAACCACATTGAAAATGTTTTCTTTTGTAAATAAACAACAAAAAGTTGAAGCAAAACAAAAAATGTAAAAAAAAAAGTAGAAGAGATATTCAAGATTCTGCAAATTTCTTAGAACTGCAATGCTAAGACTTTACTACAAGAAGGTAATTTATTTATTTATTATTAATTTATTTTCAGAGTTTTATCTCTTTCAGTGAAGCTCGTGTTCAGATGATTCTCAGGTGCATTCAATCTACTCAACAGAAGCTTTTGCACGAAATAGTGTTCATGCCAAATCCAGTGCATGCAAAAGGAGAATATACCAAATACTAATAAGTTATAGTATGTATGTATAGATTTTAAAGATAATCCTTTTCATATATATATATATATATATATATATATATATATATATATATATATATATAATTATACTTACATAAATATATGTACAAATTCTCACCAAAAGTGAAGGAATCTGATTGAGCAGTTAAGCAGTAATGTTCAGGCAATAAACTTAACCAACAGCATATGGTAGCAGTAGCATTTTCACGGCACTGTTATTTTAATTACAAAATTGTGAGCATATTTATCTATAATTAACAGATCACCAAGAGAGGTTTTGGATTTTTTATTACATTTAATATTCACTGTTCTTGAGGTCCTCATGAATCATTTGCAAATATTAAATGTGCACTATTTTGGCTGCACTCGCTTTTGACTGGAGCTCATTTAATACAGGCTGTTCAGGTGTTCTAGCCAACCTGTTCTTCTGCCAAACTCATCAGAATGCAACAGATGTAGCAGTGCTTTTTTCCTCTTTTAAAAGCATCACGAATGTTGGACAGAATGTTCATGGAGGAAGTTTAGCTTGTGTAACTGACAGCAGCAACAGACTGAAAACGTCCTTTATTTACTTCATTTCACTGTGCCTCTCCATATGGTCCTCCATAAAGCTCTCCACAAGGAATTAAACGGGTCACAAAATTAAAAGTTACTTTTGCTATATGCTTAAGTAAAGTTAAAGTAATGACATGAGTTCTGAATGCAAGAACATTAGCTTTCTGGGCAAAAACAGCTTGGGGAAAAACCAATGGAAGACACATGCTGAAGAATATCCAGAAGAAAAATACTGATGTTGTTGGAACGAAACCTTGTATCTCCAAAATGACAACTTTAAAGGAGAAGGAAAAAACATACTTTACTTTTAATGTAAGACAATGAAACCAGAATTTTTTTCAAGGAATTTTGGGCTGTTTCTTTTGGTCCATTCATCATAAAATTTATCCACAATGTAAAGAGTAAAAGGTATTTTAAATCCTGTCAAAAATTGAAAAAGCGACAAAAATTATGCATAAAGTACTTTCTTAAATGTACTTTTAATGTTTATTCCTGTTTGAATACACACACACACACTTTCTAAGCCACTTCTTCCTCAGGGTCGCGGGAGCCTATCCCAGCTGTCATTGGGTGGAAGACCAACACATCCTGTCCGTCGTAGGGCAGAGAGACAGACATACACAAACATACCTAGGGGCAATTCAGCATGTCCAACTGGCCTGATTGCATGTCTTTGGACTGTGGGAGGAAACCCACGCAGACACGGGAAGAACATGCAAACTACGCACAGTAAGGACCCTGGTCACCCGGCCAGGGAATCGAACCCAGGCCCTTCTTGCTGTGAGGCGCCACCATGCCGCCTGGTGTTTGAATACACAGTAAATGTAAAATTAAGGTGCCAAACAGGATTCTTTGGAAATATGCTGTAGAAGAACCACTTTCAGTTCCCTAAATAAACTTTTAATGCAAAAGCCATTTTTGGATATATATGGTAAACCTTTTTAAAATGTTAAAAACCTCCACAAGTAAAGGTTCAAACAAGTAGTAGAGGAATTTTCAAGAACTATACATCCAAGCCAAGAACCCCTTTAGGACAGTGGTCACCAACTCTGCTCATGGAGATCTACCATGCTGCAGACTTTAGTTCCAATCTTGTTCTTTGGTTACAACCAGTGATCTAGGTATGAACACATCTGTAGCCAGGCCTGTGAAAAAGAGGGTAGGCCAACTCGGTAGATAAAATTTCCAAATGTGTGATTGTCTCATAATTCCATAGCATCAGGCTATGGCCTGTTACTGATAGCAACACAGTCATCATTATATATCTACTCCAATGCTTCTGTCCTATGCTGCTTTAAAACAACAGCAATGTGTACCTATCAGTCAGAATGCTGGATTCACATAAGCTGCTGCCATGTCGGGCATAAAAAATGTTTATTAACAATTTATATCTTACCTTTGATGACAGGATCGCACTTTTACAGGTCCCCAAGTATGTCTTTTACCACAGCTGGAGCGTCAAATTCAAACACTGTACGCTGTTAAGGAACTGAATGCTTGAGGCAATGGTGGAGAGGAACATTTGCGAAACTGTGATATGAGGGCTGTGAAAATAAGACAGAGCTTGAGATTGTGTGAACTATACTGACTATACTTCAAACATTCAGGAGAGTCTTATGATTTTGTTTGGCCATTGGTATGAACCAGGGTGTTTTCTGTTCTTCTGTGGCCATTTGCTGTGTTTCCACCCTTTCGTTTTTTTCTATTTTTCTCTGCAGATTGGCCACATGGGGTCGCACCGAGGTAAAAGAGGTTGCCTATAGCTGGAAGACTGAACACTTGTCCAGACCAGCCTGCCATGCTTTACAACACTTTGCTTCGTTGTAAATTTTTTATGAGAGCTTCATACATTCTGTGAACATTTGGAAAATAGGGGATGAGGTTCTTTTTCTTTTTGGTTATCGTTTCTCCTGGTTATAAATCAGGGAGACAGTGTAGCCATTTGTATTTCTGTTTGATCTTGTTTTCAGTTTTAGCTAGTTAGGTTGGTTTGTAATCATTAGTTGTTATGTTTGTTTTTTCACATATGCTCATTCCTGAAGCCACCAACCCAACTTGTTTGAGCTTTTGAAGTATACAGACCATTTTCTGGTTTCCATGATGTCTGGCATTTGGTCTTGCAGCAGGTCTGGAGAAAAAGCTCACTCTCATTCTCTGTTATGGCTTGACAGTAGACTGGGTCAGAATAGCCATCATACAATGACAGCACTCACAGAAAACAAATCAAATTTCATTCTCTTAAAAAAATTTACAAATTATTAAAAATTCTCTTCCCATTAATCTTGGTACCTACCTGTGGTTATGCCCCTCACAACTCACAATGCACTTCTGAATCACCTATCATGTACAGACATGTACAGTCTATGATTTAGATGTTCACACTATACGAAAATGCTTGGTTTGATCATGGTGCCAACACTGCAAATCAAACGCAACCCCAGCGGACAGCTCTGTCTATGGATAAATTCTAATAAATCTGTTTCATTCGAAACGAATACTGTGCACCTGAAATGAAATCCATGATATGATGTACATTGCTATGACCAAAAAAAGCAGTTTAAACTTGTTGCATATAGAGACTTACATCAAATGTTGGCTGTTTTGTCTCTGTTTTGTTAGCCTATGTGTGTTGACCTGTGTAGGAGCACTGGCTGTTATGTGTGTGTGTGTTTTGCATGCAGCTTCAAAAAATGAGTTTGTGAGATCTGCTCAAACTGCAAGACGGGTGACCAAAATAACAGACACATCTGAAATCAAGCAAGCACCTTGCTTTAGATTTAGGGTGAAGGTGAAACCTGCAGGAAGGTAGACCCCCAAGAGATTTAGATCATTGTGAGGAATGTGCTGCACTGAAGATCAGCAGCAATTCTGTTGTGTTACAGGCAGATGGAGACATAGTCACATGAATTAGAAACTATGGACTCCTTCATTCAAATTCAGTCTGGCTTCAATCCAGATCATGTCTTCCTCCATATCTCCACCACAGGAATCTGACAGAGATAAGAATAAGCCAGTGCAAATAACATTCATGGATTTTGTGTGGTCCAAAAAGTGATAGATACACTTTTTACAAAGCTGTCGTGGTTTTGAAGTGTAATAAATTTGCAGCCTTCAAATGAATATTCTGTATTTTATAACACTTAAATATAACACCCCAATAGATATAACAGAGCTCAGAGAGGTGCAAATAACAATGACAGATTTGGTGCAGTCTAATGAATAATGAATTATCACAGGTTTGTTAAAATGTAATATAATGCTCTTAAGTTAAGTGATACTTTTTTATCCCGGGGAAATTCCACCTCCGCATTTAACCCATACGTGAAGTGAAACACCACATACACACTAGTGAATACACACACACTAGGGGACAGTGAGCACACTTGCCCGGAGTGATGGGCAGCCCTATATACGGCGCCCGGAGAGCAGTTTGGGGGTTAGGTGTCTTGCTCAAGGACATGTCAGTCATGGACTGTCAGCACAGGGGATCGAACCAGCAACCTTCCGGTCACAGGGCCATTTCCCTAACCTCCAGTCCACGACTCTAAGCAAAAGTCAGAGACCACCCATTAGTTTATTTTTCCAGTTAAAATGGGCATTAAGTATAACTTATTTCATGTTCAGGAGAAACGTAGATAGGTTACAGGTATGGATAAATATCAGATACATAGCAAGTCTCATGAAAAGAATGGAAAGAATATATATGTAGTCATACATATAAGTCAATGTAACCAGAAAGTAAAAGGCAATGGGTACTTTCAAATTGTGTCAAAACTGGAAAAACAACTACACACACACACACACACACACACACACACACACACACACATATATATATATATAAAACTTGGTTGCATTTCTGCTTCTCTTTATCATTATTGCTTATTTAGACAGTCCACATCTCAGATGTGTCTTTTAGTAAGTAAAGGTGTCTTGTCAGCTACACAAAATATAGAGAGTGGACAAATATTAAGATCTGTCTAAAAATTAAGCTTCCATATAACTTTCTGTTAAATATTTTTCCTTTATTCTTGACACTGAAATGTAAAACTTGGTGACTTAATGGCTGGAAATATTATAATTGATTTTACCACAGTACAGTATAATACACTAAGAAACATAAATGATCTTTGTTAGGCGTAAATAATGACAATAATCTGGTGCATTCCAATGAATCCTTTTACAAAGATGCCCTTTTTGATAGAGCTTGATGCTATAAATAATTGCGATTCTGCCAGCCCTGGTCGGATGTGTTTCCTGCCATGTGCAATGTTTAGGGAGTGCTGGTGTTCTGAACTAGTGTGACCCTGCTGCGCCGAGCCCTTCAGGAACAGCCTCCACCTGTGGAGACAGCTGGATGAGGAAGGCTAAATTTAGCGGGGCGTCTGCATTGCGGGGTCTGCGAGCACCAGCGTGTCCCCGGCCTGTCACACTGTCTCTCTTCATTAGACAGAGGAGAGCTGGGGGACCATGGGAAAGTCAAACAATCATTTAAACAAGAACGTGACTCTATTTCAACGCTGCTTCCTCATTTTTTTCCCTTCTGCTGCTGAGGGGGAAACCGACACAATGGCAGAATCACATCCCCATTCAGAGTGTGTCAGGCACTGATTTGCGTATTCTTTTCATGTCACTAAGGCAATAATGACAAAAATTCCCTCTTTTCGAGCAGCAAGTTGGATCCCCACTGTGGTGGGCTTTGGTAGGGGCTATCCACAGTGACACATTGGCTCCTCTTTCAATATTTGGCTTTTTTTTTTTTTCATTCATCATCTCTTTACGATCAAATTGAAAAGATTTGTTTAGGGCGTTTTTCTTTGGCCTTGGACAGCAGAAGCCCGAGTCAATTGAGAGGGTAAGCATCACATTTGAATAAAACACGTAAGCAAAGGCATAAATATTTGCAAACGTTTGGATGAAGACAAGACAGTTTACCTCCGTTTACTATAGTCATGTCTATGTGTGAATGAAAAGGCTGGTGACAGGGCTCTTCAGAGAACACTAGAGTTGAATGGCAAACTGAGTGCATCTGCTCTGGGCTCTTATGTGTTGTGTTGTGCTGTTAGAAATCAAGCGGCCATTTCCTACTTATTATCTGACAAAACATGCTATTGCTCAACACCCTGCCTTGAAAATGGCTATTTAAAAGAATCCACAGCTTCTGGAGCAATAATTCTAAATGCACAGTAATGTGTAAACATCATATTGAACTCACTTATTTAATTTCCTGTTGAAATGGCTGTTAAGTACAGTTTCGTTCTCAGGCTACATTTCTGAGACGACATATCAGATAATCCAGTTGTATTAGGAAGTGGACAGTCAAAATAAGTGAACAAACAAGAGTTTCCAAAAACAGAGAAGATTAGAGAACAATATTTTTAACACCAGTGCAAGACCTGGTAGACCACCACAACTGTCCCCATCAGATAACATCATGTAAACAGCAGTTAGAGCTTTCGTCTTTGAGAGAGAGGAGAAAATCAAGCTCCACTCTTACTTCAGATCTGAAAGCATCCACAGGTGTTTCTGTCCATCCTTACACTTTGAGAAGACAACTCAGCACTATGGGTCTGAAAGGATACGTAGCTGTCAAGAAGCACTCATTATGATTAAAGAACATTTTCTCTAGAATACCGAAAATGGACATATGAGATGTGACGTTTTCATGGAATAATAAGTCAAGATTTCTAATTTCACTTACCTGAATTTGTCATGATTGGCCCCTCCCAGTCCAGTCCATGTGTGTATTTTGGTTTAGCCCATGTGCATTTTTGTTTTGGTTTAGTCCCCTCGTTTCATGACTCCGCCCCTGATTGTCTCTACCTGTTTTCCACCTGTACCTCGTTTTCCCTGTGCATTTAAGCCCTGTGTTTGCCCCTTGTGTTTGCTGGTCTTTGCTTGAATCTTTGTTTGTTGGTCTTTGCTTGAATCTGGTGTCTGTTATGTCTGCCCCCCAATCTCTCCATATTGGTTACTTGAACCCTGACTGTTACATAAATCTCGCTTATCTCCGCATATGCGTCCGCCTCCTCGCTCCCCGTTACAGAATTGCGAGAAACAAAGTACAACCAGCGTTTAAGACTGAAATTGGAGCTGTGGAAAAATATCCCTGTGGATTTCTCCTGAAATGAGTGGAAACTGTAATAAAGGTAAAGGGTGGACAAACTAAATACTGAAAAGGAAAACTATATTCAGTTGCTGAGGCTTCTGTGTATTTTTTGTTAAAGGAGACCAAGGATGCCTTTCCATTTTTTCCCCTTTCCTTTAGTGCATTATATGCTTTTTGTGCATGAAAATGGTATTCAAAATTACAAAACTCAATATTCACACCAGATGGAGTCACTCTCTCCCACAGAAACCACATTTCTTAGCTGCCTGAAATGCCTTGCTGGAGTTCCAGCCCTTTCTCTGTTACAAGATGACGTCATCTTGTAACACAGTCCTTATTCACCGTCTACTGGCAAGCTTGGCTTGCCCTCACACCGTGCCACAGCAACTACTGTAGGCCTGGAAACATTTGTTCAGTGTACTAGGCTCCATCAGAAGAAGCTGAGCTGACTTTCAGGATCGGACTCTGTCTCAAATTGGTATGGCAGATGCGATGCCATTGGAAAAACAGCCATGATGTTGTTCATACATCGCTGCTCAGGAGAGAAAGGGCTGCTTGCAGAGTGCAAGATGGGCAAAATGTGTAGTGGCAGACGGAACAGAGTCATCGAGCTGACCAATCAGATCACACTGGGCTCATCAGGAGGGTTGCCTCAGGCATGAATAGAGATGTACAGTATGAGAAAAATAATAGTTTTTAGATCACAAGCATGTAAATCTACTCTAGTAGACTCCAAAATAAAATGATAAACATTGAAATTGAGCATAAAATGTCTCCTAACATATTAAATATATCCTTAAATATATGTTTACATTTTTTTTTTTATCTGATGTTCAAACGTGAATAACCTTTGTCTTGAACTTCAGTGAATGAAAAGGTGGTCTCTGACTTTTGCACAGTCCTGTACTTAGAAAAGAAAAAAGCAGAGGAAAACCTCTTGACTCAAAACATTCCTATAATAGAAGCGAATGGCCCAGTGTTTCAGCATCTGCCCACCAGTTTCTATTATAAGTGCGTTTTGAGTCGGCACATATTCTGCTCTTTTCTAAGCACAGAGAAATGGGTCAAAATTATTGTCTGTGCTAAGCGACTGTACACATGCAGTAGATTCTAGGTTAAAAAAAACTCTGAGGTATTCATTTAAAGTCCCCTCTTCCTCCATGACTACCCAGATATCTGACAGATTGTCATTTACTAGTAGGTCACCA
This sequence comes from Pygocentrus nattereri, assembly GCF_015220715.1. Taxonomy (NCBI): domain Eukaryota; kingdom Metazoa; phylum Chordata; class Actinopteri; order Characiformes; family Serrasalmidae; genus Pygocentrus; species Pygocentrus nattereri. The sequence continues at coordinate 26,422,639 of NC_051228.1, read as the reverse complement.
GGGAATTCTATCTGTTCAAATTATCAAAGAACTGCCGAAGATCCATCCCTCCTTCAGAAAACAACAAAGGGAAAGAGTTGAGCGCGGTCTATGGCAATCCTTAAAACTTTCACAAGAAAGAAAATATTCCAGCAGGCACATTAACAGTGGAGCGGGTGGAAAATCCTCCAGGACGGACTTAATTAATGGAAGTAATTAAGTGTCTTTTATCTTAAAGAAGGACAAATGGTGTTTCCATAGTCTCTCCGTAAAATGGCCCATTGAAATAATGGAATGAAGTCTGTTGGGGAATTTTAAGTGATAATATATCCTAATTTGGCAAACAAGTCAATGGCACTGGACGGCTTTATTACCTTCTGCAGCTCGGTCGCAGCATGTCTGCTCCTCAGGCAAAGCTGGAGAATGCCGCTCAGGCTTTCTGCTGCCTGGAGCACCCTGAACCCTGCGGATAAGACAGCTTAATGTCATAATTTAAGTTTCTTCACCAAGAGGATTTCAGGTGCTCACAGGAAACTCATGTTATACCCAGTTTGCATCAGTTTTGAATATGAATCAGTAAAATCACGTAGAAGCTGAAAAGGGCATTTTTGTTGTATTCTCTTGTCTAATTATGACATTTCTGTAAGCTGAACCAAAGTCTTATTACACTGTCCTATAACTTAAAAACAGCTCAGCCAGTGCGCATTAAAGTCTCTATAGTTACTGAATAACAGCATTTGACAAGACTTGGGTTTTAATGGGTTAAACATTCATAATGTAATGACATCACTTTTGCACCATGTCTGTATCCCCTAGAATTAGACAGGCTATTTTTGTTCCTGTGCCTTTAAGAGTATGCAAATGACCTTTATTGAGATTGGTTGCCGTGTATTATGCCTCATTCAGGAACCAGTCAAGGCTGAAACACTCCTTATAACTTCGATGTGAATGGGTGAGGGTAAACTGCTAGGTGAATGTATGTAAATGAGTTGGTTTTTGTGACATCACAAAAATAGGCTATTGTGGCATACTTTCAATATATAGATGTTTGGACTGTGGAAATAAGCTATTAATTATAAAACAAAAAACCACAAGAAATGTAATTTTTCTATGATACAGGCTCTTTAAATTCCAGGGACTACTTTTATTACTGTTATACCACAAGCATATTCAACCATATGATTATGCACTGCACTTAAACCATAATGTTAAAAGCATATAGACAGTGTCATGATCGTGAGACTTCATGTTTCTGATAATGACAGTGAAAATCCTATCAGCATTAAGTACATAACGTTTTTCTCCAGACCTTGCTAACAAGAGGACATTACTCATGCCTAGTTTATATTATGAGTCAGTGTGAAAACTGGCGCTGAGATCTTCCAGCTCTCCGTGTGTCTGTAGGAGGACTGAGCTGTGAAACAGCTCTGAAAAGCCTCTCGCTGAGGCGTCATTAGCAGCATCAACACACCGCCAGTGTGTGACACATGTCACAAACGCTGAAGCCTGTTTTGAGTCTGGCAATAGCACTGGGTGAACTAACGGCTCGAGTCATGTTTCAGAAGGCATTAGTTAAAAGTAATGCTAATGCCCAAACCATGCTATTTAATCTGCAGTGTAGTCATCAGTGAAGGACGTTAAAGGACCCATGTCCTACATTTTCCTTGTATTTATCTTTTGCCCTAAAGTCCATTATTACACTTGTACGTATTGTCGTATAGAACAGTTGAGACTTTCTAGAGTGGCGCATATTAAACGACTTCAATGACACTGTTTACATCTTAATGACTGAATTATGCAGAAATTCAGAAAAATGGGTGGAATTCTCCTTCAACCAATGGAAAGGCACCTGGCCTTAACAAAATTTGAAATAGCTTTTATTAAAATATAGATTCTTTATGTTGTGGACTGTGCAGGCTTATTATCATCCCATTGGTCATTTCACTGGCCTTTGTTGCTCAGGGCACTTTTGAATAAGTAGCATAGCCCTGCATGGAGGATTTCAGCAGCTTTCAATTTCTCATCAGAGGTGAAAAGCAAAGAAAGGTCTAAGTCGGTAGAGGCAATGGTGTCAGGTGACATTTAAAAGGGAAAGCCATCTGCAGGCAGAGATATATGACCCAGTGGCTAAGTAATGGACTTGTGTGTGAACAGTCCCCATAGGCCCCCTAATGCCTTGTTAAGAATCTGTTGATCCTATTTCGTCCCACTTTATTGCCACTAACATGATGATATTGTATTACAGACAGGAACAAATAACCGCATGGCGACAGAATAAGATGGCTTCATATGTTATATGGTGGGCTCCATTTACCTCAGAAGAGAGGTTTTTAGAGCCATTTGTGTGGTATTTACAGCATGCTGACCAGAAATGGGACAGAAAAAGGCTAACCTGAGCTGGGTACATGGCAGTACACCATCACGTGTTGAGCAACTTTAGCACTATGTACCTCCTCATGTGTGTTTGTGTAGTCACTGTAAATTGTGTGTGAAAAAACTAATGACAGTAGGACTGTAAAACAGAGACACTTTGTCTCCCGAAGCTAACAAGCTTAGGCAACTGCGACTCATTGTAAAAAAAAGACTTCTCAAGTATATCAAAGGTACAAAATTAAGTGCTAAACAATGCGGGTGTTTGCATGTGAATGTGGTTTTCAAAATGCTATATATAGAGATATCATCAATAAAGTTCGTATGAAAAGGAGAAACATTCTTTAGTTTTATTGTAAGTTTAGAAAGATTTATTATTTAGAAAGATTGTGTAATGTACAACCTCATTTCCAAAAAACAAGGATGCTGGCCAAAATGTGAATGAAAACAGAAAGCAGTTATGCGTGCAAATAATTTAAACCATTATATTTATATTATGTGTTAAGTTGTGTAATGATAAAAAAAAAACACCTGGTGGAATATCTAACAACAAATTAGGTTAGATGGCAACAGGTCAATAACATCATTCCAGAGAGGCTGAGTTTTCAGAAGTAAAGGTGATGAGGGGTTCGCTGCTCGGTGAAAGACTGCACAGGCAAATAGTGCATCAATTCAAGTCTTTCAAACTAAACACCAAAGAAGTTTTGCTTTTCATCATCTAAGGTACATAGGTACATTCAGAGAACCTGGAGAAATCTCTGTATGCAAGAAACAAAGCTGAAAAACAATACTGGCTAGCCATGATCTTTGAGCCTTCAGGTGGCACTGCATTAAAAACATTATTCTGTAGTGGAAATCACGGCTTGGGCTCAGGAACACTTCCAAAAACCACTGTCTGTGAACACAGATGTTGTTGTATCCACAAATGCAAACTCTACCACGCATGAGGCCATAGAAAAAGCAGTGCCGCCTTCTCTGGGCCTGAGCTCATGTATGGTGGATAGAGGCAAAGCGGAAAAGTGTTCTGTGGTCCTACAAATCAAAATTTGAATTTTTTTTTAAAAGTAGTAGGAGATCATTGAGATGAAGAGAGATCATTGTACCACCTATAGTAGCTGCTCACAAGTAATATGTTGATATGGCTCTGTGACTCTAGTCCTCTCACCCAAATACAGACTTTTAATTATAGGACATTCCATTGATGGATCTCTTGTTAAAGACTCAAGCTATTTACAGCTTCTAAAACACAGCACAATTTTTTTTTCATGTCCTTTTTTATAGATAAAAGAATGCCATACACGGTCAGACACCACATAAGAAAGTCTATATGAGATCTTGACACAGAGATAGGTTTGTGATGATTCAGACATGCAGTTTTCACAGTGCTAATCGATAAACTAAGGCCTCCATTTCTTCTTAGCTGCGTTAGCTTTGCACCTCCAGTGCAAAACATAAAGAAGCAAGATTCAGACACCAAACATGTCCTCACTGTAACTTTAATGTTAAAATGATTCCCCACTTCCAAAGCCAACAGGGATCTGAGCCACAAAGCCCTAAGAACCTATGGCCTTGTTTCTTTTATAGATCAAGCACTGTCCTCACCTCAGCTGGTGGCTAATGGCTTTGCTCTGCTCTAAATCTGAAGCGACAAGTCAGTGGTGTTGGACAGTGAGAGGTGGTCGGAGACAGTTGAGCGACAGCGACACGGACCCATCACTGCTCTGTGTCCTACACACTGCCTCTCAAGGAGACACATCAATCTAACCAGTGGAGGCAGTGGGGAGAATTAATTAGGGATTCATTGGGCTTAAATGGTCTAAAGCAGGTAGAAGAAAGGATGACTTTTGTGTGTGCTCGTTCACTGTCTTTTCCCTCAGACAGCCTCCGCTTTCAGCACTGCTGACATTGCTGGGGAATTAGCGAGGCTTTTCTAGCAGGCTTGGACAAATCTTCGCAACCAGAGCCTGTGTCTGAAACCCGATGGTGCTTGTGCGTCCTCCTGGGACGAGCGTTTAAAATGTGCAGTAGAGCCTGACATCTACTCGATGATTCTCGACTGATCGCTGAGTTTGTGTGCAAACAGTTTAACCCTTAGAAGTCACAGTTATCAGCAGCAATAAAAAAAGAAAAAAGCAGGTTAAAATGTATTTGAATTATTTGCAAATTGTAGCTCACTGGAATTCTTTTGAAATTGTGGACACTAAACTTTCATCCAATAACACATTTGTGGTTGTAAATAAATTTTTTTTTATTATTATGATTTGAATTAGAAGAAATATTATAGTCAAATGTGCATTTGGTTTAGTTTTAGTTTAGTTTTTTTTATGTTTTTGCCATGATTTTATCAATATCAGATAAAAACATGTTCAAACTCGATATGAGATATAAGTAGCTAGTTAGTTATCAATGGTTATCTAAGTATTAATAACAATATTTTAATTCTAAAATGTACTATATTTATTTAACAGTTTTGGATGTAAAGAGATTTGAAAAAAAAAACAATAACAGATGGTATGTAATTGACTTCCATTTCCATAATAAATATGGTATTGATGGTAATATAGCATTTCTTGAATGTGTGAAGGCCACATCCAACAATGTAAAAAAATGTGAAAGTAGTGTTTTATAGAGTTAGGCACAGTTGAGTTAAGTATTGTTGTATACACTTATAGGTGACTATAGTAATTATACACATATAAAGCACATACACATATAAACACAGCCATATCACACTTCTGCACATTTTAATGAACAATTAGAGTTGATTTAACCAATAAGAGGAATATTGGGCAAAACAGTGCAACAATAATGACACATTTAATATGTAATGTTTTAATTTTCAAATATATTACACTCAAATTGTGCTTTAAAAGAAACAGAAAACTGCATATTTAAGATACATATGAATTTACTATAGAGGATGAGGTTTACTTGTTTTGACTAATCTATGAAATATATATAACATATAAAATAATATATATCGTTGCTGTTTTTCAGTTTTTATCATAATTTGAAAATGCCTGTTACTTTTTACATTATATGTAAATTTGTATGTATGACAAATAGACCAAAAGAAACAACCCAAAATTACTTGCAAAATTCTCTGGTTCCACTGGCCTACATTAGTAGTACAGTTGTTTTTTTCCTTCTCCTGTAAAGTTACCATTTTTGAGATCAGTGATTTTCTTCCGACGACAGATTTTTATATATATATATATATATATATATATATATATATATATATATATATATATATATATATACAAAAAATAAAACTTTTTATATATATATATATATATATATATATATATACACTTTATGAGGTACACCTTGCTTGTAAAAGGTTGGACCCCCTTTTGTCTTCAGGACTGCCTTAATTCTTTGTGGCACACTTTCAACAAGGTGTTGGAAACATTCCTCAGAGATTTTGTTTGGTTATTTGAGTTTCTGTTGCCTTTCTATCATCTCGAACCAGTCTGGCCATTCTCCTCTGACCTCTCACATCAACATTTTCGTCCATACAACTGCAGCTCACTAGATATTTTCTCTTTTTCAGACCATTCTCTGTAAACCCTAGAGATGGTTGTGCGAGAAAATCCCAGTAGATCAGCAGTTTCTGAAATACTCAGACCAGCCTGTCTGGCACCATATATATATATATATATATATATATATATATATATATATATATATATATATATATATATATATATATTGCCGTTCTCAGAAGAAAAGTTATATTTCCAAAATGGTAACTTTGCAGGAGAAGGAAGAAAACAACTGTATTTCTAATATAAGCCAATGGAACCAGAGATTTTTCCAAGTAATTTTGTGCTGTTTGTTTTGGTCCATTTGTCATGCATACAAATTTACCTACAATGTAAAGAGTAACAGGCATTTTCAAATTATGACAAAAATATTTGCATATTTTTTTTTACTAATATACTATTACTGTTATATATACCTTTTAGTTTAGAACTAAAATGAAACATGAAGTAGCAGATGTCTGAAACAGCAGACGGGTGTATTAAGAGATCAGCGAGTGAAGGTTTAGAGTGTGGAATATCAGGCATTAAGTGCTCTAATTGCCTCCAGACAGACGCGCTGGCGCAGCAGTCAGGCAAGGCAAATGTATGTTAATAATGTGTGGGGCTGCTTGATTTCCCCTCATTTGCACTTGCAGCCAGGAATCATTGAGCTGAAATATTAGAGGTTCTTAGCCATCCTTCTTCGCAGACCACCAAATGCAAGAATTATGGGTTTTCCAATGCGAAATGATCACTGCTATTAGTATGTTGAGCGTAATTGTGTGTGAGCGCAGCGCTGCATGAGGACATGACAGGCCGAACGGCTCTTTAAGCTATTGGACATCAGTCATCATTAACCCCTGCAGTCGGCGCACAAGGCCGCCACTGACCTCATCACATCTGGCTCTCGGTGAGAGGAGCAGGCAGGCTGAGTGTCATCTGCATGCTGACCGCTGTCTCTGGGGTGCAAAATGAATTGGTCACATCCATCTAGGTGACTGGATGCTAGAACAATGGCTGCACAGCATCATCCAGCAAACCAAATCAATCCAGCAGCCTAGCAGGTATACAACTGAAGCTAATGAATGGAGCTGCAAGCAAAATTGGTCAATTTATATTTCATGTGATGTTTACTGAGTGCTCATAGATCGGTTGCAAACATTAAATGAGGTCCATTAACAAACATGGCCCTGTATTTTTATATCATATTTTTTAGCCTTGGTTGTGATCCCAAACCCCTAAAATGAAAGGTTCCTAAATAGTTCTTGGCATGGACAAAAAGCTTCTTCACAATTGCATATTTCAGATACAAATAGATTTCTTGGGCCCACCAAATATTCTAAATTAGCCCATCTCTGCTCAGCATTACTGTTCTTTCAGTCAGCAAAAGCAGTGGCATACTATGATAAAAGAATTACACAAGTACATTACATTTTTCATATATTGCATGTTTATTTATGTGCATTTATTGTTTATTTATAGTATCTTTGACTTTATGTACCAATAAACAATTGTATTTTATTTTACTCTTTATCTCTTAAAATTAAGAGGTCTGTTTTTGTCTCTGTACGTTTAGGATTAATAAATTGTCTCTTTTGGGATAAAACTTTCTATCTCTATTTTGTCTTTTTTGTCTTTTTTATCTTATAAAGGATTAAATACTACATCAAACTCAACATCTAAACACTGGATTTCCATGTATTAGCTTTTTTATATTTTTGGACACTCTATTTCATTTGTAGTTCTACTCACTCTTGCTTTCAGCAAAATGTTCACTGGTGTGTTAATGTGCAATAACCAGTCGGGATTGACAAGAGTATTTTGTACATGCTTCTATTTGCATGTAGTTAGTGGTACAATGCAAAGTTAGATTTGAAGCTGTGAGCAAACTGACCGCATCTGTCATTGTTCCTGTGACACTCAGTTACTGCACTTTATTCTTGCCACATGTGCTTCATACTGAAGACTTCATAGATACGCCGGTGTAATGTGTAAATGTAGTAGTTCCGACGAAAAACACTATACACTGATCCAGCTACTTCTTGGATAGTAAATAAAATAGCCACATTTGGTAAGCCATGTACACTACCTGGGTAGGGCCTCTCTTTGCTCTCAAAACAGCCTGGGATCTTCATGCTGCAAAACCTGGGAAGGCCACTGAAAACCACTGAATTAATTGTCATGCTCATTAAACCAGTTTGAGGTGACTTGTAACATGTTGTACTGTCATGCTGGAAGTCCAGTATTGGAAGATATGTAAACTGTGGCCATGAAGGGATGCAACAGCACTCAAATAGGCTGTGGCATTCAAGTGATTGTTGTTTGGTATTAACAAGCCCAAAAGTGTGTCATGAGAACGTTCCTTACCCCATTACACCACCTCCATCTGCCTGAACTGTTGATACTAATCAAGTTGAGTCTATAGATTCACGCTGCTGGCACCAAATTCTGACCCTACCATCCATGTGCCTCAGCAGAAATCAGATTCAGACCAGGCTATGTTTTTTTCCAGTCTTCAACTGTCCAGTTTTGGTGAGCCGGTGTCCATTGCAGTCTCAGCTTTATGTTCTTGGCTGATAGAAGTGGAACCTGACATGGTCTTCTGCTGTTGTAGCCCATCCACCTCAAGGTTCAATTTGTTCTGCATTTTGAGACACTTTTCCACTCACCACAATTACAGTTACTGAGGCCTTTCTGTCAGCCCAAACCAGACTAGCCATTCTCCTTTGAGTCTCTCTCATCAACAAGGTGTTTCCGTCCACATAACTGCCTCTCATTGGACGTTATCACATCTTTCTGTGTAAACTCTAGCATCAGATGAATTAGTTAGATCAGATTGTTTCCTCATTCTGATGGTTGATGTGAGCTGCTGGCCCATATCTGCATGCTTTTATGGACTGCATTGCATAAAACACATGATGGTGTTTCTAAAACAGTGTACAGTGATGTATAATGGTATTGCGATTGCAACCCCTCGTTCCTGTCACTACTGTAAAAGGATCACAGTCAATAAGTTTCTCTATAATGAGCCATTTGTTTACACCTCATAAGCTCATAGAGATTTGGACTATTTTAAGAATGAACTGAAATCATTTGTTTCTAGGGCACGAAACAAAGAAAGTCAGGAGAATGCCTATGTTTTAAATTCAACTAAATGCCTATTTTCTGAGCTGATATAAAACTGTCCCAGTTTTATTTCGTTACTGAGATGATTCAGTGTAGCTGTCGTCGACAACTGCCTGTAGTAATTTGACCTTTCGAGTCTGTGCATCTTTTTAATTCACTGTAACTGTGCTGAGGCTCTTTGGCGCAGCTTATCATTCCCTTAGCAGTGCATTGTGCAATATTTATTTTTTTACGATCGCTCCAAAGTTATGGATCAAAGTCACTTGGCTGGTAGTTGCTCTTTGCTCTGAATACCAATCAATTACACGCGTGGCTAGTGTTTCTTTTTTCACTTTTTTTTCACCCCTCTCCTTTTTTTCCTTGCTATTTTCAATGCATACTGTTTTAAGCTTGAAGGAAGATCCACGGCAGCTCAATGAAATGGCAGAAAGAGAGAGAGAGAGAGAGAGAGAGAGAGAGAAACAGAGAGAGGACAAAAGAGGAAAGGGAAAATCCCAGATGGCACAACAGACGGTTTTGTGTGTTGCAGACAAAACAGAAGCGCTGATGTGTCTTGGAGGAGTATGAATCGAGAGCCATGCTGGTGCCGGACTCCAAAAAAGAATACAAAAAAAAAAAAAAAAGGTGCAAAGGAGAAAAGGATGCTCCTCAAGGGATTATGGGAAATGATGTGAACACATATATCATCTGTTATTGGAAACTATGGCTTTCTAGATGAATATGCATCATGCTCAGAAAGTTCCTGTTTGTTGGCTCGGTCTGGTCCCCTCCAAGATCAAGAGCATGCACAAAATGCGCAGATGCCATTTTTCAAAGGGTGCCTCAGTTCCCCAGAGATTAGGTCAAAAAAGAAGTAGGTTAGTCATAGCTTTAAAAAACACACACCTTGCCTACACAACCTGCAAGCCGTTTTTTAAACTTTAGTTTTAAGCACTTTTGATATAATCTGCTCATTAGGTGCTTTAATGTAGTTACACATGGCTTTAACATTATCCATATGGACTATATCTGTGTTTTCAGAACAAAACCTTGTATCTCCAAAATAGTAACTTTACAGGAAAAGGAAAAAACTTACATTAACTTCAATGTAAGTCAATGGAACCAGACTTTTTTTACAAGTCATTTTGGGACATTTCTTTTGGTCCATTCATCCTGAAATTTATACATATATATATAAAGGGCATCAGACATTTTCAGATTATGCCAAAAACTGAAAAATTAGCCAATATATCCTCTATAGATGACACAATTACTTTGTTTGCTAAAAATGTGGCATGTGCAAAACTGATATGTTAATCTTAAGAAATAATCAGAAATTGTAGATGAAAGCTTGGAGAAAAAAATCCATATTGCTGTTGTTGCATCAAAACCTTGTATCTCCATTTTTGTCATTTTAAAGTTTTTGACAAAATTTGAAAATACATTTTGCCCTTTACATTGCATCAAAATTTCATAATGAATGGCCCAAAATTCCATGGAAAAAGTCTAGTTTCATTGACTTACGTTATGTTTTATCCCTCTTCTGTAAAGTAAAGTTACAATTTTGGAGATACAAGTTTTTGTTCTCCTGTGACCCTGAGGGAGAAGCGGCTTGGAAAATGGATGGATGGATGGAAGTTTTTGTTCTGACGACAGCGATATTTAAGTTTGTTCCATTTCACTTGGAAAATCAACAAAACGTGATCTAACTGGAGTGTTCACACCTTTGCATACAACTGTACACGTATAAAATGATTGTATGCATGTATGATGCTTCTACTCTGCAGTAGCAGTTCAGTTAAAAATTCAGGTAAAAACTGAAAAATGTTTCGATATTAAAATATTAAGACAATTGTGTCCCCAAACTTTTGTCCAGCATTGAATGGAAAAAAAGTATGAGAAATACAAGTTCTCATTATAATGTGTTCATCACATCAAGTGGTGATGAAGAGGCCTAAATGGCTGATGGCATATTTGTGGAGGTCAAAACAAAAGCCTATAATTGGTTATCTTTAAAATCTGGAGGTTTTTTAAACAATAAAAAAGGTTCTTCACTCTCTTAAATCTCATTTACAAAAAATGCTTTTTAAAGAACCATCATGAAAAATGTTCTACAGGGAACCCAAAGTGGTTCCTCCATAGCCTTGCTTTACAGTTCTAATTTAAAGAGGGCGTGCTTGCAAAACACGTTCATATTAACTAAAGCCTCTCTCGGGAGCGTTTAACTCCATCCCTCTGCCAGCGGAGATGACATTTGGAGAACGTGTCTCGTCGACTTGGTAAGCACAGCCCTAGTTTGATTAAACACTAATTGAACAGAAGTGAATAAAACATTTATTAAGCTCGCCTTCCGCTTCAAAGTGTGCACTTTAAGCGTGAGAATTCGATCTGCAGATATCCTTCTCTGGTGCTCGCCGCCTAAGTGCATCCCTGAAAGGTCAACCTGTGTCACCAGATCAGCAAACGATTTGCAGTCGACGCTGCGTTCAATAATTGATGGAAATCAAGGGGGATTTGATGCTGACTTACTGCTGTACATAGTAATTTGTTTTGAGAGACTGTTGGATGGTTTGTAGCGCTGAAAAGAAATGGAATGACTTGAATGGCTGTTAATTACTGTTGACTTGAGTGGAATCAAGATTTCTCGTTAATCCTTTGAGTCCTAGCATGGATCTTTGGAATAAATTACATTGAAGAAGACAGTGAAGGTGGTCCACTAATGAGGCGTGTGTTTGTTTTGCTGATTCTTTGCCTGTAAAGTATTTCATTAAAGCCTCTCGCTGATGTTTTCAATGTCACCTTGACAAACGCATAACAATGCCATCATAAGACAATCTCATAACTCTATTTTTTCACATCATTTGATACCACCAGCTGCCCTTTACGTTGTATGAATGGATCAATAGAAATGTCCGAAATGACTGAGAACACAATCTCGTTACATTATAGAGCTCATATCAGGGAAAAACTAATTCTCCTCACCTTGTTTGAAAGTCCTTTCACGGCAGGTCGTGGGGAATCAAATCACATACATTTTGTCTTTTCTGTTTGTGGCAGATGTCAAAATTTTGACATAGCTTCTCAAAATATGTCCATTCTTAAATGTTTGATTCATTCGAATGTCAGAATTTCATGTTATGACTCAAAATCTTAAGATAATGAGTTATTATTTGGACATATAGGTCACAATATTTGACTTTGAGAAAATGTCATTATTTTTAATAAAAAGATTGAGAGAGAGAGAGAAAAAAAAACACAGTTCCACAATACGGCCCATAAATGGAAGATAAGCTGTAAAAACAGCCCATAATTAAATAATCAATTATTTTGTGATGTCACAAACCAAAGTATATACATAGATCACCCTATTCAGCCAATAGCAGTTTAGCTCCGTTCATTCACGTTGAGGTTAAGGAGTGATAAAGAGTGTTTCAGTCCAGACCGCTTTCTGAATGAGGAACGATACAGTGCGGTCAATCAGAACTGAGCTCATTTACATATATGTCTTAAAGGCATAGTAACATAACAGCCTGCATCATTCTAAGTGAGAAAGAGGTTAAAAAATGGTCATAACGAAATTAAACATGGCTGTATTTGGCCCTGCAAGAAAAACTAAAATTAAGTAAAAATTAAGGATATTTGCCATTTTAATGTTATGATTTTCTCCCTTGGCCTAGTTTTCATTTCAGTGCTATGAGGTTTTGTTACAACAGTGGGAGCAAACAATTCACCTGCCAGATACAGACCTGGGAACATTGTGTAATATTTGTGTACACTGGTGTTGCAGTATGTGAAAATGGCATTAAATCATTGACCCTAACATGTCCTGCTCCACTACGGTGTGTATGCAGCGGAGCTCATTTGCTGCTGTTCCAGCGCAGTGGCTCCGGGTGCCTGAGCTAGTTTCTGAGACGAAGAGCGAGCGCTGAGCATAGAGAAACTGCTGGGATGAAAATTCATGGGTTTTCCAGAGCGTAACCCATGGCAGGACACAGTTAGAGGCTGCTGAGTTTTGTGGCAGATGGCAGCTATCCATCCTACTAACCCTCTACCTCATTTAGACCGGAATGCTTTGGTTACAGCCAAAGAGTCTGAGATATACGCAGAATTTCTTATCAAACGGCTATCAAACAGTGTCAGTCGTGTCAAAGCTCTGGACATTTCATGTCTGATGAGGGCCGGCAGCGTTGTAAGTGCTGGGTGTCTTCATGGGTAGCTTCAGATAAATGGTGTAGCCTTGATCACGCTCACTTTTAGACTCTCTCTCTCTCCCTGACTGACTCTCCTGACATTGACCTTCAACTCATTCAAGCACAAATGCTGCTACTTTTGCTGGTTTGACTCACCAGCAACAAAAGAAAGGTTTTTTATAATGCTAGTTCTAAAGGAGAATTCTAACAAATCTTTTTTATTTCTGTGCAATTCAGAATTATAGAGAATTGTAGAGCATAGATTATTTTGCGTGAAAACATCCTTCATGTGCTTTTACACCATAAATGTATTTCAGAAATATGTTTTTAGCCAAACCCTTTACTCAAAACTGTTAGAAACGTATAAATCCATGCCCCAGGCACTGCGTCCACAATCTCATTGCGCTAAATGCTACGCTTCAGGCATCTGGTTCCTATCACCATCACTGTGAACAAGTTTCTTTAGAATAGAGCATCTCACATCAACCCACTCAGAATGAATTCATTTACTGTCTTTACCATAATTATCAAGCAAACATTTTGAAACATTTATGGAATTCACCTGTAATGGATAATTACTGTAAATTAATGGTATTTAAAATAAATTTTAATTTTCTTAATTTTAATCATAAATTTAATTTTAATTAAATTAAATTTTAATTTTAATCTTATTTTTTAACTGTATAGATTATTGTCATCCTGTAATCTGAATATGTATTTGCTGCCAATGACAGCTGACTGTATGACTTCAGTTATGTTTAATGTTGTGCTAAACTGCTTTTCTCTGAAACAAACACAGATTTGTTAAATATTTAATGCAGTCACATAAAGAACGTAACCTCTTAAATGTCAAGGATCTGCCAGCAATCCCAAAGTTTTATTACACACTTCTATTACTAAGAATAGCTCTATTCTTTCTATTAGCTAAGAATAGTATTAAAGTCCCTGTAGCTACTGAGTAATAAGCCTTAGTATGTCATACACTGGGGTTTTAAGGGGTTAATTAAAGTTTACAAATAGTTACATGGTTAAAGTGTCCAAATACTTTTGGGGGCCACTGTACAGCTTTGCTCATTATTTTTAACTGTGGTTTCCTACAATTTCTTTTGAAATTGGTGGCATTTATCTAGGCTAACATTTTGAAAGCTGTTTATACATTCAACAAAATAGGCTTTATGTTACTGAAAGCACTGATTCCAAAGTTTGAACATTAGTGTAAACGCATGACTGAGTAAAAATGCAAGATTTACTTGCCCTGCAGCACCCTGACATAACCAACTAAAACCTGAGAATATAAATGGAGAAACTATCGGAATATAAACAGTGAGCAGGATATAAAAAACACTCTCTGGCTCCACTGTTTTGTGTCTATGACTGTTTGACCATGTTTATACTGAATTTATGACATTGTGCTGAGTATAATCCATTTGTATCAGACAACAAAGTCCATTTGTTCTACCCAGTACATGATGTATTGTAATAGGGATCCATGCCCAGAACTTACTTCACATAAACAATCATAGAGACATTTCTCACTTCACGCTCTGTCTTTTATCTTCTGTGTAGACGTGCCAAGGCTGGCATAGTGAGTGGAGGGGAATGCGTCTTAAACAACTATGCTATAAATGACCAACTGGTGGGCACAATTTGGACTAATTTGTGAAGTAGCCAAAGCAACATCAACAATGTTAGGGGTTATGTTCGGGGGGACGGGGGGTTGGGGGGGCAGGGGCGGGGGGGTTCAGTGGTAGTGGCAGGGCAGCCGGATGGTACAGCGCATCCAAACAGCTTTGGACTCTGAATAACGAGGTGTCAAGCCTTTACTTTACCAAGCGCCTGCGCTTCACGCCTCATCCATTCGTGTCACAGCGTCAAGCCATCAGGAGAGAGCGCAGCCAGACAAAGCCCAGCCAACACTGATTAATGGCCCCCAAGAAGCCTGACTGAGAGGGGTGGGGGTGGGGTCACTAAACAGCCCCTCTGGGTCCAGATGAATAGACAATTGAGAATAATGACTGCCGCCATTTTAAAGGAAATCATGGCCCCCGGTTTTATGGAAGAGTATGCTTTGCCAATTGATGCCCCCTCATCCACCCCACCCCCCTCCCCAGTCGTCATATCCCTCCAAACCTTTTCCCTCTGTACTCTGGTGGTTATGCCAGCTGCTGGCACGTCTTGGCAAAAGTCATTAGCAAGGGAGGTCCATCGGTCAAGTTTTATGACAGCGACATATAATGAGAAGCACTACGGGCGCTTGGCTGGAGAATGTGATTGGGTAACCTTTTTCTAATGGCTGCTGGCTGCTCAGATATATGGTCGTTCTAAACCACTGGTCCACAAGTCGCCTATGTTCTTAAAAATAAAGGCTCCTAAATGGTTCTTGGCGTGGATGTATAATTCTATAAAAAATACAGAGTAGAACCTTTTTTTATCTGGATGTTCCTTAAACCAGGGCTGTCCAGTGTGGCAATACTGTTGCACATGCTAGGAGAAATGAATCCTATGCAAGTATGAAAAAGATTACAGTCACAATTGTGCAGTGAACCTTATTTGGAGTCCAACATGTAGTCAATTATTCATGGACAGTTATATAACTACTTGGTGGGTGTGATATCGAGGTTTTTTCACTGCTCAAGTCATGTTATCAGCATTATCGTGTCAACTGCTTTTATGTTTAAAGTACATTATATGTCCAAACGTTGACAACCTTACTTCTTAGTGAATGTAACCACATTAAGGTGCATTAACAGCTGACACACGAGTTCAAATGCACACACAGCTTGTATAGTGGCCATACAAAGTACTGACATTAGAACACTCTAGAGCCACCACACATGAAGGTCATCATGTCCAATGGCAAGCATAAGCTAGAGGGGTGTTAAGCCCGCCAGCATTGAGCAGTGGAGCAGTGGAACTGCATTATCTAGAGTGATGGAGCAACACCTTTGGGATGAGTTGAAATGGCGTTTGTGATCCAGAATGAATCATCCAATATCAATGCCTGATCTCACTAGTGCCCTGCTGCTGAATGCAATCAAACTCTCACAGCAATTTTAACATTTAGTATAAAGCCTTCCCTGAAGAGTAGAGACAGTTACTGCAGCAGAGGAGGAATGAAGAACTTTTCTATACTCTTGGCTTTAGCAAAAACACTGGATGAGCAGGTGTCCACACACTTTTGGCCATATAGTGCAGTAGTAGTCCATCAGGTAATATGAACCGCAGAGAACAAAGCCAGATGTTTCTAAGCAATATTTCCAAAAGTTGTTTAGTTGGGGGTTGTAATGTCATGCATGAAGCCAGAATGGATTTATGTTTTTTACTGCTAAAAAATGTCATCTTAAATGCATCAATGGATTTGAAAGCTGAGGGACTAAATAAGAACAAGCCTCACCTTTAGGCACCTCCTTTGCTTTATGTTTTGAAATTTATGACTATAAGTGCATTACTACTGTTGGGGGTTTCCTCATGCAGAAAAAATGCTACTTGAGTGATAATAGCGCAGCATGTTCATGCATTTCCAAAAATACAATACTTGCACATATTTCTTGTTTTTCACACTTAAAATGACAACTGTTCTACTTTTTTCAAACATATTCTTTACCATTTCTAACAACATTTATTGGTGTTACAACACTTACAACTTTTATAGAACTAGTGCTACATGCTTAAAAAGGTTCTTCACACTTTATATCTTTCGTAAATCTCATTTACAAAAACGGGACGGCACCGTGTGTAGCATTGTCACACCACAGCAAGAAGGGTCTGGGTTCAATTCCCCAGTCGGGCAACCAGGGTCCTTTCTGTGTGAAGTTTGCATGTTCTCTCCATGTCTGCGTAGGGTTCCTCCCAAAGTCCAAAGACATGCAATCAGGCCAACAGAAATGGTAAATTGGCCCTAGGTGCGACTGAATGGGTATGCTTGTCTGCCCTGTGATGTACTGTTGACCTGTCCAGGTTGTGTCCTGCCTTCCGCTTGATGACAGCTGGGATAGGCTCCAGCACCCCTGAGACCCAGAAGGAGGAGCAGCTTAGAAGAAGAAGATTTACAAAAATGGTTCTTTTTTGTTCTACAGCAACCCCATAGGCAACCTTTATTTTTAAAAAGTTATTTGCGTGTAGATACCTAGTATATTTCAGCCATTCCATTAAATTTGATTATTCAGTTGCATGTAATTTTAGCATCAAACTAACACATTAGCATAAGCAGTCCAAAAAGAGCCTGTTAACAGCTGCGTTTATATGTGTAGTTTTGTACATTGGCTCATTCATAGTCATGTGTTCATAGAGAATTGATTGGATGATATCGAGTCGCTCCCCTTCATAGCTCCCAACTCACCATCCACCAAAATGAATCGTTTGAACTGGATGTTTAATTCACTGGAACAAATCATTTGAAATAATCAATTTGGTAAAATTAATCAAACTTCCCATCATTACTAGTCACTAAGATTTTCTTTTGAACTACAACAGGCATGAACATCAACTGCCTGTGCACACATAGTTGCCAAGCCCCCTGGTGGACTGTAGGCTCTAAACCACTACTTATACCACTTATAGCAAGAAATGGTTCTGGTGTC
Organism: Pygocentrus nattereri; assembly: GCF_015220715.1. Taxonomy (NCBI): domain Eukaryota; kingdom Metazoa; phylum Chordata; class Actinopteri; order Characiformes; family Serrasalmidae; genus Pygocentrus; species Pygocentrus nattereri. The sequence continues at coordinate 26,404,888 of NC_051228.1, read as the reverse complement.
ACTGTTCTAGACTGATAAAGACAGTGAACATGGAGTTCTTCAAGGAAATTGCCATTATGGCTATTCAGAATTAGCCAGCTGTGAAGGCAAAGTGTAAATTGTGAAGTGGAGACAGACAGAGAGAGAGAGAGAGAGAGAGAGAGAGAGAGAGAGAGAGAGAGAGATGGATGCTTAATAGTAACAGGGGTGTGAAGCACGTTTCACTCCCAGTGTCAAATTAACACTCCAACACTGTGCCGCCCCCTTTCTCCATTGTGCTGGTCCAGTCATGGCTCTTCCAGAAGCACCCGAGTGTGATTTATTGATGAACTGTTTCCACCAGCATCCGTGCCTATTTCAGGATAATTTAGTTAATGCACAGTGATCTATGTCAACGTTTTTCCATCCCTCAGCTAATCCAACATGTTGTCTGTGCATAATTATCTTACCATTGATGAATTTCACCAGGAAAGGCTCTTGTGAAGAGCAGTTCCAGCTGACGGCAGCTTTTCAGGACTGCTGAGGGAAGCAGATCACTTCATTTTTTTTACCAGCAGGACTGTAATTACACTGCATCTGAAAACATGGACGTCCAGCTGAACGGATCAGATTTAATTGAATCATCTTCGGTTTTAGACTTTCAACCAGCATCTTTAACTGTAGCACCAAATTACAGTCACACCAGGTTCATCATTACGCCAGTTCTAATGACATTCCACTGCGTTTTATAAATGAGTGCAGTTCATGACATTCATTTGCAATGAGTTAATTAAAGGAATGGTTAAAGGAATGTAATTCATACAATTTTCCACTTACCCTACATGTAGTTGTGAGGCTAATGTTGGTAACAAACATTTGAAATTATTAGTTACCCACACAATCTAAATACACATCAAAACTTCTCTCAACCTTGACAAAACACATCTAGGTTCAGTAAGTCATAGTGTGTCTTAAACCACATGTGGGTTCAGTTTAAGCTTGTTGAAAGAAGTTTTGGTGAAGTATTTCTACAGAAAATAATTGGGGTATTTGGGTGACTATTGAGTTCCAGGGTTTATCAGCAATGTTAGCCTCACAGCTCCAGAACTGAACTACAGAAGAAAAATTTGGACAAACATGTTTCAGCTGATGGACTACATGTGGGGTCAGTGGAAAATTGTGTGAATTTGAAGTTTTGCTGAAGTATTGCCTTGAAAATGTAAGTACGTGCACTGAATGTAACATGCTGACCAAAAGATGACTTTGAAGGGGCCTGTAAATTGTGTTTAAAGAATGAATTAGTTTTCACACCTAATTTAAAAAATGAAGCAAGATGTAATATATATTTAAGATGTTTCCTACTATTCTTAATTAACTTGCATTGGGCCTATTTGCTACAGTTTTTCTTGATTTTTTCCAAGTCTACTTATGAAATTTGTGTTTACAGAAAATTTTTATTTACTCCAGTTTACACAGTGTCTCTGTTTCATGAATGCAGTTGAACAGAGACATATTTGCAAGACATATTTAGTATCTTTTCATTTTTGGTTTTGCACTGGAGTTACAAAGCTAATATAACAGAAGTTTGCCAATAAATCCCAGTAGATTTTAAATGATGCACATTTCCATGACTTGTTTGCTAAAGTCAGTTTCACACTGCATGGTACTGGCTCAACTTGACTTGACTCTACTTGCCTTTTTTGGTCCTCTATTAGGCAAATCTAGTACCTGGTACTACCTCTCCTCCACTGAGGTTCCAAGCAAGGTGAGCCAATACCAAAAGGTCACATGAAAAATGCATTCTACTAATAGGTCAGTGGGAATCACCCTAAACAGATATGCTAACATTAGCTACCAAGTTAGCGTACCCTCTTGCATGCAGCAGTGTTTCATCTTGCTGTCATCAGCCTCTTCTGAACAAACATTTTCGTCACGGCAGTTTCATGTTATGCCGCTATAACAACTAGCTATACTGGGGTGTTATATCTACAGCAGAAATGAGCAGATGGTACCAAAATCGAGTAGAGTTAATATGATTGTAGTTGAGTTGAGCCGTACCATGTGGTGGAAAGTGCTTTAATTCTGCGTTTGCATGTTTGCAGTAGATGGACAATGGCAAACCAGATGTTCCACTGTTTTCAATGGAGTCATGACTTCAATTCTGCCACTGTAGTAAGTAGAACGGTCCATCAAGAGTTTAATTTTCCCAGCTTTTGCTGTCAACTGCAGTGGTCAATTTTCTTGGGAGCAATGGATGCCAAACATCTCATTATTGGGGTACAAACAAACCCAGAGTTATTTACATTTACATTTACAGCATTTAGCAGACGCTCTTGTCCAGAGCAACTTACAAGAGTTATACAACAACAATGAGTGTCCTCATGATGTTTTCCACCTTAAATAAGCAATCTTCTCTGATAAAAGTTCTCCTCTAATATTCACTCATTTCACAAGCAATCCATGCTTGTGTCACCATGGCAACGTGGCTTCATGCTGCAGTTGGCTGAGTACTGCTGTGAGGTGTGGAATGATGCTTTTTCAAAGCAAACATGTGAAACGTGTGAAAACAAAGCAAAACTTGTGCAAAACATTTAAACAAAACACCCCCAATCAGATCACCGGTTTGGTTGATTTTCTAAGTGACAATAAGTTTAAAATGTCCTCTACATGGCAGTTCCCTTCAAATTTTAGTGCACAGGTTCTACAGTACTTGTTTTATATGGTTTATCACATGAGAAAAATAAAAAAATAAAATATGCCATAACTTTTCCACAGGCCAAATTTTATGTTTAATTTTTTTTCCAATATGTTAAATTTAACATGTATACAGTAATTGAGAATTGAAAAATGCAGCAGTGTGATCTCTGTAGATGACATGTTCACTTACTTTCACTTCTCACACTTGGGGTGCCAAAACTTCTGCATGACTGCACATTCGTCTTATAGCTTCAATGAAAAACTGAAGAAGAAGTAAATTTCAGGCACCAAAAATATCTTGGCTGATAAGAAAAGGAAAATTGTGTAAATGTGATATTTAAGTAAAATTTCCCTTTAAGACTCAAATATGTAAATCACCTCTGCTCTGATTCGCTGCCTTTTACTGTACCGTGTCTAAAAAGCAGGCCAGTCTGAAATGTGGAACTGTTTAGTTCAGCCCTGAATCTTTCTTTAAAATATAAACTTAGATGTGTGTTTCATACTGCAGTTATACATGTGCTTCCTGACAGCCAGGAACAGCACAACGTTTAATGGTTTTCCCACATGTCACACTCCAATAACTCTGCTACACACTATCTGCAGGAACAACACTCCCCATCACTTCAACAGGATTGAGTGGGCTATCTTGCTGTTTGGCAGTGAATGGGCAGACATTTGTGTTTTTATAGTTGCGACATCACAACCATAATTCAAAATGGGCTGTATTTGCAACTTAGTTTCCGTATATGGACTGAAGAATGCTTTTACAATGTTTAAGTACATTATGCAATAGCATGCATGATGTTTAAGATCTGAGCATCCAAGAATTTAGTGTTAGCTCAGACCACAGTGTGGAGGTGAAAGTGTTGAAAATGACAGGTCAAGCACCTTCACACTGAAGGAATTTGTGACACTTACAGATCACATGTCCTTTTGGCCTCTCGTTATATGTGGAAAAGGAGCCCAGCTCCCTGTGGAACTGCAGCGCTTCCATACACTTCACTCAAGGACTGCACTGGCACATGGGCTGAGTGAGTGTGCGTGTAGTGGTGGGAGATGGCCCCACAGGCCCTCCCGGCTCAGCCCGTGAGAAGACTTCAAGGCCGATCTCTATTAGCTTATTTTGATGTTTTTATCCTTCCGTGATTGGAAGCTATTCTCGACAACCAAAACAGACAGGTTCCTGCGAAGGCGTGGAGGGCTCTTTCAGACCCTCTCCGAGGAACACGCTTCAATAAAACATTACACCTCCGCTGCCTCTGACTGGCTGCGCCGGCCTGCCCCCACAACACCCCCCTGTAAGTTTACACTCATCTGAACATCAGCAGTGCTGCTCAGTGGAGCTCTAAGTGAAGGTTCGCACGCAAACATGGCTCCCACCGAAGTTACCTCGGGCGAAAGTGCCTCCATCATCGACGAAATTAAACATTACGCCATGTCCCTGGCGATTAGTGCTTGGATCTGATTCGACTGCGCTGCATGTTTTTTTAATGAGGCACGATCGTCCTTTTTCTAGCCCCCCCTCCCAACTGCGCTCCCACGGCAACGCGAGCCTGTCACTTCTGCTGAAGGCAGAATGAGCAGGAGATGTAAGCTGGATGGATTGTTGGTACAGCTCTAGATTTCTGTTGGAGAAGCAGAGCAATGAAAACAAAAACTTTGGTCACGGACGTGGCATGAGGGGAGGGGGCATACAGCAGGGAAGAAAAAGACATTTTATATATATATGAATGACACAGAGAGAGGGGGAGAGAGACAGAGAGAGGTAAGAAGAGAGATGGTGCATAGAGAGAGAGGCAGCAGTATACAGGGGGGAGAGAGAGAGAGAGAGAGAGAGAGAGAGAGAGAGAGAAGGGTAAGAAGAGAGATGGTACATAGAGAGAGAGGCAGCAGTATACAGGGGGGAGAGAGAGAGAGAGAGAGAGAGAGAGAGAGAGAGAGAGAGAGAGAGAAGGGTAAGAAGAGAGATGGTACATAGAGAGAGAGGCAGCAGTATACAGGGGGGAGAGAGAGAGAGAGAGAGAGAGAGAGAGAGAGAGAAGGGTAAGAAGAGAGATGGTACATAGAGAGAGAAGCAGCAGTATACAGAGAGGAGAAAGAGAGAGAGAGAGAGAGAGAGAGGAAGAGAGATGGTACATAGAGAGAGAGGTAGCAGTATACAGAGGGGAGAGAGGGACAGAGAGAGGTAAGAAGAGAGATGGTGCATAGAGAGTGAGGCAGCAGTATACAGAGGGGAGAGAGAGAGAGAGGAAGAGAGATGGTACATAGAGAGAGAGGTAGCAGTATACAGACGAGAGAGAGACAGAGAGAGAGAGAGAAAGAGGTAAGAAGAGAGATGGTGCATAGAGAGTAAGGCAGCAGTATACAGATGGGAGAGAAAGAGGGAGAGAGAAAGAGAGAGAGAGAGAGAGAGGTAGGAAGAGAGATGGTACATAGAGAGAGAGGTAGCAGTATACAGACGAGAGAGAGACAGAGAGAATGAAAAGAAAAAGAGGAGGGAAACAGAAAAGCAGAAATAGAGAGAAAGATGAGAGCGAGAGAGAGAGAGAGAGAGAGAGGGGGGTGCATAGAGAGAGAGGCAACAGTGTACAGAGAGGAGAGACACAGAGGGAGAGAAAGAAAAGAAAAAGAAAGGATGGAAACAGAAGAACAGAAATAGACAGATAAAGAGAGAGAGGAGGAAGAGATATGGTGCATAGACAGAGAGGCAGCAGTGTACAGAGAGGAAAGAGAGACAGAGAAAAGGAAAAGAAAAAGAGAAAGGATGGAAACAGAAGAACAGAAATAGAGGGATAAAGAGAGAGAGAGGTAGGAAGAGAAATGGTATATAGAAAGAGAGGTAGCAGTATACAGACGAGAGAGAGACAGAGAGAGAGAGAGAAAAAGAGAGAGGTAAGAAGAGAGAGTGTATAGAGAGTGAGGCAGCAGTATACACAGAGAGAGAGAGAGAGACAGAGAGAGAGAGGTAGGAAGAGAGATGGTACATAGAGAGAGAGGTAGCAGTATACAGAGAGAGAGAGGTAGGAAGAGAGATGGTACATAGAGAGAGAGGTAGCAGTATACAGACAAGAGAGAGGCAGAGAGAATGAAAAGAAAAAGAGGAGGGAAACAGAAAAGCAGAAATAGAGAGAAAGATGAGAGAGAGGGGGGGTGCATAGAGAGAGCGGCAGCAGGCAGCAGTGTACAGAGAGGAGAGAGAGACAGAGAGAATGCAAAGAAAAAGAGAAAGGATGGAAACAGAAGAACAGAAATAGAGAGATAAAGAGAGAGAGAGGAAGAGAGATGGTGCATAGAGAGAAAAGAGAGGCAGCAGTGTACAGAGAGGAGATAGAGAGAGGAGGAAGAGAGATGGTGCATAGAGAGAGGGGCAGCAGTGTACAGAGAGGAAAGAGAGACAGAGAGCGAAGGAAAAGAAAAAGAAAGGAGGGAAACAGGCAGAAATACAGAGATAAAGAGAATGAGAGAGAGAGGAAAAGGATAAGAAAAGGAACAAATAAAGAGAAAAACATAAATATTAAGAAATATATACAGTATATATATATATATATATATATATATATATATATATAGAGAGAGAGAGAGAGAGAGAGAGAGAGAGGATGAGTGATGGAAAGAGAGAGCGAAGGAAAGACTGAGAGGAAGAGAGACGGGAGGAGACAAAAGAGGGGAAAGAGCACAAGAGAAAGAAAAAGGAGATGGGAGGAAGAAAAGGAGAGAGAAGACAGCAAGAAAGACTGATGAGAGGAGGAGAGAGAGAGTGGAGGACAGAATGAGTGAGTGTGTGAGAGAGACAGAGAGACAGTGACTTAAAAACCTTATTAAAGAATCATGTTAAATAAATGATTTACATATTATGAGACAGAGAGACAAAGATAGAGAAACAGAAAAAGAGAGAGAGACACAGTGAGAGAGAGAGAGAGAGAGAGAGAGAGAGAGACAGAGAGAGGGAGAGAGAGAGTCCACTGTAGAGTTGGGTAATCTTTTATTAACCCGAAGTGCATCTGAAAATAGAACAGCAGGAAACTTTAAAAGGAATTCCTATACAGCTCCTCTTCCTCGTCCACTGCAGCGTGCTGAGTAATGGATGAAGAGTTAACTGGGAATTGGTAAACATTACATATCGATTCAGTTTTATGCATTATTCACATACATTTTCATGTTTCTGTTGCCATGAGTGATCACGTCTCTCCTCATACCAATATCAGTGTTTTATTGTTGTTCCTAAAACATTTATTTCTGATCTTAAGGTCAGACTCAGGCATTTGTAAACAGTGTCAGTCAGTCACTCTCTCAATATGGCAACTTTCAGAAACACTGTTTGCCAAGCACTGCTGTCATGAGTCCAATATGAGTGAAGCTGAAGTGATTTTAACTCTTGTCATTACTAACATTCATTTCATTGAAAACTTCTTTTTTCCTCATTTTTTCAAACTTAGTGTTTGATATATCTTCAAAGTGTGCCATTCACTCTGTGCTCTACTGTATTATATTTTTCTGATGTAATGAAAACCAAGACAGTTACGTACTCAGAACATAGAGCTCAGGAACATCTTCAGCAGTCAGGACCACCACAGAGCAGGTACTATTTGGGTGGTGGATCATTCTCAGCACTGCAGTAACACTGACGTGGTGGTGGTGTGTTAGTGTGTGTTGTACTGGTACGCGTGGATCAGACACAGCAGTGCTGCTGGAGTTTTAAACAATGTGTCCACTCACTGTCCACTCTATTAGACACTCCTATCTAGTTGTTCCACCTTGTAGATGTAAAGTCAGAGACGACAGCTCATCTGCTGCTGCACAGTTTGTGTTGGTCATCCTCTAGTCCTTCATCTGTGGTCACAGGACGCTGCCCACAGGACGCTGGCGATTCTTGGTTGGTTGACTATTCTCAGTCCAGCAGTGACACTCGTGTGTTTTACAACTCGAGCAACACTGCTGTATCTGATCCACTTAGACCAGTGCAGTGCTGAGAATGATCCACTGCCCAAATAATACAGTACCTGCTCTGTGAGGGGTTCTGTTTCCCTACACTTTACTTCCTCACTCTGATACCTACAAAATATATAGTGGTTTCATTATTGATACTGAATAATAAGCCTGCAGTTTAACCCCTTCAAATCCCAGGTGTCTTACAGACTAAGGCTTATTATTTCATACAAGGACTTCAATGCAACCTGGTTGACCTATTCTTAGGTTATGGCAGTGGTGGACAGTAACTAATAAATGTACTTAAGTAGCTTTTTCATGTATCTGTACTTTACTGAAGTTTTTCCACTTTGGGTGACTTTTTATTTTCACTCCACTACATTTCAAAGTCAACTATTTGACTTTTTACTCCACTACATGTTGTGAAATCTGTCATTCTTTTTGTTTTATGTGTGTACAAAAACGTACCATCCAAATGAAAGAAAAGCAAAGCAAGAACACCAATCAGGGCACAGTGGTCACTTTGTCCTGAGCTTGTTTTGACCTATTGGTCATACTGACCCAGTGTAAATAGACCACAATATAGAAATATGTACACATATGCGATTGTCACTGACTATCTTCATTTTATAGTAAAATTCGTTTTTTTTGCTAGTTTATGTTCATGAACAGATGCAGTTTAGTAAAGGAAAACTCATTTGTGAAGCTGTGTTTAAAGTTTTTATTAAATTGAAACTTGTATCTAAGTTGTAAATAAATCTTGAACTGAAACTTTCCGTGTTTGTAAAAAGTGATTTCAGAGCCACTCGGTTCTACCTGTTGGAAACTGTTGGCCTTCAGTGTTTTGTGCTTATGATTATATTTTAATAGACATCAGTGTCACTAATTAATGACAGCCTATTAAAACACTGGTTTACCAAGAGAGACACTGGAGGATTTTCTCCTAAAATGAGTTCATGAAGCAAGTCGTTATAAAAAATGATAACAGGGCATCAGAGTCACAATTCATCTTTGAGTACTTTTCCTTTTGATACTTAAGTACATTTGAAGGCAAATACTTTTGTACTTTTACTCAAATGGAACTTCTACTTTTACTGGAGTAATAGTTTACCTTGGGTATCTCTACTTTAACTCGAGAACATGACTTGTGCACTTCGTCCACCTCTGGGTTATAGATGTGTGTGTAATAAACCTTTGGGCCTGATGGCAGACCCTGGCCTTTTTAAGGGGTTGAAGAGTTAACCAAGTACATCATCACAGCTCTTTAGAATCAGGACAGGAATCCACACTTCAAATGCCACAGAAAGTGAGATAATTAGGCTCTAACTGAAACACAATACAGTAAAGACAGTAAATGAGAAGATAAGTGTGATGGCTATAGATGGTGTGATTTTCCTGAGTGCAGGTAAGTTTTTTAAAGAGCAGAAGTGCTGACAGCAGCACACAGTCCTGATTCTGCTGCCTTTGCCTGATTCTTATCACTATTTAGAGTAACCTTGAGAGATGGATTACACTTTTCACTCATAGAATATAAATTTACCTGATTCTTTTGAAACTGTATGAAGTGATTGCGCTAATCAGCAACTATTACTTAAGGTCTCTTTTTATTACTAAGTGAGGCTGACGCAATCTTTTATACTTTGGATATTTTAAATTCTAATTCTAGAAACACTCCACTAAGAGGAATTACAGTTTCTTTTACATCATTATGCACAATTCAATGGTAAAGAGAATCATTCAGATTAGTTTGGTGTGAAATGTTCCATTCTATAGAAACTTAGAGAGTCAGAATTGTTCACAGTGGTGGTGATAGGAACATCTGAAGAGGTTGATGCCTCTGGAAGGTACAAGACCAGTGTTGCCAACTCCTCGGTAAGGAACATCCTAAAAGTTGCTAGAAGTCGCTAAATGATGTCATCTCCTAATTTGCATAATTGGCCATTTGCGTGTATTTGAAGCTGTAGAACAAAGGAATAATGTTGTGGGAGAGAAAAAAGGGAGTAGAAAAACACCCTAAATATGTTAGAACTACAAATAAACTCTGAATAAATGAACTTCTTCTGTTGATTCTTTTTTTTGCCTTTCAAATAGGTCGACACTTCTCAAAATAACTTCATGACTAATGCTTTGTCTAGACCCACATTACATAAATCATTTTTACGTAAATTACATAAATTAATTTTGTCCTGTGTTGTTAAATATTAGCATATCAAATTTAATCAAAAGACTGTTATGTGGGGTGGAACTGCTACTCTATGCTCAACCCTCCTCCTTTATCCGGGCTTGGGACCGGCAAAGTGACCTTAAAAGAGACACTTTGACAAAGTTACTTAGTTTTTTTTTCTTTTCTTTTCTTTTCTTTTCTTTCTTTCAATTTTTAAATATTTTTCAAATTTATATTTACATCCCGCTCTGTAAATAGGGGGCTGGGTCAGCAGCGGCTTTGGGCATGCGCAGTTCATTTGCAGTGTGGCCGTGAAGCGGTGTGGCTCTGCTCTGACTGTGAGACCGAGCACTGTGAGTGCTGTGGGACGGGGCTCACGGCAGCACCCGCTGCTCGCTGAGGACAGTAACTGAAGAACATGTGTGTTCACCTCAGCCTCCAAAAGTCTCCAATAACACCATAAAACGTCACTAGATTTGTCGCTTGTCGATTTAAAAAAAATATATGGCAAAATAATAGCCAAAGAAAGCATTTCGTTTAGTTTTCTTTCTTATTTTGGAGTCACCCACCGCTATGTTACCATTATCAAGATTACATATAAAACCCCAAAAGACACGTGTAGGTCCACTGGTCATTTTGGATAGTGAATAAAATGGCTCTGCCTGTGTTGTACACATCTTGATCCCTGGTTTCCATCACCACCACCACTGTGTTGTGGAAATGAGCCACACTTAATGTCACCAAATTCTCTGCTTAAATGACTTCACTGCACATGAATTCAATGTTCATAAATTCTATTCTACAGTTTTTGCAATGCCTCATGTACCCCACATTGCTTTGCATTGTAACTACTATATACATTATAACAATCACTGCATTACATCTGCATGTTTTGTTCACAAATTATATGATGTACCGAGCTGATAAGTAGGATGTAGACTCATCTGCATACAGTATGTGATTTGAAATAATACAATTGTTACTGTTGTTTAGCTGTTATGTAAGAATGAACAATTGGTTGTGTAGGAATGATCTCCTTGTCCATTCTTGCAGAACTAGAAACAAATCTTCAGTTTACAAAAGCCATCGACTGTGCAACTGAGACTATTTACATTTTTCTGAGACACCACATCTGTGCCTGTTCAATCAGATGAGAAAGTATTACTAAACATTCCTCCTGAAGGTTGGACAATACAGGATCCAGATTTTCTTCTCCATCTACATCTCATTGTAGAAAATAGCTACAGTGACTTGACACTTTTCTAAAAGCAGGCTAAGTGTGAGTGAACACTATCTGCTCTCTATTGTGATTCTCAGGTTTGCAGTCACTGTTCCTTATAAGTACAACACCATGAAAAATTCACCATGAGGTTATTGCTGAAAAGGATATGAAATTTTAAAGATGGTTGTCAGACGAAGGTATAAAAAGCTCCCTGGGTGAAGGAAGCGCTCTATTTATATAGTCGAGCGCTCAGGAGACAATGTTAGCAGCATTACTGGAGTAACTCAGCATTGCAATGCACGTCAACAAAGATCACGCCATCACATGATTCTTATTACACTTATATATTCCATATGTTTCATATTACTTCAGTTTGAGAGTATCTGTCATAAAATTGATTTGTGGCATTTACACCCAGGTCTCTGTCTTGCAACTCAATTATATTAGTGTTATAAATACACTGTTAAAAATGAGAAGTCAGCTCTACTCAACAGTTGCTGATATAGCAACTGTTTACATGGCTTTTCTTGGATTGACTCAACTTGAGAAAACAAGAGTTCACAGTGAAACTTTTTCTTCTTTTTTCATTCTGCAGCTCAGATAAGTTTGTTTTTTTTATACTCAATTTCCCCTCTAGCCAGGACTTTTTCCATCACACAGTCTTAGTAGATATTTTTTTTTTCACTTGGTTATGTACTTATACATGGCTATGGCATTGCTGGGGCTCAAATGGCATTGCTGGGGCTCACAATCTCCTGTTGGTATGACAGCTTAGTCCACTGCACTACACAGGAACACGTAAAGTAACTCATATTTTTGGTCTATTAATGTTTAATACACTGGAGAAAATATTTATTGTTTGCAGAGTAGCATAGTCTCATCTGGTGAAACTGTCTAGTAATTCATCCCAACATCAGGAGATTACGAGTTTGAATCCCAGCAATACCATATCTGTATATATCTAGAAGGCCAAGAGAAAAAGATGCCAGACAGGACTATAAGTGTGCCAACAAGCAGGGAAATTAAGTTAGAAAACGCAAATCCACTTTTGTTAATCTAACTGAGATGCAGACCTAAAAACAGTGACTTAACTAAGACATTTGAGTTGGATGAACTCAAAGTTGAGGAAACTCAAGAAAAGCCATGTAATCAGTTCCTGTATAATTTTAAGCTGAGCAGACCTCTCAGGCCCCTTATGCCACTATAATGTCATTTCATTAAGTAGTGTATGTATCTTGTGAAAACACACATAAAATGTTCATGCATTGAAATGCTTTCAAATAAAGTATTATTAATTATTAAGTATTATTATTATATATATATATATATATATATATATATATATATATATATATATATATATATATATATATATATATATATATATATATATATATATAAATACACTATATTTAGTAAAAAAAATTACTGGTTAATTAAATTAAGTAAAAAGTCAATTTAACAGGGTGGCACGGCGGTGTCCAAAAACGTGCAGTCAGGCCATTTGGACATGTTAAATTGCCCCTAGTTGTGAATGTGTGAGTGACTGTCTGTGTCTGTCTGTCTGCCCTGCAATGGACTGGGGACCTGTCCAGGGTGTATCCTGCCTTTCGCCCAATGACAGCTGGGATAGGCTCCAGCACCCCCCGCAACCCAGAAGGAGAAGCGGCTTAGAAGATGTGTGTGCGTGTACGTTTAACAGCACATTTATATGAGAACCTTGTTGTTAGAGCATTGAATTTCCTCCTGAATGCATGTGTAGTAATCACAAGTGAAATGAGCTATTAAATTGAAATTCTCAGTGAATTTGTTGAACAAGTTTATCCATTTCTTAATTCTGACATGCTGTATCTACTACTGTAACAGGAATGAATCCATAAAGGCATATTTAAGTAACTATCGGTCTGAAATATAATAATGGCCAAAGTAGTTATAGCTAAATTATAGCCATTCCGTCTTAATGTACAGCATTCATGCTGCATCAAGTTTTCATATGAATGGTTCCTCTTGCAGTGCAGGCTGATAAGCTGATTTTATATAGCTTGTATTGAGTAAGCAGCCACAGTGCCAATCCAGTCATCAGATGTAAATATTTAACTTTATATATACTACTCACAAAAAGTTAGATATATTTGGCTTTCGGGTGAAATTTATGGAAAACGTACAAAGTTCACGCTACAGTGATATTATATCATGAAAGTAGGGCGTTTAAGTAGAAGCATGCAGTGGTGATTTCCTCCTCTCAAACAATTTATTGAAACAAAAGCCAACAACAGTGGTGGGTATACCCCAACAAAAAATCTCAATGTCTCAATAACGTCATGTGCCCCTGAGCATCAATTACAGCTCGACAGCGACGTCTCATGCTGTTCACAAGTCGACTTATTGTCTGCTGAGGCCCTCAGGTCATTGAGGTTCTAGGGTTTTCTATGGGATTCAGGTCTGGAGAAAGTGCAGGTGACTCCATTTGAGGTACCCCAGTCTCCAGCAGCCGTTCCCTAATGATGTGACCTCGATGAGCTGGAGCATTGTGGTCCATAAAGATTAAATTAGGCCTGTGTTATTCATGCAGAGGCACAAAAACTGGATTAACGGTGTTATTCAGTAGTATGGGCTCGTTGCTGTACCATTCACAAAGTGCAGGGCAGTTCTGTATTGACTAGACACACCTGCCCACACTGTAACTCCACCACCACCATCTTGCCATTAAGCTCCTTGTTAGAGAACAGCAAGTTGTGCAAAAAGTACTGAAGCATTGAACAGCTGGACATGTGCATTCAAAAGTTTAGAGAAGGTCACATTAAGTTCACCTGTAAAGGTTAGAGTGCATTTTAGGTTCATCCTGAAATTTCACCCGAAAACCAAATATCCCTGACTTTTTGTGAGCAGTCGGAAGAAAACTTTGTATCTCTATTTTTGTCATTTTTCAGTTTTTGACATAATGTGAAAATGCATTTTGGCCTTTACATTGTCTGTAAATTTCAGGATGAATGGACCAAAAGAAACACCCCAAAATGATTTGGAAAAAAAGTCTGGTACCATTAACTTGCATTGAAAATAAAGTGGGTTTTTTCCTTTTCCTGTAAAGTTACCATTTTGGAGATACAAGGTTTTCTTCCGACAACAGCGATATATAGGGTTCTGAGGGGGGCTGCAGGAAGCTGACTTGAGGGGCTGGATTTGGTAGTTTGAGACCAGTTTTTAAAGTTTCAAAAAACAACATAGTGTAAAGAAGGTATATCATTTACAGACATTTGCTAAAATGTTCATACCAACAACCATTTTTAACCTTCATTGTTTAGACTGTACCTATACGTTGATTGAAATGTAGCAGGTGGATTTACACTGTGACTTGCAATCCTCATGAAGCGTTTAACAGAAGGCAGCCAGACTAGGCCTAAAGCAAGCCACAGGCTCATGAGTATGTGTGCGTGTGAATATCTAGAGATGCCATTGCTGCTTAATATAATCTGCAACATCTCAGACGTGGCGGAAATCATAACACTGAATGTACATTAGTATTCTGTGCAGCACATGTTTGGTCTATATGTCAGGTGCTGTGTTTCTGTGCATTTGCGTCTGTCAGATGCTATTCTCTCGCCTGCCGGGGTTACTGGGGTCAGTGCACACACACATAAACACACACGATAAGCTTTGATTTGGAGATGAGGATTGTATGCAAAGGTAAAGATCAGCTTAGCAATGCTAACATTAGATGTACCACTGATTGAGATAGGAGGTTTTGTCAGAGAATTTCTTGTTGTACTGCCACTCAGCAATATCTTCCATGTGCTCGGTGATATGTGCAAAAATGTAATTTGTACAGTGAGGAGCTTTAAGGGTTTTCTAGGCATTCAGAAACTGGCTAATCATTTCAGTTTCAGAGACAGAAACATTGCTGTCATTTAAATCAAGGTAAATCAAGGTAAATCAATATCAAGGTAGATACAGCTAAACTAACTTTCCTATAGGTTAGGACTTCAGGAGCTGAACTGAAGGCCTTACACATTAGAGTATCAACTAAGATGATTAAAACTGACAGTGGACTCAAGCCTGTTTTGAATTGCATTTGGTGATTGGTCCTACATATGTCACTGAATGCGAAAACAAGCTGTAGTCTAGCCAGGTTTAGTCAGTTGTTAGAAAACGAAAACAGCAGCAGCTAAAAGAAGGTAACATTTCATGTAAAATACATGTAATATATGTTTACAGCTTCAAATCAAACATCATTGCTGACAAAAAAATGCATCTCAGTTTTTTGTTTTGAATTTTACTTTGCTATGTCATTTAAAAATGGCAGCTGTCCATACATTGTGTGAAAGTTACACAATGGATAGACCAATAATGCTGCAAAATGATTTGGAATGAAACCTCTTTATACTAACTTATTTGGAAAGCTAAGAAAAAAAATTGCATTGTTTACATTGCTTCCATGTTGTTCTTTAGATGATATGCAATGTCTTTCGCAAGCTTGACGGGTCCATGAATAACATGGAACTGCTAAATGCACTTGTTATTGCTTAATGCTCAGATACTATTTGAAGTCCCATAGGAGAGCTAGGAGAAATTAGCATTATTGCACAGTCACAGCTCACCAGTGAAGTTGTAAATGGGTAATCCTTTTTATAAAGCCTCCACTCATAGGACTTTCTTATAAAGCATTATGTACTATCCAAACCTGTTTGATGTAGGAAAATAGAAAGGTGCTGGTGAGTTTTCATTGGTTTTTAAATAATATAATGTATGTTCTTCTAGTTTCCAAAATAAACAGAAATTCTTGCATGAACTTTTTTAGCCATGTAGCGCCCCCATTCAGCAAAGACTTGCTCGTGCACATTTTCCCTCTGGCATTTTACGATCATGCTTTTGCTATAACGGGAAAAATAGGAAGTGGCCTTGCTCTTGTTACAATGGTGAGAAAATGCAGAACAGATATTACATTCTCTAACCATATTTTCTCTCACGTCACACCATATCTGAGAACTCGGTTCAAGTGCCCATAGTGTAGTATGTTCAGCATCTCTAGGTAAACCAATCATACCAGATTTTCCATTGTCTGATGCAGTCAGCCTACAAATAAATAAATGTAAGGCAGATTGTATTTTCTTTCCATTCTAAAACACAACACTGTGTTGGAGGACTTGAGTCAAGTGCTCATAACAAAATATGTTCAGTGTGTTCCTCTTTACATAGAGTAGCTGCATAAAGTGGAAGCCGGTTTTTAACATTGTAGAGGAAACAAAAGCGTGTTTATTGTAGTGAATGATTCAACATGACAGATGTTCATCGGTTAATTTTTTCCCATCTAACAAGTGCTACAGGCAGTGGCCTCTCAAGCCAAAGTACGAGTATTTCTGCTCATGACGAACGACAATTATACATAAAAACACACCACAGCACTCATGTCCATCTCGACAGTCATTTCTCTTTGGTGAAAGAAGCATGTGCCCCCTCTCCCCCCACCATCGTATGCCCTTTCTGTGGTACACTCAAACACCTCTCCAGTGTAATTGGACCACAGTTGAGTCCACTATTCCAGTGCTCGTATTTGGCTCAGGCGCTTCGGTTTGCGACCAATTTCCCCCCAGCCCAGCAGTGTGTATAATAGGTGTCAGTTAGGAATCGGGAGGAGGGGGGTTATTTGCTTGATCGTCACGTCCAGTTTGCTTGCTGTCAAAGTGCCCCCCCACCCCACCCGCCTTCAGCTGCTGGCACAATTGTATCTCCCTGGCTAGCACTGTCAGTCAAGTGCCACAGGCAGATGGTGAGGAATGGACAGAGAGAAAAAGCGAAGGCGGACAGTCCTTTTTCAGGCTGCTGTGGCCAAGCCTGTAGCTCTGCTGACCCTGACACCACACACACACTGCCTCATAGTATGGAGGGCAAACGGAGACAGACAGCGCTATGGACTCTATTCATCCACACACACAGTGATGTGGCAAAGAAATGAAGACCCCAACTGACTCCTACTGATCTCCAAATGCTGCAATTAAGCAGTTTGAAAAACAAGGGCTGGAAAACATCCAATACTTACTCTCGGTATAACTGACTTGTCTTATATTAGTTATAAGACTATGTAAAATGTGCACATTCCAGCCAAAATAAATGAATTAACCATTACCAATATTGACCAGAGTGAGTGGCCCCATTTTGTGAAGTTTAAGTGCCATATATACAACCTCATTTCAAAAAAAGTTGGGACGCTGTGCAAAATGTAAATAAAAACAAATTTCAATGATGTGCAAATCATTTAAACACGTTATTTCATTACAAAATACTACTAAGACAACATGTCAAATGTTGAAACTGAGAAATTTTAATGCCCATTTTGCATTTCATGCCAACACATTCCAAAAACAAAAGGCTGATCCAGTTTATATATATAAACACACAGGACAAGGGGGTTGTCACATGAGGAAAACAAGGTAAAAGCTAATGTTAGCAATGTAGCTACCTGGCTATCCAGATACCTTACTTTAACCTTACATCAGTTTGTCTTCTTTCGCTGAAAAGGTAAAAACATCGCCTCTGGTGTCCATTACGCTGAATAAAAATAAAATTGCTGTTTTGCTCACAGTTTTGTACAATGACTTAGGAAACAGTTTCGCTAATGGTAGCTTGCTTGTATTAATCATTCCTATAGATCAGTATCTAGGCTAGTGGGCAGGATTGACTGACACCTCAAAGATTCCCAGTGTTGAACAGGAGCAGTGAGAAAACAATATAAAACTATTTAAGTTTTAACCCTCAGTGTCAGCTTACAGTGCAGGGGTGCAACGATTATTCGACTTAGTCGACTAAAACCAACGGCCAAATTAGTTGGCAACTAATTTAGTAGTCGTTTAGCTGGTGACGTCATTAACTAGTTAACATCAGCGCGATGGCAACCTCAAGAACAAAATCCTCAAAAGTGCGGGAGCCAGACTTATAAAAGAACGTTGTCAGTTGTGCTGCTGGTAAAGCCGACCTCAGCTCGCACGGGAGCCCATCCTCCATGCTGGAGTATCTGAAGAGGAAACACGGCTCACTGGATGAAGAACATTCACCTCGGTAGCTAAGATACGCCGTGTCCCAAAACGCATAAAGGCTCACTAAATAGTGTGTAAAAATAGCGCATATGACATTAGTAGTGCACTCATTAGTTTGTGAAGTACAGACGTGTGTGGTTTGGGCCGCGGCGATAGTTGTGCTAGCGAGCTGGTTAACCACGCTAGCTAATGCTAATGTTAACCTCCGTCTACTTCATGCTGTGAGCTGAGCTGGGACATTTTCTATTTCGAAATGTTGTTCTCTGGAATCGTTAATGGAGCTGGAACAGAGAAACAGAGAACTGTTGTTCACAGCGACGCTGTTTACGTTCCAGGTAACGCTTACAGTGTAAACACTGCGTCGTCGCTTAACGCCGAGGCCGCCGGTGCGTTTGGCTCCACTCGCTAACACTTTAAAGACACGGCTCTCCGTGAACACACAGGGCAGCTGGATAAAGGGTTACCGAGGAAATGAAGCGCTTAGTTTTATTTTATTGCTGCTACTTTGCACATCCTTGGTTATAAATTGTGACAGGAAAGTATATTGGAGGTTTATTTATTTATTTATTTTCGTATGAGCAGGAAAGTTCATTAAAACAGTGAACTCTTGAATGGTATTTATCTGTATAGTCTTTATTGTTAACTTGCAAATGCATAAAACAACCCGAAGCTACACTTAAAAGCTAATAGCTACATAAAAGTTATTTGGTAATGTAGCGCTTCATAATGCGAATAATCGATTATTCGTTTCCGTAATCGATCAGTTATTCGACTGTTACAGTGTTCACTGCTCAGTTTTTATGTCAAAAGAGTCGAGATTCATTTTACATGATAAAATGAAACTGGCTCTTTTAAGTTATGGGCTGATGTAAATAAATGAGCTTCATTGGCTGCTTTTATGCTCATTTGAACAAGAAAAGAAAAACGCTACAGGCTGTAGGCTGAGGCTCCTTTTAAGATCAGTATCCAGGTAAATGCTCTGCCTGTCTCTCCTGCCAAGCTTAGCTATGTACGTACCCAGAACGCTTAGTCATTATTGATATTTATTATATTAATGTCTTTCTCTCTGGTATGCTAATGTAAAAACATGCATTAGTTGTTTACTGTAAGTGAGATCACACTTGAATTCACATGTATTCATCATTTCCACACTAAGTAAATAAATGGCATCAGTACAGTTCTGTTTTCCAGTTTGCGTACTTTTGACAAAAATTGTCAGCGTAATATATTTGAACTAATTTTTTTACATTGCCACAGTTAAGTATCGAGCTAATCACTGCTTCACTGTTTTTCTGTGCACTGCTTGCTGTTTATTCAGTTGCGAATCGGGAACCGTGAGGCTGTTTTTCTACTGCATCTTTTTAACATTCTTATAACACGGCTGAAGAATCCTTACAGAAATGAAGAGGATTCATTGCGCACACACACAGAACACATGAAACATGAAATGAGTATTTACTGCGGTCTTCATCTGTTACTGTTTGCTCACTTATTTCCTGGTGAGTCACTTGCAGCATAGTGGACTTCAGCAGAATAAGGAGGAACATTAAAGTCTTTATGAAGTAAATTCTTTATCATTTAATGAAGTTGCTGGATTACCTTAATTCTGACAGGTGCAGGCCAGACAGGCATTCTCACATTCAACTCTTAGAAAGGACTGTGGCCTGAAGCGAGACACATGCCAACACACATTTTCAGCAAAGTGTCTGATATTTTAAAGTTGTAGTTTGGCGCAAATATATATGAATTTACACACAACGTAAAGAGCATCAGGCATTTTCAAATTATGTCAAAAAACAATAAAACGACAAAAATAGAGATATGAGGATGGATGGATGGATGGATATATAATATATATAATATATATATATATATATATATATATTGTGTGTGTGTGTGTGTATATATATGTATATATATATATATATATATATATATATATATATATATATATATATATATATATATATATGGGGGCAGTTGTGGGCTGGAGGTCAGAGAACCAGCCTCGTGACCGGAAGGTAGCTGGTTCGATCCACAGAGCCGACAGCGCATGACTGAGGTGTCCTTGAGCAAGACACTTAACCCCCAACTGCTCCCCGGGCGCTGCGGATTGGGCTGCCCACCGCTCTAGGCAAGTGTGCTCACTAGTGTGTATGTGGTGTTTCACTTCACGGATGGGTTAAATGCAGAGAATTTCCCCATTTTGGGACTAATAAGGGTCACCTATATGTATATGTGTGTGTGTGTGTGTATATATATATAATGCCGCATTTTTTCATTGTTCCAGACATTTCGACACATTTTTGGTCGGTTTCAGCTTCTAATGGAGATCACATTAGTAATAAATAATTTACATGTATTCTCTCATGATTCTCTCATTCCTGCTCTTAAGTCAATGACCTTCCTCCCCAAAGTGAACAACTATCATCAGATTAAGGTGTAAATCCAAAATTATTAATTTATTTATTAGCTTTTTTTTTTTTGCCCACTCAAATATTTAACACAAAATGCCACCCAGGGATGTCAGCAGTAGTTCACACATACCACCACTTGTCCACTTGGGTGGGAATGATAGATTTTGTCACCAACTATCACCTACATGAGCCCCACATCAAAGCATCTATTCCTGACATGCACTGACACTGTCTTTTTCCAGGTGCTAACAAGAAAAGAATGACTTTGAACTCCTCCCTTTTCAGTACCCGAAATATTTTGGACATTTCAATTTTGATTCCAGTGCATTAGGAAGACACAAATGTATTGCGGAGTTGAACACCGGCGCTGACAATTTAATTCAGTCATAACGTGTAGAGAAGCCCAAGCTCGCTTAACAAAGACTTGATGAAGTCCACCAGTGAAAGTGTGGAAGATTATGAAGATATAGCCACTCCCCTCGCTTGCTTTCTCCCATTAATGCATTCAAATTGACTTCTCTCTCATATGGGCTTCTCTCCCCGGTACTAAAATAAATAAAACAATGTTATCTCCATCCAGTCCACTTCCAAGTGCATGAAATCTTCAATGGGCTGTAGTGATTTGCATTGCATTTGCATTCTGTGCTGTTAACTTTATTAAGATGTTTCTTGCAAAGATAAAAATCTACTGCGAGACCAGCTCAGCACTTATTTTCCACTCATTATCTTTTTGACAATCCCACAAATTTCCATTCCTTAGATCTATAATTATCTCCAGACTGCTAGGCCTGAGAATGTAGGCATGTACGCAATTGTGCACCGAGGCAGAATTCATTGTTAACAACTGCTAATATCATCACTGGCTATCTCTCTGAGTGTTTAGCAATAGAGAAAAACATCAAAATCTCATAGCCTCACTGTAATGAGAGGGAGGAGGTGGGAATGGGGGAGGCCTGGGAGGGTTTTATTACATTTTGTTGCCGACATCACCTGGACTGTTATGTTGTTGTTCTCATCTCTCAGTTTTGAGGATGAACATTTCATTAAAGACCAAAACGATACTAGAATGACAAGATTAGTGCCTAACAAACTTCAGTCATTCTCATAGGGAGCTTAGTTTTTTTTTACCAGTCAATCACAATGTCATCAGTGAGGAGTGATAAACACTTGCGAAACAACTAATCAGGCTAAGAGAATGCAGCATTGAACAAAAGAAAATTCATCAGGTTTAGAAATAATTTTGTGTGATTATAAGTTAAGTTTGCTCTGATATGGTATTTTATTTTGTTTCTGATTTTGATCTAGTTTTGATCAGGTTGTGGTCAAGTTTAGGTCAGGTAGAATACTGTCAGGTTACAAATCAAACAGAATTTTGTCAGGTTCTGGTAGAATTTTCAAGCCACAGTCAGATTCAGAAGGAATTTTATCATGTTTTAATCAAGTTCAGACAGGATTTAGCAAGTTCTGATCAAATTCTGATGGGTCACAGCTGGGTTCAGACAGGTGTTGACAGGTTCAGAAGGAATACTGTCAGGGAAACCCTGAGTTTGGGTTACATTTAAGTTCAGAAAGAATTTTTTCAGGCTACAGTTGAGTTCAGATGGATGTTCGTTAGGCTACATCTAAGTTCAGACAGAATTTTGAGAAGATACAGATAGTTTCAGACAGAATATTGTCTGGCAACAGTCGGATTCAGACAGAATTGTGTTAGGCTACAGTTGAGTTTTGGGGTCAGATGGACTTTGGTTGGGTTTAGACCGATTTTTTTTCAGGCTGCAGTCGGGATTCAGGCAGCATTTTGTCAGAATAAAGTCAGGTTCAAAAGGATATCTGTCAGGCTACAGTCGGGTTCAAACAGAATTCGCTCAGTCACTGGGCAGTTCAGTTGGCACAGTTATAGACAGAATTTTGTTGGGGCACCGTCTGGTTCAGACAGAATTTTTGTCAGGTTACAGTCAGGTTTGAGCTCAAGACTGGGTGCTCTGGTTCAGACTTCAGGCAGAATGTGACTATATTTGGGTTGAGGTCAAAATCTCAGGCCTAAGTAAAGCTTTTGTTTGCATATCATAAAATACCTCGCTGTCACAGCTGTCACTGTTTTGTTTACACGCCTTAACAGAGGCAATTAAGAGCTTCAGCCTGCAAATCCTATCATTCCCACAATTCCTTTTTTTCAGCGTCGATTAATAAAGCAGCCCGATTAACTTTGTGTGGGTAAACACACTTTGTAACCTACACTTACAGCTCTCTGACGGATCAATAATTCATTGGAGGCGATGATTCTTTCATGAGACTCGCTGCACATTATTCATGCTGCGCCGTGAAAAGTAGGACACATATAGAGCTCGGCGCCGGTGCCAGGCGGAGATGGCGGGAAAACTCAGGCGTTAATAGGTGAAGTGTGTGAATGGTGGGTGTGTCTGTGCCTGTATGAGTGTGTTTTGGGGAGGTGGCGTGTTGTGGTGTTGAAATCTGACAGACGTCTGAATTAGCATGTTAGTAAGTTTCTGGTCGATGGGCTGAGACTTATCTAGCGGCTCTGGAGGAGTCATGATGGGCCTGAATTTCGAGTGCAGGCACAGAGAAGAGGAAAGGAAGGTTTCTGCTGGGAAATGAAGACATCTTCCAGTGCTAAATAAGTGTTCAGCCAGCAGTTTTCCTCGCTTGGTCTTTAGCTCAAGGGCAGAGTGTGTTCTGGAAGGTAACAGCTCACACAATGTGCTGTGAGAAGCGAATCTTGGAGGAGAGTTCAGCTGCAGTGTGTATGCGTGAGTGTGTCTGTGTGTGTGTGAGCGAGGGAGAGAGGCTGGAAATGATGTCTTCAGGCTTTAACAAGTGTCAGAAACCATCTGGTTGCAGAGTTCAGGGTAAGCCCATGGAAGACTGTGAGCTGTGGAGAGGTTGTTAATTAAAAAACGTGGAACAGAGAAGACCGTGGCCAGGGCAAACTTTAATGTCCTCTCTAAGTCTACCAGATTCAGAGGTTGTAACACTGGGAGAGTCTCATGAAAAGCACTTTTCGCTTGACATTCTGCTCATTTCACAGCAGAGCATGTAAATGTAGAGGTAGACCCTCGTGGTCTGAATTACAATGACCAAACACAATAACAATGCTTGCGAATATACTGGCCAGAATGTGCATCTTGGGATCTCTGTAGGGAAAAGGGATAAAATAATGGCCTGCTCAGTTTTGACAGTGACATACTACAGTGGCCCATGTTATGTATGATCAACAGCGAGCCGTCTGACAAGGCACTGAAGCCTTGGGCAGGAATTAATGGAGAGGATGATTGCTTATGCTGCTGGGTTAGGTTAGGATACACTGGGAGATTCAGTTCTCCATGGAGCAGGCACTGAAAGCTTGCTGCACTATATGTGTGACCAAAAATTAGTATGTGATTTGGGATGAACAGACAATAAACACAAACGAATATATATACGAATAGAAGACGAGGTTCCGTGCAGGTTTCTCCGAAGGATTCTGTGCTAATGAACAACTGGCAACTTAAGAATTTTTTTAGCGTCAGAGGAAAAGCAGAAAACATATTCAACCCAAAGTGGCATGAAAACCTCAACAGCTGTGTATAATTTCACATATTCAGTATGTAGTGTGTCCATTCTTTGCCTTGTTATAGTTTCAATTCTTCCAGGAATCTGCAGAGATATTTTCTCAGAAGCAGTCTTAGAAGCTTGTTGAATTTTCCGCTTCTCACAATCCAAATAATCGCAAACACATTCAATGATGTTGAGGTCTGGACCTCTTATTTTTTGTCTTACTTTTTCTTTGTTCTCACAGTGTGACGATAGACAGAAACACCTGTGGATTTTTAAAATGTAGTTGTATTTTAGTATTTTATTTACAATTTAAAATACACACAGATATTTTGTTTATGATTTAAAATACACACAAATAAACAAAACACTTAATATACAGTACAGAGAGGCAAAGAAAAACAAAACTAATAGCCTTTTATACATGCTTCACCTAAATAATATAATAAAATATAAATATTGTACAATATTATGGAGTATACAGTGTAAAAGACAAAACACTAAGGAAAAAACATCAAATAGCCTAAATACTGGCATAACACATAAAACAAAAACATATGAATGTGTAAACTTTGTGTGTTTTGTGTATATGCACAAGGGTGTCTGTAAAGAAATATATATATATATATATATGTCAATTTAATGAAATGAAATGAATAGATGCAGTCTTTTAAAGATCTTTTGCAACATTTTAAAGAAGAACAGTTTTTGCCAAATGGGAAACCTATTCCATATTTTAGTGCCCCTAAATCTTATTCTAAATTAACCCCTACACATGAGAAATTTAGGAGGATGAAGATGTAAGGATTGATGAGTTAAATGTGGATGAACCTCTGAATTTGCTGTTAAAAGCAGTTTTTAAACTGCTCAGAAATATTCCCTTCACTTAAACATATCTTACAACAGAAACACCTATTTGAAAAGTATTAATATCATCAGTGGTACGAATCTGAAGTTTTGGAATTAAATTAAGATGACACAGTAAAGAAGTAATAAACAACTTGCAGCTTGCTGTTTTTTTTTGCATCCGAGCCACAACACAGTGCATCCTTGTGTGCATCTCATCACTCATCAGTCCTTAACCAGCATTAAATGGCAATTTTTTTTTTTATTTCTGTGAAATTAAATTGCCAAGATGTAAGTTCAGAGTGCTTTGATGATGTGTTGGAATGCGCCGATCTAGAGAAATTGACAAAGAATTGTTACAGAGGTGGTGATGTGACTCAAACATTGTGTGCCTCTAAAAGTTCCCTTACAAGCAACCATTATGAATACACTGCCTGATGCCTGAGACAGTGTTTTACACTAGACTTCACAGAACATTTTGCCCTGTAGCTTTTTTATAAGTGGCAGAGAGTTACATGTAAAGTGTTGTAAGTCAAAATTGTTCTGAAATATATATATATTTGTTCAGATTTCCTGCTATTTTCCACTCTAATCTCTAAAATAATTCAGAACTCTACACCAGCTGGACCAAAGATAAGTTTCCAGAGTAGCATATTAAGCATTGCATTGATTTTGTAGGGAACAGCAGCCTTTCATGGATACCAATGTCAAATTCATACACTAGCTATGTATACAGCATATAGTGTATGTCATCCATGTAACTGTGGAGCATTTCTGTTGCTATATTCCATTCATCAGAAACAAAATTGGAGATATGTGGCTTTTGAACAGCTGTGAAATACTTGGGTGTTATTAAGATCTTGACCATTTCTTAGTTTTACCTAATGCTGTCACTTTATTTACTGGGCTACTGTTTTGTATATCATTACATTTCAAACACAAGTCACTTCAGTCTTCCAGTGAATTAAAAAAATGTGCCGTGGCAAGATTTTCTCCTGTCATTTAAGCCTTTTTCTCTCGTACCTGATGTGCCTGAGCAGTGAGATTTGAGCCACTCGGTTACAGTTGAAATTGTACCATTGATTACTGTGGCCATTATGGCTGGAATCAAGACCTCCGCTCAATGTTTATTATAGGCTTCCTGTAAACGTTTTTATGAAGCTGCTCCATTAGCAGCACAAAAGACACAGTTAAAATAATTAAATATGCTTAAAAGGGTTCTTTGGAGTGATGGAGAAAGTGCTGTAGATGGTTCTATATGGAACCTCTTTGAAGATGTCAAGCTTGTAACAACAGAAGAACCCTTTTTGCTGCTATATAGAACCCTTTTCAGAAAGGTCCTACTATAGCACATTCATGCACAGTCTCCATCAATCTGAAGAACCTTTTCATGATGCTTGAACGGTTTGATCATGCACAGGGTTCTTTGAGTGTTCATGGTTCTATGTAGAACCATCTGCTTTACTAAAGAACCCTGAAGAACCATCTTTTTTAACAGTGTAGACAGCAGAAGCTCTTTTGGTACCTTGAGGAACTGGAAATGGAAGTCAGACGTTACTTCCCGTGTTAATTACTACTTAATTCATTACAAGTTATTCTTTTTTTTTTTTCATGGGTCTTTATTACAGCTTCCATTCTTTCAGGAATCTGCAGGGATATTGTTTCACACCTTCAGGGATATTGTTTCAGTATTACACACTTAAAAGGTTTTCAGGGCTTCTTTATTAAAGGCTGTCATGATTGGCCCCTCCCAGACATCCATGTGCTTGTGTATACTTCCCAGTTGTCC
The DNA here is from genome assembly GCF_015220715.1 of Pygocentrus nattereri. Classification (NCBI taxonomy): domain Eukaryota; kingdom Metazoa; phylum Chordata; class Actinopteri; order Characiformes; family Serrasalmidae; genus Pygocentrus; species Pygocentrus nattereri. Next base: position 26,378,289 of record NC_051228.1, on the reverse strand, counting down.
ACGTGCTTCCTTGTTTTGAGTTCTTTGTCATGCCCCCTTGTTTTCTTGACTCTGATAGGTTACACCTCTTTACCTCTTGTGGCTTGTTAGCCATCATTATCCTTGTTGTATTTAAGCCCTGTATTTTCCCCTGTGTGGTTGCTGGTCTTTGTATGTATTGTTTGTGCTGATGATATTGTTTGGTAGTGTTTGTTATTGTTTGTTGTTTGTTTACCCTGTATTCAGGGTAGGATGGACAGAAACACCTATGGATTTTTCCAGATCTGAAGTAAGAGTGGAGCTTGATTTTCTCCTCTCTCTCCAAGCTTTAAGTGCTGTTTATCTGATGGAGACAGCGTTGGCGGTCTACCAGGTCTTTGCATGGTTAGAGTGTCATTTTCTCTGTATCTTTAAATAATGTTTTTGAACTCCAGTTTTGTTTATTCACTTATTTTCCTTTGACTTTTCCTTCTTCCTATGCAAGTGGATTATTTTATATCAATTCTCTTTAGAAAAAAAAAAATACATGACTGGGAATGAGATAATTAAGCCTTCACCACAGCGTAATAAGTCATGATTTCATTCCTCTGCCTTACTAAGTCATGGCCACGACTTTATTACCTCATACCTATGGTTTACTAAGTCATGGCCATGCATTAAGATCTCATTTCCACATGTTAATACAGGGTTAATACTCACTATTTTTATTTATACTGGATGACACCAGCCGGTCTCTGTGCCCAAGCCTAGATCCATTTAGAAAGCTTTGTTTGTAAGAGTGTTGATTATAGTTCAAGGTAAAAAATGCTGCCTTCAAGTGGTGGTAAAATGGATGGCTGGACAGAAGTCCATGTAGGGCTGAACAATCAAAAGGACAGAGTGACCTTCTACATCCACAGCAGCGGAACAGTGGAGCATATGTCTCTCTCTCTCTCTCTTGCTCGCTCTCTCATTCTCACACACTCTCTCTCTCTCTCTCTCTCTCTCTCTCACACACACTCACACACACACACACACACACACACACACCATGGAGGGCTTACACAGCAGCAGAAGCGCGGCTGGTCCCGAGGGGGGGCTTGAGCCCAGAGGAAGTGGCAACAGAAACGCGCTCAGCTACTGGCAGGGAAGAGGCATGTTTCACAGGTGGAAAACACAAAAGATAAATTTGTTTGCATGTTGGGAATAAACTGCCGCGGTCCACCGTGTGGTCTATTCTTAGCACCTTTGGACATCTTGCAGGATCCTGTAGGTCTTCTGGATGTGTAATAGTTCATTGTGAAGACCTAGAACGCACACAGCACACCTCATCTATACTGAACATGCTGAGACTGTAATAAACACAACGGAGTCAACGCTTACTGGTCGGCTGATCTTAAAGAGAGCAGACACAAAAAGGTGGTTCTTCAAGGGTTCTTTAGTAAAGAAAATGGTTCTACAATAGAACCATGAACACTCAAAGAACCCTTTGCGTGATTAAAATGTCCTTTGCATTGTGAAATGGTTCTTTAGACAGATGGAGAATGTGCTATAGAGGTATAGAACCCTTTTCATAAAAGTTCTATATAGTACCAAAGGGGTTCTTCTATCATTACAAGCTTGAGATTGTCATAATTGAAGAACCCTTTCTGGCGCGATATAGAATCCTTTTCAAAAAGGTTCTACATAGAAGCATCTGCAGCACATTCTCCATCAATCTGAAGAACCATTTAATCATGCAAAGAACCATTTAATCATGCAAAGGCTTCATTGAGTGTTCGTGTTTCTGTATAGAACTTTTTTTCTTTACAAAGAACACTTAAAGAACCATTTTTAAAAGTGCGCCATAGAAAAACTAACATTGCGTAAAATCAAGTGTAGTGTATTAGGTAAACATTGTTAGCATTTCATATGGTTCATAAGGTCCATTTATGGAAGCTACAAAAAGCAGCCCATGGAATTCATGGTTGTGATGTCACAAACAAGAACAGATCAGCCCCGCCTGAACCGTAAGGAAATTTTGCAAAGAGGCGAAGGAGCGAATCATGTTCAACACCACATCACATATCAATAAACAGATTTGCACTGGTTGTGCTTCATTTTGAAGAAGAAAAAGTTCACCAGGTGATTCTTCCTACTCAACCTAACATTAACTAGTGCCCTGAACACCATAACCAGCACAGAGACACAGCATCATATTTCTACATTACCGTAAACGAATCACCCAGCTACAACAGTGAGGAGTCTGTTTCTCAGGCTTTTTAAGCAAACCTCTATGATAACAATCTCCAGGGCTGTAAACATCTTGATGCATAATTACTGTTTATTTGCTGAATTAGACTCGGAAGAAATATAAAATGTCTGTGTCAAGATAATGGCACGTTTTGCTGAATAATCAGTATTTAAGCTTCAGTGAGGCAAAACTGTTTAGCGCTAAGGGATAAAAAAGATATACAGATCATACGATGCATAAATAAGTTCAGTTACTTTTTTGTACATAAATCCAATGTTGTGGTTGTGAACTCAAATAAGAGGGAAAATGTGTGAAATGGCCCATTTAGGGCTCTGTGGTGATTTTTGGAAATGCAACCTAGACTCACTGTACTACAATAGATTTCTATTCTGTGGATTTTAAGCTGGGCTGGAATGCAACACTCAGCCGGCTTTACTTAGCCACATGATCAACAATGAGACAGTAATCAAGTACATCTACAGTCATTGGGAGCTGGAAACGTATTACATGCTGATGTGACGCTCAACTTGCCATCATCTCCAACCATTAATGCAATTACAAGTGTCTTGTTTGAGAGACAAGATTTTAACATTGTTGCACTGCAACAGTTGAGTGTAGTGTAATATCATATAGAAGCACTCACTATACACAACAGAACACGCTGTGGGGAGGTGGACTGGGGGGAAAGTGTGGGGTTTATTATGATCGAGTTACCATTAGTGCTGTTCCAGGCTGATAGCAATCGTCTCTGTATTACTCTGCACTCAGACGGTCTGATGGCTCCAGAGTGTGTTGATGTGATGAAACAATAACGAACAATTTTCCTCGCATGTTCATAAACTAATTATGGGCTTCAAATGGATACACATGCATGACGATGGGACTGAAAGCCTTGTTTTCCTGTTATTTTGTGCCTGACCACTTACTTTGAGAATGCATATAGATGCAGAGTACATCATTAAAAATAAAGGTCCCTAAATGGTTCATAGTTTGGAAATGTAGCTCTGGGAAAAACTGAATTGCTATAGAACATATCATTGAAAAACATTGTTTTTTGTTTTGTTTTGTTTTTTTGGCGTAAAAGTTTCATTTTAATGTTTGCAACCATATCATTCTCTCCACTGTGTGTACAATCTATACATGGAAACAAAGCTGCAAAAACAGCCTAAGATGAATTCATTGTTTCTGTGATGAAACAATGGGGGGGGTGGGGACAGACGGAAAAAGGCGACAAAACTGGCCTTGTCCCATTCACTACACTGAGTGCACTTTCCTTTTTTTCCCTCAAAATCACACGAACAGGCCCTAAAACACATTTTAACAGATAAATAACAATGAATATGACAAATATGATTGTAAAATTAATAATACTTTGCTCTGTCTTTCAGTTTACACTGATTTTAAGTATTAAAAACATCTGATATTAAATGTGTAACTCAGTTTGTAATTAATAATAAAGCCTTATTTATCTTGCTGTGTATCACAGTTTTAGCACTCAGAATGCAAAAGGACAGAAAATCAATAAAACACATGGCCGCCCTATGCTAATTCTTTATTTTTACTCATAATAACCAGTGGAATGAATCATCATCAACATGGTTTCACTTTCAGCTCAAAGACACTCCAGACTAACAATTTCTGAAAAGGTTTCTGAGGTGCAACTTTTTTTCAAGACATCTATAAGCAAAAAAATCAGGCACTAGGTATATTTTTGATAACAAAATGACCCAAATTAATAAAGATATTACATTTCTGTTGCCATTTACATCAAACAATGACATATCTCTGTAGCCCAGGGTCTCATATGGCATGTGTGGCTGTCTCAGTATAATTGCAATAGTAATTATAATTGATCCCAAAAAAATACCCAAAATTCTGCAGTTCTAGGGGTCAATGTAAATAATGTATCAACAGAACATCTCAAGATATTTACTTCAGTGTATTCAGATACTTCACTACTGCTGCTTCACTGATATGTTGTTGATGTGATACTGATAATAGTTTATTAATCATCTACAAAGGACCACTCCAAATAAAGTGTGACTAAACGTTTTGTGCCCTCTCCTGTAAGTTTACCATGTTGGAGAGTCTTGTTTTTCTTTGAACAGCAATGCTGTTTTCTCTACATTTCCCCCCACTAGAAAGGCCTAACATACCACTTTTCACTCTGCCATACATTGAAGTAATTCTTCTTTTTTTCCCTCTCGCTATAGGACAGGTTCAAGGTTACCTCCTAACGCACCATTTATCATGACTTCCACCCCATTTGAAACTTTAGAGGTCCGGAAGCCCTTGAAAAAGAAAATATACCCTTGCTTTTTGAACTGATCTGTGATGATGTAATGGATGGTTTGAGGCAGAAAGGTAAACTCCCATTCACCCAATCCATAAGACATCACAGATCACAGTCTGCCCAGGCCAGGCGTCCTCAGGCACTTTAGAACACAAAAGCTAAAGTATGCAGAGGGGTGAGGTGAAATCAGAACAGCAATTGCAGACCACCCCCACTCGCTAATGCAGATTCCTTCAGATTCTGAGACTCTTGAGTAAAGAGAACCGTTCACGATTACTAGGAAATTACATAAACACGGTTGTTTGAGATGCAGATTCTAAAGCGGCATTTCTGCTCTAAGATCTTGAATGCAGCCTTTTGTGTTAACTGCTGTGACATTCACTGAACATTAAGGAGGAATCCACCCAAAGTGGCGCCATTACTCAGCACCTGGAGCAACTGGAGCGAGATCAGAAGATCATCATCTCAGCCACACAATGTGCTCTCTGAGAGGGTTTGAGGTTATTTGATACAGATGGATTTTGCATAGAATTTGATCTGATTCTGATCTTGACACAAGTGCATGGACTTGAGTACCATAGCATAGCACATCACTGACATTAATCATGACAGGACTTTTTAATAACCGTGGATCACATAATTAACAGTTCTATTTTGAACATTCTTGCTACTGTGTAAGGTCATTTTTTCATGAATTTCCTCATAGTGGGAGGGGGCAAAAACAGGAAAACTGAAAAACTGTATTTTTGGGTGAAAAAACAGAAGTCCAATTAGTGACATTTTACTTTTCAAACTTTTAACGTGCATTAAGCCTTTTGGTAGATTAAAGTATACCCAAATCTAGTGCATAAGAGCTTCTGCTAAACAGATAATCATAGCTTATTAAGTTTATCGAATGCTATTTTGTCTAATTCACAAAACTGTTGTGATTAGATCAGTAAGAAAACATTGAAGTGAGATGACCAAAGTGTAAACATTATTTAATAAAACACATTTTTGAGATGCAATTTGCACTGAAGAAATTCATAAACTACAATTTTTTTTTCCATCACAATACTTATTGTGGAACATTTATCAATACTGGGGCTCATATCATGGATTCTTTTACCTTCTGGTTATATAACAGATGTAATATGTTAACACTACTGAATTTTCACCATCCAATTTTCCCTTTTACTTTCCAGTCCATATAGTCTATACCCGTAAAGTATGATGCAATTTTATTGGTTTTGTGATGTCACAAACCAGTTCATTTGTTTATATCAGTCAATTAAGCCTAGAGAAATTTAGCCCTGCCTGTTCACACTGAAGTCACAAGGAGTGTTTCAACCCCTTGAAAAGGCAGGATAGTCAATCAGAAGAGAGCTCATTTACATATATTAAAAACCAGCCTGTTTAATTCTAAGAGACAAATAAAGTGTGGTCATGTAAAAATGAGTTAAGGCTCTTTGGTACATAAGCCCTCAAAAATGTAATAACTGGAGGAAAAAGTACAAGTTCAATTCAAGTTTATTTGTATAGCACTTTTTACAACAATGTTGTCACAAAACAGCTATACAGAAGTTTGAAAACATACAGTTATAACTTTTCCCCCAGTGAGCAAGCCAGAGGCGATGGTGGCAAGTAAAAACTCCCTCAGTCTGGAGAAAGAAACCTTGGGAGGAACCAAGACTCACAAGGGGAGACCCATCCTCCTCTGGTCAAACAGTGTTTACAATTTAATAAGCTAAATACCAAATAAAAGCCAAGAGGATCTCTGTTTGAAGACTGGATGGTAAAGCTTTAGAAACTGTACTGGTAGAGGCAGTCTCTGACTGAGGCAGTCTCTGACTGAGGCAGTTTCTAACTGAGGCAGTCTCTGACTGAGGCAGTTTCTGACTGAGTCTTTATGAAAAGTGAGTGAGCTGAAACAGTCCCATCCTATCTCAATGCTGGTACATCTAGATGGCACAGTCATGTAACTGAGAGTGTTGCAGTTGGCACAAATGAACAGGAGTGTGGGTTGGTGATGGTGAGGAGGAGGCCCTGATGGTCAGTCTTCAGCAGGATGAGAGGGCAGTCATTATCTCAGGAAGAGTAAAGAGACCAGATTTGTTCTGCTCAGGAGTGTGACTGTAATAAATATGATTTCCCCCCAGATCTAACTATAACAGCATAAACTAAAAGGAGAGAACCAGAAGGTAACATAGATATGAGAGTACCCTGAGACACTGGGATCCCCCCACTCCAATGTCAATAAACCTGTGTGATCGTGTGAAGTGGTGGGTCAACAGCACCAACATCTCAGTTTACCATAAGCCTCTATGCCCATGAACCCCTGGATCTTCTGCCTTTATCTAAAGGGAAGGCTAATTATCAAAAGCTAAACTAAACAAACATGTTTTCAGTCTAGACTTAAAGGTTGAGACTGTATCAGATCACGAACATTAACTGGGAGATTATTCCAGAATTTGGGGGCTTTGTAAGAAAAAGATCTTACCCCCATTGAAGTCTTCTGAATTTTAGGAACCAGCAGAAATCCAGCATCCTGGGATCTGAGTAAACGAGGCGGTTCATAATGGGAAATAAGATCTTGCAGGTACTCCAGTGAGAGACCATGCAGGGCTTTATACGTCAATAAGAGAATTTTATAGTTAATGCGGAATTTGATAGGAAGCCACTGTAATGCTGATAAAACTGGGCTGATGTGATCAAATTTCCTGGTTTTAGTGAGAAGTCTAGCTGCAGCATTCTGAACTAACTGAAGTTTATTGAGGTTCCTGTTGGAGCATCCTGACAACAATGCATTACAGTAGTCTAGCCTTGAAGTTATAAAGGCATGTACCAATTTTTCAGCGTCATGTAGGGATAACACATTTCTTAACTTTGAAATGTTTCGGAGGTGAAGAAACGCTGTCCTTGTAATATTACCTATGTGTTGATTAAGCGTTAGATCTGATTTAATCTTCACACCAAGATTTTTAGCTACTGAACCAGGTATTACAGAGAAGTCAGCAAGATTTAACATTAAATCTGAGCATTTATTCCGAGCAGCCTTTGGACCAAGAAGGAGAACTTCTGTTTTATCTGGGTTTAAAAGAAGGAAATTCTGCAGCATCCAGTTTCTTATATCTTTTACACAATCTTCTATTTTATTCAATCTGGATAGAATAGAATGTACAAGAATCAGTTCATGGCTCAAGTAGTGTGATGCTATTGTATTATGGGGCCTTTAATGATTGATGAGACTCATAAGAAACGTCACACTAAAAGTGCTCAAACAGACTACTTTGCAACACAAGCTATGGAGCTAAATTTGGCTTCACTCTCTCTAGGGCTAAATTTACCCTCATATTTGTGTATGCAACAGATTTGTGAGTGCAGCCGGATTTTGAAAGAGCCATAACCCGCCTGCACTGCTCTAATCAGCTCTGTGTGAATCTGGGTGGTCACATGGGGGCGACCGCCTTTGATCTTGCGCATGTGCTGGAGGGGTCAACAGCTATTGCTGTCGTCCAGTTTTGCCCTGGTCCAAATGGCAAATCTGGCCAGCAATTGAGGCTTTCACATTTAATAAAGCTGTCAAAGATGACACAACCAACTAACTGTGTGCATGTATGTAACCCCCACCTCCCCCTCTCTCTGTCTCTCTCTCTCTCTCTAGGATGAGAGGGATTATGGAGATGAGGATGGCCATTGTTAGGGACTGGGCGACATTGTCTTTTTCCAACGCTGAGCAGTCTGCGCTTTCCTCCAGCTTGCTATATCTCTCAATGATGAGCTGTCTCACTGGGAGAAATACCTAACAAAGCTGTTCTATAGCCCCAGTCTAAAACAGATGTGGCAGGCTTGTCAGATGGAAAAGCATGATTTTTTTTTTTTTTTTGGACCTCACATTTTTTTTTGTCTCTGCCCTTTGAAGTTTTAATTGCCATCCCCCCGCTGCCAAGTGCAGCAAGTTCCTCTACTGGTGTCGTAAAATTGCCAATTAGGTCGAGGCGAAGTTAATATGTCGTACATTCTGTTTATAATAAATCACGTCTGGAGTTACAATGGAGTTACGATTACGAAGAGCAAATTGTATTTTATATTTGCGTCAAACTGCCTACAGTTTTTAATAATTCTACAGAAGAAAGAAGGATGCTGATGAATCCTCAGGAAAAGCACTGTTTTATCATTAATCAGGAGGATATTCACTACATCAATACTATTCCATTAGTAACTGAGTATTTACCAAGTATTTTGATTATTAATCAGGTGCTCAGATTTCATTCATTTAAATATTTTTTGTCAATATTTTCAAAGCAGTGTAGCATTGAGGATAAAGTTATAAATAATTTAATATCTACAATGCCTCATGTCACAAAGACTATTACAGTATGCAATCACACTCTAACACGTTAAAACATCCACTCTACAGTGTTTTTCTGTTAGTTTTACCATCCAGTTTCTACTTATTTCTACTTTATTTTTTATCCACTTTTTTATTTATTGGCTGAATTCTGCATATTGGAAAACATTTTATCTAAAATGTGCATGTGTTCATTTTTTTCACAAAGAAAATCAACAAAACGTATTTTGGCTTTTGACGTATTGATGAAATTTTGCACACAAATGTAGTTTAGGTTTACAAGTGTTTTCAAACTTTTAAAAAGTTTTTAAAAAACACTACTGTATATATACTGTATATATAAACAATATATATATTGTTTTTAATAATTGAGTATTCAAGTAGTCATGACAGCCCTATACAACAGAATTATTGTCCTATTGTTGAAATTATAATCCATAATTGAACTGGTTTTTGTATGTGGGCTTTTTGTTAAGGATTGTAAATATATATATATATATATATATATATATATATATATTTTTTTTTTTTTTTTTTTTTCAAATTTCCAAATGATGCCATTGCCTTGTTTCCTATGACTCTCTTTTTAACTATGCAGTCCATGTTCCGACACAGATGCCAGACTTTATGGCTGAAGGTTATGTTTGTCTTTCGCGCATCACCCAGCTGCTGGGTTTGACTGTAGCCATCAAGAGAATACACTCAGAGCAACCGTAAATTAACACCTGCTGAAATCTGCCGCGCCGTGCCACTACTCACCTAGAATGAAATGATGCTTACTGTATATTGCATCAGATTCGGAGATGCAGTGCCATTCTGAAATTTTTCACATGGAGAGAAGTTTCTCTGTGTTAATTGTGTGTGTATATAAATGTGATCTCGATGGAAATCTATTTAGGAAAGTGGTGTTGGATTATGTGTTGTTTTGAGATTGATGTGTTAATTACAAAGCTTGCTGTAATTAAGGCCTCACATTGTCTTGGTGCAGCTATTTTCACAGTAGGATCCAAGATGCGTTCTTAGATCTACATCCACTCAGGCACTATTGAATATCCAGATTGCTCAGATACAGCCGGTATCTTTGGAATTTCAAGCAAGTCTACATTCTTGGAGCAAATCCATAATAGACAAATGGACATGTGCATGGTAGCTCTGCAGAGGAAGCAGTGGAGTGGTGCTGGTGGAATTTATGTCACAAATGTGGAACGAAGCAGTGTTAATCCTAGATGGAACATCGTATTAGAAACTGTGTGAAGAACACTTTTAACACCTTAAATGACCAAGACTCACTATTATATTCAATGTCATTACTGTGTGAGAAGCCTTAGCCTGTGTTAAGACTGGAAATTCAGAAATTTAAAGCAAAAAAAAAAAAAAGATGTACATGTGTACATGTAAACCCAGCCTAGTTAGCATGAACAATCATTTATTCATACCTTCACTTTCCCTTAGAGGTTGAGTTATTACTATTATTTTGTTATACTATTACATAATTACACATTTAATGACATAATACTTGACAATGATTTGCATTTATGTTCTGTATAAACAGATTTGAATCTATAATTCCAACTTTTTTCTGTTTGTCAAGAAAAGGCAAAAACATGGCAAAAAGGATAGTAATTATTTCTGTAAAATAATACTGTGATGATAATCACATAACACGGAATAAATTCAGATCATAATAAAATATCTCACAATCACAAATGTGGGGTAGATTGTAAATTTGTAAAATGGATAGTTCCAGTTCCAGTCAAAGCTGTTGTAAAAACCATGATATGCACAAACCTATAGCCACCTCACAACAACTGAACTGTGCATTACTACTACATGTATCATGGCAAGGAAAAAACCCTTGTGCAGTTGTTGTAATACTCTTTCACTCTCATGTTCCTCACATGGACCACCAAGTATATTGATAACGTTTTTTGTTTAATGTGAGGGGCTTGCAACTTATGTTCTTTTTTTTTTTTTTTTGAAAATAACATCTCTGTATTACTGGTCGGTGGTCACATATTACTTTGCAACTTATGTTCTTAACTAGAACTTGGCTGGTCAGCTAGCGAACAGGCTAAATGATAGCAACAATGATATCATTTATATCACAAGCTTGAATTACAGCATTACTTATGATGTAAACTGTAAATTGGTAATATAAAAGCCTAAAAATGTCACTTGACTGTGTTAAAATATGTGTTTCAGTCAGAAGTGTCAAAACCCAGGCTGAATCCCAAACGACTCCCTACTCCCTAAGTAGTGTGCTAGCTATGAATGTTTAAAAATTCTAGCCTCTACAGCCAAATAGTGCCTCATTTATTGAGTATGAATGTGATGGAATGTCCCAAATGACTATTTCTTATCTATATTCTGCACTGTTGGGCTGCAGAATCCAGTATTTAAATCCCAATGTAGTGCACTAAGTAGGGACCAGGGAGCCATTTGAGAATCAGCGCCAGCCTGAGAAGAGGGTGCCCCTGGATTGGTACTAAATAGAGTTTTTGTATCAAACTGTGCTTTTTGATCATATGTTCATTTTTGTATGACAGAAAGTTTTAAAAATTTCATGAAATGACCGCAATATACAGTGATGGGCGACCAAATGTTCTCCTCATTTAACAGTCCATGGTTGCTTAGCAACAATACTATACTCTAAAGGAACTACATTTCCTGGTGGAATACTTGTTTTGGTCATTTATTATTAATAATAACAAATTACTTTCTGAGAAATTATGTACTTTATCATATTTTCTGTTGGATAGGAAGAAAGCAATAAGCCACAGGGACAAGAGTTTTAGGCACTCTGCATCTCTGCAAGTCATATCTTCATTGCAACAATGCCATAAAGGAACTATATGTCTTCGAAGAATATTTGTAAATGGCAATTATTATTAATAATGTTTACCATTTTTTTAATGTAGGTAGCCGTTTTATAAATGCTCTGCTTCTCATAACACCCCTCCTGTGATAAAATCGCAGTAATGCATACCCTCAAGTGGCTTATTGCTTTATTAGATGCTACACTTGAAACAGAACGTTTGCATTTCCGCTTTTGATTTTGCAGGCGGTAAGTTCTAAGGGTTACGTTCACCAAAAGATAATACTAAAGCATATTAAATCAACAAATTAATGAGGTGATTCATGACATCTTTGCCCAAAACAGATGCAAAGTAACATGTGCAAATGTAACAATGCTAAAAGAGAAATATGCTACCCAGTATGACTGGGAGGATTGCAGACAGATTACAACATGAGCACAAGCCAATGCTTCTTTAACACAGTCGGAAGTGGACGGGGAGAGCAGTGTCCGTGTCATGTTTAGCTTCGCAGTGGCAGTTCATCTGCTCCTTGCATGAAGACGAGTGGCCAGATTGGGGTGGCAGACAGGTCGGTGATGAGGAAGCTCCGGCAGCCTGGGGAACATGCAGAGCACGGCAAAGGTCTGCCTGACGACCTGAATGATCAAAAAGAAGAGGAAGAAGCAGAGGGTGGGGGAATGAGAGTGAAGAGAGGGAACCTTTCTGCCAGACCACCACCATCTACACATGCTTCTCTATCCTCATGCTGTCTGCAGCATGAATAAAGTGAATGACAGTCAATGGAAACCACATATAATAATACTCCTCAGATGGTCTGATAGAATTTCTGTGTATATTTTGATGAATCAAAACAATAAATGTAAACAGTTTTGCAATTAGCCTATCTGTGCACAGTTTTGTAGCTGCTGTAAGGCTGGATAAGCTTTGTTTTCTATTTAATTACTGAATAATTTGACAGCTTTACCGATCACTTGCAAAAGTGCAATTTCACCAAGTCCTAATGCTAAGTGGTTGCTAAGGTGTTGCTGTTGTATCCCAGGTGGTGTCTAAGGTGTTGCTAGGTCATTGCAATGGAATTCCAGGTAGTTTCTAAGGTGTTGCTAAGCCACTGCTATGCCATCCTATCCTTTGCTATCATATCCTAGATGGTTGAAAAGATGTTGAAAGGCTATTGGTATCTTGGGTAGTTGCTAAGGTGTAGCTAGGTTATTGCTATGGTGTCCCAGTTGGTTGCTAAGGTGTTGCTAGGCCATTGCCACAAATTGACCACTTTGCTATGGATACCTAGATGGTTGAAAAGATGTTGATAGGCTATTGCTATGCTATCCTGGGTAGTTGCTAAAGTGTTGCTACATATATATATATATATATATATATATAGCCTAACATTTTAGCATATATACGGTTTATATATCGTGCACACATTACTTTCTTTGAAAGTCAAAGCCAATGGACTTTTTTCCAAGTCATTTTTGGCCATTTATTTTGGACCATCCTTCATGAAATTTCCACACAATGTAAAGGCCAACATGAATTTTCAAATTATGTCTAAAACTGAAAATCAACAAAAATGTTGTTTTCCGACAATATATATTCCGACGATATATAAAACCATCCGTTTGATTTGGGCCCGAAGTACAAGTGCAATATTCCCACATAGGCTCAACGATCCTGCACATTTTGGTGGTTATAGCTTGTGATCTGTAACTTTGATCTGTAATAGTGGTATAAAAAGAATAATAAAATGAAGCCAACTTAAATGGAACTCACCCTTGACTACACTCTGAACAAAATCCAGTCCAGTTTCTCATTAGATTGGAGTTTTTCTGTAAAATGGGTCAAACTTTGCAACAGTGGCTATGAAAGACTGCATTTGTGTGCAGAGCATGGATGCATCAATTGCTAACCATGTTACTTCAAGGGTTCAGCGAGGAACGAAGTTGGAAAAACTTAAATAAATGAACTGTAATATGAAATTTTGTCCATATCATACAGACCTAACTCCAACTAGATTCAAAATGGAGTGAGGCAGTGATTTCCCTCAGCAGGCCAAACATAAAGATTAGGTTGCCCCCCTGTGTGACAGAGGATTAAACTCTAATACTGAGCATTACTGTAGAAGAGTCTCTGTAGCACCAGTGCAGGGCCAGTAGTACATGAAACCCAACCACACGTAAGCATGAACATGAAGTAACAGACGGCCACCCTGTTTTAACAACCCCCTCCTCCCCTTTGATTAAGAAGATTTGTGGTTCAGACAGCTGGGCTAGGCAGAGCATGGCCGAAACCAACCTTCCTTAGCATACACCACAGACCACAGTCAGGTAGGGCACTCTTGTCTGCCAATGAACAGGAAATACCTGGACACTACCATCTGAAGACGTCCATAACTAATGACTTTATCAAGTGGCACTTTAATGGAGCACTTAATTAAGAGAGAGGGAAAGCATGCCGAGTATGCAGTTGTGAAACTTACAATGTAATGGCTTATTACCAATGCAAATTAGCCGAACAGCTTTTACTACTCTAAAAAATGTGCAGGTTAGCACTAGAATACACTACTACACACTTTAAAAAGATTGTTCATCAAGGGTTCTTTAGTAAAGCCAACGATTCTATTTAAAACCATGAGTTCCTTATAGAACCATTTCATGCTTAAATGGTTCTTTGCCTGGTGAAATATGTTATGTACATATGTTATGTATGGTTCAAATCTTTTTGAAAGTGGTTCTGTATAGCACCAAAAAGGGTTCTTCTTTTGTTGCGATGAAAAACAACACGTGAACCATTTTTGGTTTGAACCCTCTTTGTTTGATTTGCAAATATATATTTTTAATACCTTCCTTTTCTCAGTAAGGTCTTCTTGAGAGCTACACATCCGTTCAGACTCACAGCGCTGAGTTTGTCTCATAGTGGAAGGATGGACAGCAACATAAACACAAACGTATGTATATATTTTAAAGCAATAAGCCATGAGAGGCCACTGTGGTTGTATCACAGGGAAGGGTGTTCTTAGGCATGATACGAAGCAGAACATTTATAAAACGGCGACCAACATCAAAAAAATAGTAAAAGTAATTAATAATAGACATAAAAAAATATTCCACCAAGAAATGTAGTTACCTTAGAGTATGGCATTGCTGCAATGAATATATGACAACTGTATAATGTGAAACTCCTTACATAGTGCACTACATTGGAATTTAAATACTAGATCATGCAGCTCAAATGGTGTAAAATATAGTTAAAAAATAGTCATCCATACTCAATAAATGCACAATTTTGCTGTAGAGGCTGAACTTAGCACACTATTTAGGTACAGAGCCATTTGGGATTCAGTCTGGGTTTTTATATACACACATATCTCTCTCTCTCTCTCTCTCTCTCTCTCTCTCTATATATATATATATATATATATATATATATATATATATATATATATAAACCCAGACTGAATAAGGGACGGATTCTTGTGTATCTTTATCTAATGTATCTACATACATAATCATCTAAGTTATAGTTTAGCATTAGCACTTGTACATAATCAGCCAGAAACATGAGCTGATGGACAATGAATGATGTCCAGCTTCGTTATCTCTGTCCTGCCCTGCACATGTTGTTTTAAAGACTGGATGTATTAATTAGGGACAAGGCCGGTCTCAGTAACTCCCTTTCAGATTAATGGACGTCTGAGTGATCCTTGGCACAAACCCTTCGTTTTAATGGATCAAGGGACTTAAGTGGGGTCATACACACTTCCTCTAAAGCCTCATTTGACTGGGCGTAGAAAGTTCAGAAATGGTTCTCGATATTTGCTGTGGAAGTAGAACAACGCACCAGTGAGGTCCAAGATGCATGAAGCACTTCTGTTTTGGTGGATTCATCGCTGCGTAAGTTTGCAGACACTCCTTAACCCTGTCAGATCCTGGGTGGTTAAGCCTTCACAACAATCCAATCAGCAAAAGGGATTTTGGCAAATTGGGTTTGATTTCAGTGATTGCTTTGCTAGCACTGTAGAACATACACAATTCATTAAACTGAGAAGTAAAAATGGATAAAAATTACTTCATGAGACTGATTTCCAGTTTAGTGGGCCACAGATGGAGCTGGTTTTTTCACAGCAGCGGGGTGTGGACGACGCCTGAGCTGCAAGGACAGAGCCATTCTTGTGGCAGATCCAATGCAGGTCACATAATCACCATATGTTAGCATTTCATGGTGTTACCTCAGCTACCGCTAACTGAAAGAAGGGCATTAAAAAGAGGCAACTGATCATTTTCATTAACTCAATCTTGCAAATAATGATGCCAAAATAAGCTGTTTGATGTGATGCCACAGGAGATTCACTGTTGATACGCTAAAGAATCTTTCAATATCATGACAGAATCCCTTTTTGTAAATAAGATGTACAAAATGTAAAGAACCTTTTTGAAGTTAAAATAAACAAAATAATTTTTGCTTTCTTTAAAAAATTTCCACAAAGTGTTCTTAGAGCGATGCCAGAGAAGAACCACTTTTTACCAGATAATTATGTTTGAAAAGGACATTTGTGAGTATGAAGAACCTCTTAAGGGTTTAAAGAGCCTTACATATTGATTCTTTATAGTTCATAAAGAACCTTTATATTTACAGATCATTTAAAAGAATGGTTCTCTAAAGAACCCTCCACTATAGGATTCCAAAACCAAACGTGTTTTCTATGGCATTTGACACCTTTATTTTTAGGAATGCACTTCTTGTTCCCTGAAGAACTTTTCAATGTATGGTTCTTTTGGGAACCATTGTTCTAAATGAGATGTGTAACCCATAAATTGACACAGAACCTTTACATTATGTAAAGAGGTTCTTCACATTCACAGATCTTTCAAAGAGCGTTCTGTGCTTATTTATGGGTTCTCCATAGAAGCTTTACATTTACAGAACATTTTGAAGAACAGTTCTCTAAAGAACCATTCACTATAGGATGCCTTAAGGAACCAAAAGTATTTCTTTTATGGCATTTGATGCCTTTATTTTTAAGAATGCACTTTTGGTTCCCTGAAAAACTTTTCAATGGATGGTTCTTTTGAGACCCATTTTTCTGAATGAGATGTGTGAGCATGAAGAAGCTTTTTAAAGTTTAAAAGCATCCACAAAATGTAAAAATTCTATAAAGAACCCATAAATTACCACAGAACCTTTACATTATGCAAAGATGTTCTTCACACTTACAAATCTCATGATTCCATTCTTTATGGAACCAAAGCTGTTTCTTCTCCTCCATCACTTAAAGAACCCTTTGTTACATTTCAAAAAGTGCAAGAACCATTTTTCACTTTTGTGTAGTTGTAAACTGTGATAAACTTGCATATTCCTCCTCTGAAATGTGTAACTGCACAGCGTCTCTCAGAAATCATGAGATAAATATAGTCTCAGATAGAGTTCATGGTAGAGTTTCAAAAGACCCTCAGACTGGGCTTGTTTTTCACGGCTGGTGAAAAGAAGGGCAACAATGAGGACATCAATCAGCATTATTCACCACTGCCACACTGTCAGGCTCTTTATAAAGAAAGAACAGAATCTGGCAATGGCCAGTGACCGGTTGGCTCAAGCTGGTTAATGTTTATGAGTGAGAGAGAGAGAAAATCGCTTTATGGCAGTAAAATGCTTGACAGAATTATTGAAACTGCGTAACCCGCTACCCGAGGGAGTTTACTGTGCCCAAACAGACCTACATACCAGGCCTTTCAGTGGCTGCCTTGTTCTAATGTCTCATTCTAATATGGCAGCGCTAAAATGTAACCTGTTTCTACTGATTCCTTACTTGGGCTTTAAGAGTGTTTAGGTAACTTGAGGGTTTTGGAAAGAGATTAATAGTGAAATAAGAACCAAAGAGGTCAAAGAATGCCACTGAATTCATTTCTGAAGGAAAATATGTATTTATTAAACTTCTTTGGTCTATCACTAATCATCACAATTTATCCATTTCCATAGCAGCTACAACCATGGTCCTCTACTTCTATTGCATAACCTCTCTGGAGGGTGGCATACCAGCGCTAAGCAGACAATTGTGTAAAATAATAGCAGAAAAAATCCTTTCATTTTTTTTTTCTCCTCTTGCACTTTTGACCGAGACCGTTAGGCCATGCTCAGCAGCTTATCAGTAGCGACAGCACAGTTGTAG